>NW_018164444.1:65576854-65591832 GCF_001263595.1 Phalaenopsis equestris | reverse complement strand
CCCACCCACCCACACACCCTACCTCTTCATATTTCCCTAACTAGGCCAAGAAAAGGTTAACTTAAAGGGAGTGAATCTCTAACACAATAGCTTCTCTCCTATGCTTTATCCCAATAAATCTATTTGGAACATTAGAGGTTTTAACAAATATGTTAAAATCAAATTTTTGTAGGAATTTTATTAAGATCCACAAACTTGATCTTTTTTGTCTTCTTATGACAAAACTAAGCCTTGAATATATTTCTAACACGTTCTCTTTAAAGCAATTTTCTCTTCTTCCCAATGAGGACTGCACTCATAATTTCATTGCTTCTCAGCACAAAACAAATTGGATTAATGGAATTCTAGCACTGTGTTTTTTTTGTGTTGGATTCCAAACCTCAAGACATCCATGGAATTGTGAAATACTCTCCTTTTACTGCCTTTCTAGTCACTTTTTGTGTTTGCTAATAATACTCAAAGGAAAAAGCTTTGGATCTCTATTTCATCCCTTGCAACTAACATTTATGTACGCCAACCCTCCCATCCTTAGCAAAATCATGGACTTTAATTCATTTATTTTCAAAAGTGGCTTTTATGAACTGCTTAACACCGATTCTTCTTTCAAGACAATCCCATACGATATTTGTTTGATAGAGTCTTAGGGAATAGTGTATAGTTGGATTGCTTTCCTCTTTCCTCTTATAAAGTGCTCCAGGCCAATTTTGACCACTCTCCAGTTTTGTTCTCCATGGACACTTGCTTCACTCCAAAATGTAGATTCATGCATACAAATTGTTGGAATCCATGCATTGACTTTCACAACATTGCAGATCAATCCTAGAATATTCAAGTTAAAGAGGATCCTATATTTGTTCATTAAAATAAATTAAAAATATTAAAAAAAAAAACTGTTAGTTGTTAAATGGGTTTCTCATAGGTACTTATTTGATCTCATTAAATATTTACAAAACTCTCAAAATAGCATTCATCATGCTTTGAATGCCCAACCTCTTTTTAATGACCTCCTTTCACAAAGTATCCAAATTTAGAACAAGCTTATAGAGGTCATCTTTTGCGAAACTTCTTAGATTAGAAAATAAGCTAAGTGTTATTATCTTTCTAAGGGAGAGGATGACATAAGATTTTGCTATCAGAGATTCGACAACAAAATTAATTGAAACTTCATTAATAATTGATTTCTAACAATGAGTACATCAATACTAAACAAAGCATAATCAAAGAGTTTATCACTTACTTCCTTACTTTGCTTATAAGCAGTCCCTCCTCTTCTAATACCTCCTTACTCGTCTCAGTGGACCAGCTTCTCTCTCAACCTAAAAGTGATATGCTGCTTGTTGATTTTATAAATGAAGACATTAAGAAACTCTTTTTTTTTCATATAGGTACTGACAAGGCTTCAGGTCGAGATGGATTAAATTTTAAATTCTTCATCGATTCTTGAGAAACCCTAGGTCAAAACTGTATTAAAGGAATTAAACATCTTTTCCTTGCTTCTAAGATTCTTAATAGAGTGAAGCACTCTGCCTTCATTCTCATTCCCAAAACATTAAATGCTCGATACTCTTCTCATTATGGATATATTTCTCTTTGTAATATCATGTTTAAAGTCATTGTTAAGCTTATTGTTGATACGTTTGAATGCATCCTCACTAATATAATTCATTCTTCCTATGTTGTTTTCCTTACTAGAGGGATATTGCTGACAATATCACAACAACTAGTGAAATTTTGCAAGGTTTTAACTCTTCTAGCCATTCTAAATGCTAATGTTCCAATACTGATCTCAAAAAAGCTTTTACTTTTGTTAACTAAAGCTTCATTTACAACATAATACACAAAATGAGCTGTTCTTCAAAATTTGTGGGATGGATTAAGTCTTGTACTGTCAAAGTGCACTTTTATGTTATAACAATGAACTTCAAGGATTCTTTTCTTTTACATCTAGCCTTAGCCAAGGGTTTCCCCTATCCCCTTACCTTTTTACTGTTGTTATGGACGGTTTCTCTTGTTCTCTTGATTTTTATAAGAGTGTGTATAAGGTGGATTGATCTTTTGATAGAATCAATCGCCTTATATAGGATGACGACCTTCTGCTAAATGCTTAGTATCTAGATTCATTCCATTGCTTATACCGATTGATCAGAACAGGAAAATATGTTGCTAACTTATTTATCATGCAAGCTTCAACTCTGCAGTAAAACATATGCAATTATATTTCCAAAAGTTTCAGAAAAACTAAAAAAATGAAGCAGTGTTCAACATTCTCCTCCCAAAGTGTTACTCTACATTGAGGAGGAGGCAAGAGCAAGCAATTTGACCAACAAATTTTCTCAGAGAGACTATAAAGCAGTGCTCATATAGCCATATAAAGAAAATAAACAAAAAAAATCTGAAATAAACAAATGAACAATGCTTATATATATTTTACCATAGCTTCTACTGGTTGATCATGATATGTAAGTAAGAATATTGCTAACTTATCTATCTTGTAAATTTCAAATGTGTAGCAAAGTATATGCAATTTCACTTATAAAAGTCTCTGAAAAATTAAAAAGGAAGTACTACTCAGCATTCTTCCCCCAAAATATTACTCTACATTGAAGAGGAGGCAATATCAAGCAAATTGACCAAGTAAAATCAATGCATGCAAATGTAGTAGAAGTCCATGAAGAGTTCTAAAGGAAATAAATGTATAATGCTCGTATATATTTCATTTCATTTTTTCTGTTAGCTGATCAAGATAGGGATAGGTGCTGCCAACTAATTTATCATGTAAAGTTCAACTTTGCATCAAAATATACGCAATTTTATTTGCAAAGATAAAAATGAAATATTTGAGAACATATGAATAATACTCATATATATTTCATTCCATAGTTTGTATTGGTTGATCAAGATATGTATAAATGTTGCTAGCTTTTTAATTATGCAAACTATAATTTTGCATGAATGCATAAGCAATTCCATTTGTAAAATTCTCACATATTCTAGAAAATGATTTCTTAAGGAAATAGATCAATTATGGTCATAAATATTTTACTCCATATCTTCGACTGGTTGACTTTAACTTTACAACAATGCACGTGTACTCTCATTTATAAAACCATCTTATCTACTAAAAACGGGAAGCAGTGCTCAACATTCTCCACCCAAAATGTTACCCAACTCTGCATAGGAGGCAAGCACAAGCAAATCGACCAACTAACATCAGTTAAAACATATGTAGAACTATCATATGTAGAACTATCATCAGTGAAAGCAACTCGACCAACTTTACATCAACGCACATGTACTCTCATTTATAAAATTATCTCATATTCTAAAAACGGGAAACAATGCTCAATATTCTCCCCCCAAAATGTTGCCCAACTTTGTATAGGAGGCAACCACAAACAAATCGACCAACTAACATAATGAAAGCATATGTAGAACAAATCCACAAAGAATTCTTAAAGAAACAGGTGTACAATGTTCATAATTTTTCATTCCATAGCTTCTACTACTTGATCAGGATTAGTACAAATGCTGCTAACGTTTCTACTTGCAAACTACAAATTCACGTAAAAAATATGCAATACTAGAATAAAAAATGAATAGGTGCTCAGAAATATCCACCTAGATTATTCATCTACACATGTGTATGGGAAAAAACAAGCTAATCGACCATCGAACGTCATTGAATATATATGCAGAACAAGAACACAAAAAATTCCACATAATAAATAAAAAGAAACACAGAGATAGACAACAAATAAACAAAAAAAAATCCATAAAGGAGCAAACTTCATCGAAGGTAGGCAGCAAATCGACGACGCCGACAACAAAGGGAGGGGAGCGAAACCAGGTTTCAGCCATAACGACTGATGACAAAGGAGGAGAGTGGTGAGGGGTATATGCGAGAATTAAGATGTGAGATTACTAGAGATTCAAAGGGGCAGCGACATGTTTGACACCTCACAACGAAGCTCCAGCCGCAAAACACTCCATCCCTGCAGCCCCCATCTAAGAAACATTCGAACAAAAAAAGTTCTCAAACACGGATCCCAAATGGGGCCTAAAATGCAAACCCACGCTTCTTGAGTT
This sequence comes from Phalaenopsis equestris, assembly GCF_001263595.1. Taxonomy (NCBI): domain Eukaryota; kingdom Viridiplantae; phylum Streptophyta; class Magnoliopsida; order Asparagales; family Orchidaceae; genus Phalaenopsis; species Phalaenopsis equestris. The sequence goes on along the minus strand of NW_018164444.1, from coordinate 65,587,746 downwards.
TTTGTTCATTTTGCTTAATCCCTCCCCAGTTGGCTCCTAATGCTAATTAAGCCTAATTTTAAGCTTCTTTTAAAAATTTAGCCCGAACAACCACAGCTACAAGAAAAAATATTACATTATGACTCCGCATATAGAGTTATGTGCGGAGTCCAATGAATCACGCTACACATGTGAAGATACACACGTGAAGTTGAGAAAAAAAAAATCGGTCCGGTAACACAGAGGAATATTCCACCCTTGTTATTCAGGTGTTATTATGTGTTATTCAAGTGTTATTGATATGTTATTGTGTTATTATAACATCATAAATATTTTCAGAACACAATAACACATGAATACACATGAATAACATACAATAACACTAAATAACATGGGGGAAATATTCTCCCGTGTTACTTGTGTTACTGGGAATATTCTCCTGTGACATGATTTTATTAGACTCTGCACTTAACTCTACTCTACACGGGAATACTGATGTAATATATTTTTGCAGCTACAAACGGTCCGAATGAATTCTGAGGCATTCATTTCCTACCCCTTTTCAACAATCCAGATCTCTTCCCCATTACAATCCCAAGGTTCCCATCCCTCGCTTCCCTTATCCAAGAAACTGATCTTTCGTCCACCTATTATTCTCCACTTTCACAAAGACAATTTCCTCCCGCAACACTCTCCTCTCGTTTCCGAGAGAGAGCGAAAAAGTGCGAACTAGATAGAGTGTGCATCCATGGCCGCTTCATCTTCCATCACCGCTGCACAAGCCATCGTAGGGCGGCGCCCCATCTCCCGTCACGGTTCGGCCGCCCCGGCTCACCAGGACCGGCTCTCCCTTCCGACCGGCTTCGGCCTTAGCTCGCTTTCCGGCCTTGCTGTCAGATCCGGGGCGAGCCGCCGCTGCACCCTTCCGCCGGTCATCGAATCCTCGTGCGGCGGCGATCGAGATGCTGGATGTGCAAACCGTTACGGTGGAGCTGATTGAGAAATCCATAAATACGATCCGATTCCTTGCAATCGACGCCGTCGAAAAGGCGAACTCCGGTCACCCGGGACTTCCCATGGGTTGTGCTCCAATGGGCCACATTCTTTACGACGAGGTCATGAGGTATAACCCTAAAAACCCTTACTGGTTTAATCGCGATCGCTTCGTCCTCTCAGCCGGCCACGGATGCATGCTCCAGTACGCGCTGCTCCACCTCGCTGGCTATGATAGCGTCCGGGTGAGTTATTGTAGTAGGAAGACAACTCTGTTTTGTTGTTTGTCTTTGTATCTTCTGCTTGTTTGATTGCCTAGTTATTGATGATTTTACTTTAGCATGTATTGTAAAATTGTTAAATTTGATTTTGGTTATTTCATAAAGTTTTAATTTTTGCTTGTTTTACTCCATGATTTTATTTTATTTCCCCCTAGGAGTTGTTTATATAAATATAAATGTATACAGTGGCATTTACGTATATACCACCAAAGTCTTTATGTATTTACGCGTACAACACCTCAATTTTGTTTTTTTATGTTTGTACCACCCAAATTTTTTATGCCACAACAAAAAAAAAGCCAATTTTTAGAAATTGGATTATAAGATATTGAAAATAATTTTAAGAGTTTTAATAACTATTTTTTGAGTATTGGAGGTTTGATTTATTATGAAATTAACGGTCATTCGTGTGATAGAGACAGATGTTTGCAATTAATGTTGTTATTTGCATTTTTTTTTTTTCTTCCTCTTGTATGGAGCCATTACTGCGTGCGGAGAGCGCACACAGAGCTGCGTGCGCTCTCCGATCACAGCCGCACATCGTTGTTGTATGACAGTGGGCACTGTATGCACTGTCATGATGTGCAGCTGTGATCGGAGAGCGTGCTCCGCACCTAATAATTAGACCTTATTTTCATGGGAAAAGATCATTTTGTCCCTTGCAAGGCTTTTCTTGGTTCCACTTTTGCCACATTTAATTTCGCAAAAAATAGCATTTATTATTTTCGAAATATGCCTAAAACTGACCATTTTTCATGAGCATATAAGCTGACTTCTGGAGCGACTAGAAATTCTCTGCGGGACTACGAGGATTTCAGACAACACAACAAAGCCTTTGCTTCAGTTCGATATTAAATTTGTTTGATGTTACTCATCATGTTTTTTTTTTTTTTGTAACTCCGTTTCATTAGGAAGAGGACTTGAAGCAATTCCGGCAGTGGGGAAGCAGAACACCAGGCCATCCCGAGAACTTCGAAACGCCTGGTGTTGAAGTAACAACTGGTTTGCTTCAAAGCAATTTAAAATTAGGAAAATTTACATGCGTACCACACAAATCTTATGTGCTTACATATCTAAGGCCTAAAATTTGATTTTTACATTTATAACACTTTAGTATTATAAACCTATTCTAGAAAGTGTATTCCACTTTTAAAAATCAGTAATAGTAGTATATCTGATGTGCTGTTAAATATTTGACTGGTATATATATATATGTAAAAATCAAAGCATGGGCAAATATATAAGAATTGTCTGGTGTGTATGTAAATAAATTAAAAGCTTCTATTTACGTTTATACAATCAGTCAAGGAAGTTCATTTGGTCATAATTGTATTTGGTATATAGGTCCTTTGGGACAGGGAATTGCGAATGCTGTTGGATTAGCACTTGCTGAAAGACATCTAGCAGCTCGTTTCAACAAACCAGACAATGAGATTATAGACCATTATACGTACGTTATAGTCTTTAATCGTTATTTATTTGTTAATTTTTAGGGTGATTTGCATGCATAACACACATAACATGAGCATTTGCATGTTTCACTTCTAAACTTTACTATTTACATAAATGCATAACACTTTAAATATGAAAATAAAACAAACAGATGTCTAACACTTTTCATCATGATTCATCTGATCTTAGTCAATCTCTCCCTGATCCTGGTCGGCCTTATCTTCTGGTCTTAGTTAACCTGTTCATTTAATCATAGTTAGGAAGCTCCTTGTTAATCCTAATCACCCATTTTGCCTATTAGCAATTAGCCTTTTTGTCCAAGCATGCGAATGAGTTATGTTAACAAACTTTTACATAATGCAAATAGCCAAACTTAGATGTTACATATGTAAATGTAAACCCCACTTAATTTTATTGTCTAGGCCTTTCAAAAAATGTACTGAAATAATGTGTACTTCTATTGCTTTCTTTCTATTTTAGATATGTTATTCTTGGTGATGGTTGCCAAATGGAGGGCATTTCCAATGAAGCATGTTCTCTTGCTGGGCACTGGGGCCTTGGAAAACTCATAGCTTTCTATGACGATAACCACATATCCATTGATGGGGACACTGAGATTGCCTTCACTGAAGATGTGAGCGCCCGCTTTGAGGCTCTTGGTTGGCACACCATTTGGGTGAAGAACGGAAACACCGGCTATGACGAGATTCGAGCTGCAATAAAGGAAGCAAAGGCTGTCAAGGACAAACCCACATTGATCAAGGTCTGCCATTTTGTTGTTCTTTTGTTCTCGAGCTCTCTCCTTTCAGTCTTGTTGAATTTCATATTTTTGCAGGTTACAACAACCATTGGTTATGGCTCACCAAACAAAGCAAACTCATATAGTGTTCATGGAAGTGCTTTAGGTACAAAGGAAGTTGACGCAACCAGGCAGAACCTTGGCTGGCCCTATGAACCTTTCTATGTGCCTGAGGATGTCAAAAGGTCTGCAGATTTTACACTACCTTTCGTATGTTTCTTATTCATCTTAACTCTTTTATCACAAGAGGAATCTTTTCAGCCATTGGAGCCGCCATGACTCAGAAGGTGCTTCTCTTGAAGCAGAATGGAATGCTAAATTTGCAGAATACGAGCAGAAGTACAAGGAGGAAGCGTCGGAACTAAAAGGCATCATCTTTGGAGAACTTCCTTTAGGATGGGAGAAAGCACTCCCGGTATGTAAATCTGAATATCTATTATTATGATTTCCTTATTTATTTAATTCATGAAGTCATCAAAAGTATCGCCTTTTTTATTTATTTTCGTATTCAGAGTTACACCCCCGAGAGCAGCGCCGACGCTACTCGGAATCTCTCTCAGCAGTGCCTTAACGCACTTGCGAAGGTCCTTCCTGGTTTCCTCGGAGGCAGTGCTGATCTCGCAAGCTCCAACATGACTTTGTTAAAAAGCTTCGGGGACTTTCAGAAAGCCACCCCGGAAGAGAGAAATCTGCGTTTTGGTGTCAGAGAACACGGAATGGGTGCCATTTGCAACGGCATTAAACTCCACAGCCCTGGCCTGTTCCCTTACTGCGCAACGTTCTTCGTCTTCACCGACTACATGAGAGGTGCGATAAGGATATCAGCCCTATCTGAAGCTGGAGTAATCTACGTCATGACTCATGATTCCATCGGTCTTGGTGAAGACGGTCCGACGCATCAGCCCATCGAACATTTAATGAGCTTCCGAGCAATGCCCAACATTTTAATGCTCAGGCCAGCCGATGGGAACGAGACTGCTGGAGCTTACAGGATTGCGGTTCTTAACAAGAAGAGACCATCAATCCTCGCCCTGTCCAGGCAGAAGCTTCCTCAGCTCGCAGGGACTTCCATTGAAAAAGTTGAGAAGGGAGGGTACATCGTCTCTGACAACTCGTCTGACAACAGGCCAAATATCATTCTTATAGGAACTGGTTCTGAGTTGGAAATCGCAGCCAAAGCTGCCGATGAGCTGAGGAAGGAGGGGAAGACGGTTCGAGTTGTGTCGCTTGTTTCATGGGAGTTATTTGATGAACAGTCCGATGAGTACAAAGAGAGTGTCTTCCCTGAAGAAGTCACTGCTAGAATTAGCATCGAGGCTGGAGCAACGCTTGGTTGGGAGAAATTCGTCGGCAGGAAGGGGAAGGCAATCGGCATCAACCGGTTTGGTGCTAGTGCTCCGGCGGGGAGACTATACAAGGAGTTCGGTTTGACGACGGAAGCTGTCCTTGCGGCAGCGAGGAGTTTATAAACTATGCATTGTTTTGAAGCTTCTTCTCTGCAAGGTGGTTCTGATCACTCTGAGCTCTAATGGAGATTTTAGATACAGATGGGAGAGCAGTTCAGGTTGAGATGATTCGGATACGTTTTCTGTCTATAATAATAAAGCTTTGCAATTTTTTATTGCACTTTTTTCTCTTGTACGTCATTGAATCTGATTGTTGTATCAAAGTGAACTTTCTCTCTGAATCTCACTTGGGTTTTATTAATTCTACACAAGAAACATTGAAGTGCATTATGTATAGTCGTTTTGTTCTTTCTTCCACCCCCAGCCTCTTTTGTTGTTGAAGTGGTAGGTTCTTGTCCCTCTGATTCTATTATTGGTGGATCGTCATTTTATTTATTTTTTGGCATTTACATATAAGATACAACCCAATTCCTACATATTTACATATAAAACACCTAAATTTTAGGTCTTACAATAATACCGCCCAAATATTATCTTTCATATCACATGGAAAATATCATTATATTTTTACATTTAAAATAAAAATTAAAATTTTGGTGTTAAATATGTAATTACATAAGAATTGAGTGATATGTTCGTAAATCATTCTTCGTGTTATTTTATTTATTCATCATTACATACGATCTGAAAGTTCAAGATCACATTAGCTGTTGTGATTTGTAATAGAGAAATTGCTTTCTACTAAAAAATTATTCAGTTTTTATTATACTTTGCTCATTTATCACATGTGTGAAAAAAGTAATGTGAATTGGATAAGAATTGTGTGGTATGTTTGTAAAATTTCAAATTATTATTATTATTATTCTAATTATTATGTTGGCAGTGTTTGGCATGAGTGCCCCAAATGTGGGCAGTATGTTGGGAATGCAGCAGGCTCAGCAGAAAGAAAAATTATAAAACGTGAATTAGGTAAATGAGGATCAGTGCAGATTAAGTGTATTTTAAAATGTGCTTAGAGTATTGTCATAAGGACGTATTAAATACATTTTAAAATACATCCAATCCATAGGCATGCGCACATACGACTAAAAATGCAATGAAATTTGCATCTTTCCCCTCTATTTCATTCACATGTAATAATTTTTGCAGTATAATTGAAGGTCCGGCCAATTCAGAATCCTCATCCCAAATCATTACGAAAGGCTGAAAGTGAAAAGCAAACAGCAACGGCTGCAAACGGTCAAATGAATTCAAGGCATTCATTTCCTATCCTCTTTCAACAATCTAGATCTCTTCCCCCTTCCAATCCGACGGATCCCATCCCTTCCTCCCGTTGTACAAGAAACTCATCTATCAGCCTATAATTCTCTTCTCTCAGAAAAACAGATTCCTCCCGCAACACTCGCTTCTTGCTCCTCTCGTTTCAACAAGCCCAACCCACAGTTTCAGGTCCGTCCCACGCCGGCGAGCCGCCACGGCGCACTGTCGCCGGTCATCCAATCCTCGTGCGGCGTCAGTCAATGCGCTGGAAGTGAAAACCGCAACGGTGGAGCTGATTGAGAAATCGATAAATACGATCCGATTCCTGGCAATCGATGCAGTCGAAAAGGCGAACTCCGGTCACCCGGGTCTTCCCATGGGGTGCGCCCCGTTGGGCCACATCCTTTACGACGAGTTCATGAGGTATAACCCCAAGAACCCTTACTGGTTTAATCGTGATCGCTTCGTTCTCTCCGCCGGCCACGGATGCATGCTCCAGTATGCGCTGCTCCACCTCGCTGGCTATGATAGCGTCCGGGTGAGTTATTGTAGCAGAAAGGCGGCCTTCTAATGTTTGTTTTTGATCTCCTGCTTGTTTGATTGCCTAATTATATATTGATGATTTTTAACTTAGCATGTATTGGTAAACTGTATCGTAAAATTGTAAAATTTGATCTTGGGCATCTCATAAAGTTTCAATTTTGGCTTAGTTTCACACCATCATTTTACTTTTATTTCCCCCAAGGAGTTGTTTATATATAGGGACATTTATGTGTACCACCCCATTCTTAATGTATTTACATGTCTAATACCTTAAGTTGTTTACTTCTTATTTTTATACCACCCAATTCTTCAATTTATGTTGTTACTTGTAAATTTTTTTCTTCCCCTTCTATGGGTTGGAAAAGATCTTTTATTTGGTTGCTAGGCCCAGGCTTCAGTTTGTTCCACTTTTGACCAGTTTGATTTTCCAAAAAACTGTTTTATTTATATTCGAAATCGAAATATGCTTAAAATTGACCATTTTTCAACATAAGAACTAGCTTTTAAAGCAACTAGAAATTCTATGTCAGAATACGAGGATTTTATTTCTGAAAACTCAACAAATGCTTGGAATTTGTTTGATGGGACTCATGATCTTTTTGTTTTTGCCTCTTTGTTTGATTAGGAAGACGACTTGAAGCAATTCCGGCAGTGGGGCAGCAGAACACCAGGCCATCCCGAGCACTTTGAAACACCTGGTGTTGAAGTCACGACTGGTTTGCTGCAAACTAATTAAAAATTAGGGAAATTTACATACGTACCACATTATTCTTATGTACTTACATATTTAACACTAAAGTTTGATATTTTATATTTATAACACTCCGGTATTATAAACCTATCCTTAAAAGGTGTCACTTTTAAAAAGTTTGTAATACTGATATTTTTTATTTGATGTTAAAAATTTGAGTGGTAAGCATATAAATATCAAAGTTTAGGTGTAAGATATGTAAATATATATGAGAATTCTGTGGTGTGTATGTAAATAAACCAAAAGCTTCGATTTGCCTATATAGATTCAGCCAAAGTATTTCATTTGTTTTTTATTGTATTTGGTGTATAGGTCCTTTGGGACAGGGAATTGCTAATGCTGTTGGATTAGCACTTGCTGAAAGACATCTGGCAGCTCGATTCAACAAATCAGACAATGAAATCATAGACCATTATACGTACGTAATAATTTTTATTCGTTATTTATTTTTTATTTATTATGGGGATTTCCATACGAAACACATAAAACATGAGGATTAAGTAAAACATTAACTTAAAATATCAAAATAAAAAATAGCACATAAAATAAAAAATAGTCCCTTTCTGTTTCGCGAGCGAATTTGGACCAGACTCCACATTAATCAGCAAAACTCTCCCTCTCAAGGTCGATTAATTGTGCTAAGGGAGGTAGGGACCTAATTTCCTCCGCAACCAATTAGACAACTAGAGCTCCATGGGTCTCTTCCATTGGCCGACTCAACTCTGCTCTGTCAGTCGTTCCATCGCTTTCCATCATGCCTTCTCCAGTCATCTATCTCCCATCATCACTTGCGAGTAGAGTGTCTGTAAGAGAATCAAAATTACTCACTAGCTTCTCCACATATCCCTTCTTTTGATAAAAATCAACTCATCTGCCCCCACTTTTTGAATAATAATAGTAGAAGAAATCAAATGGATGTACTCACTCCCACCTCTCAAAACCACTCTGTCTTCAGCGACATCCACGAACTCCCACCTCGTACTTATTCATGTTTCCAGTGACTCTCAGAGCAAGCACTTCACCGACAGCCGAGAGTCAAAGTACTTGAGCACATTAAGCCGTGTACCCATGATCCGATAAGCCTGTTGCAAGAGAGTGTAAGGGGGTTTCAGTTTGATCATCACACGTGTGTAAGCAGGGGTCGTCTCAATCGGCCAACTCTTCTCCATTGAAATAAAGCAAACTTGTATTTTCAATCCTTCACCCTGCTCTCCAAGCCCTTAAAGTGGTTCTTACTCCCCGAAGTGAATTAAACCAATCCCTTCTGGTAGGAGCACAAAAATAACATATAATAGAAGAGTTCGATTGACAAAGTGTGTTCTCCATTCGCCACATGAAGATCACAAGGGACATGATAATGGCCATTGAATTTGTCATTACTTGCACCGGGACGATCCCATAGAATCAAAAGATACTAACTAGTTGTTCACAAAGGCGGAGTCCGAGGCTCAGTCAAAACTGATCCCTATAGAACAATAACACATATAGTGGCTGTCAACTTGTTCTTGATCCATCTTTGATGACCCAAGCAGAACGGCCTCAACAAACTCCATGGTTGTATGACAAAAGGAAGAAGACATGATCGATTGAGAGAGAAAGAGACACCAGAAGAAAATGAGAAAGCAACAATATCACCATGATCAAAGGCCCTTATATATGGGGCGAGGAAATCCTAACCGCCCAAACAGTGAGGTTAAGAAAAGGAAAAAATATTGAACATCAAAAGCACAAAAAGCAGAAACAACACCATCAAATCATTCCCACAAAAAAATCGAAGCGACAACTGCATTATAAAAATTACTACTAAAGTTTAAATACAAAATTACATTAATTTGAAGAAATCAAGAAACCATGCAAGGGTCTGACATAGCTTCAACTGGGAGATGACCCAGTTGGATGAGTAGCCTAAGCGCAAAATTGCCATCATATTTGAATTGCCTCAAGGAACCAGATTCCGCTTGAGCTTGATATATCAGGATTTTCTCCCTTAGATCCATACGATCTTGGTGAAGGAAGGCCTCTGATTGTTTCAATCCAACAATCTACTGCTCCAGACCGACCAATTGGGCTGAATAATCGGTCGCTCAGCGCATCCTCCCCATGAACCAAAGCATCATCGATGGGGGAAGCAGTCACCCCGAAACTTCTTCTAAATTATCCTCTTTCGTCATTTGGTGAACCTCCTCGCCACTAAGTTGTTTGATTCCATCTATATCCTCGCCATACTCAAGTCGATCAATCTCCTAAAAATCTTCTCATCACCGCCTAAACCAGCACTCAAAGGTTCATTCAAATTCAGAGGGGCTGAGCCCCTCTGCAAAGAAGCTGGGTTCTAAGAGCCAAAACCGAAGAATGTTTTATAAATTGCATGAATACAATAAAAAGTTACTAGGAAAATCAACTTTCCCTTTCTAAAATTCTTACTTATTTCTTTCAGCCATTTGAAAAGCTTTGAAACCATAGGCAGGGACGAGTCATCCCCCAAGCTCAGTCGAACTCATTGGGAACCCTAAATGTGGACATGCGCCAACAACTGGACCCATCCTTTGACGCTTCAACTCCCGGGTGAGTAACAATGATAGTTGATTTGGGAGCCAGCCACCACCATGTTTCCCGAAGTCGTCCTGGACGAATCTTTATGGTCTAGAGTCGGGTCTACCCTTTGGTGCTTCCCTGAGTTTTCGCTTTTTCTCGCGTTCTCCACGCTTGCACTCATTGAACATGCCGCGGAGAAGAACCTTGGTCGGCAAGCCAACTTGTGACTCGGTGAGATTTGTTGTTGCATGACAGAACAACAGACTCAAAGATATATCTTATCACTATTTATATGAGCCAAAGCTCATAATTCAAAATGAACAGTTAGGTTATGAACGTTTAATTCTAATTCAAGGCCAATTATTAAAATTTAGTTCTTTTCGTTCTTATCACATCACAATTTTATAAGATATAAGAGAAACAATGAACTAAATTTGTACAATAAAAAATGGCTGTCCAATTCATTATATAACCCATCATTCAGCAAAAGCCATTTCAGATGAACTGAAACAATAGGTCTGAGAGTCGGACGCGGATGCCAGCTTCAGGGAAGTGAGGCATGAGAAGCAAAGTGATCGAGGCCAAGAGACTGAGATCAAACGCTCCAGGCCGAGCAACCTAGGTCGAGCAGCTAAAGCTGAGCTCTCGAGGCCGAGTAACCAAGACCGATCTCTCAAGAATGGGTAGTCAAAATTGAACATCAATAAACCAGCTAAACAAAGTCTTAGCGATTGAGGTCAAGCATCCAGGAACGAGTGGTCAAGGTCATGCATACTTGGCCAAGAAATGGAAGATAATTGTTCAGGACAAAACATTTACTCCTCACATCTCAACTACTCAACTAGAAGTAGGGCTGTCAATTTGGCTCGTTGTTCGCGAACAGCTCGTGTTCG
>NW_018164444.1:65574853-65575152 GCF_001263595.1 Phalaenopsis equestris | reverse complement strand
ATTATGCTGAATCTGCTCTACTGTTGTGACTTGCTGTTTTGGCTCTTGTTGTGAATAAATTGAGAACTGACTATATGATGCTCTCTAATTGTTATAAGTTGAGAAATGACTACATGTTTTGACACTTTATGTGCCAAGCACACTTTTTTCTGGGTTGTTTTAATGACTAGCTTTGTTGTTGTTTTAAAGATAAGCTTCCATCTGATGTATATTTGAAATGTGTCTTCATGTTTTCAAGATGAGCTTCCAAGTTCCAACATAGCTCAGAATGATTTGAAATGTGTCTTCATGTTTTAATG
>NW_018164444.1:65572367-65574804 GCF_001263595.1 Phalaenopsis equestris | reverse complement strand
CTAATTCCGTATCAGTTAGCGTGCAAGTGCAAATATGTCCGAATTAAATCTATCACAATCAGATTCATCCAACAATCAGTTGCTACCAGAAGCTCAGAATAGCAATGATATTGCCATTCATAATTTACCAAGTACAGAGCCAGAAGTTGTACCTCAAGTTGTCATTGATAATAGCAGTGAAGAAGTCCTTAACAAGAAGGGTAGGAGGAGGAAGTCAACAGTGTGAGAGTATTTTGTTGAGACAATATTTCCGATTAAAGGGGTACAAACTACTTTTTGACAATGCACTTGCTGTCAAACAAAATTTCAAAAATCTAAAACAGGAACTACTTCTCAACTTCTACGTCATGTGAGGGAATGTGGACAAATCAAAGCTAAAAATAAGGAAGTCGTTGGTCTTGCCGAAAAAAGACAAAAATTGTTGAATTTTATGCCTACTGAGTTTGATGCAGATGTTGAGATTCCAGTTTTTCACGATTCAAAACACTATGATCAACACAAGATTAGAGAGATAATCTCCAAAATGATTATAGTGCATGAGTATCCTTTTAATGTTGTTGAGCATACATGGTTTAACATTTTATTGAAGTCCTTAAACCCAAATTATGAGAGGGTTTCAAGGAACACAATAAAAACTGATTGCATGAAACTTTATGAGTTCGAAAAAGAGAAGCTTAAAAAACAATTTAGGGATATTCACAGGTTTTCATTAACCTCTGATTGTTGGACTTCCAATCAAACAATTGGATATATGTGTTTAACTGCTCATTACATTGATCATAATTGGAAGATGCAAAAACGAATTATTAATTTCATTGAATTGGATCCGCCTCATACTGGCACATTCATTTGTGATGTCATTTGTGATTGCTTGTTAGAGTGGAAGATACAGGACAAAGTATGTACTATCACTTTAGATAATGCTAGTAATAATGATGTTGCTGCTAGTTTGCTCCAATCTAATTTTATGACAAGAGGGAAATTGCATTTTAAAGGATATTTCTTTCATGTTCGCTGCTGTGCACATATTTTGAATATTATGGTGCAATTTGGTTTGAGAGAAATTAATGATATCATTTATAACATTAGAGAGTCTATCAAATATCTGAAGAAGTCACCAGGAAGGTTACATAAGTTTGTTGAAATATCTAGACAATTAGGGATATCAACATCAAAAGTTTTATGCATCGATGTCCCAACAAGATGGAACTCTACATTCCTAATGCTAGAATCTGCTTTTGTTTTTCGGCAGGTGTGTGCTTGCTATGCAAATCGAGATAACAATTTCAGTTGGTTGCCTTCGGATTTAGATTGGGAGAAATATGACAAAATCAGAAAATTCAATTAACTTTGGAGAAGGTTGTTTATTCAATTAACTGCTGTAATTGATTGGTGTAACTTTGGTATTTTTCTCAAGTTACGGCTGGAGCTTTGGAGAAGGCTGTAAGTGGAAATAACTCAACATGGCTTTGGAATGTTTCATTGTTGTTTAACTGCTGTTTATTTGGAATGTTTATTAAGTTGTTGTAAGTTTGGATTTTTTTCTCAAGTTACGGCTGTCTTTGGAGAAAACTTGAAGTAACTTTGAAAACTCTTTAGTGCCTGAATTATTCAGGCTGAAATGAATAGATGATAGGCATGAAAAAAATTTGTAAGTGCATTTGATCCTTAGTCTATAAATAAAAGACACACTATTTTGGTGAAGAAAAAGCGATAATGTTTTTGTAAATTCGTAAAATTAGGAAATAAGTTGTTTTTTGGGTGAAATTTTGTAAAGAATGAATTAATATTCTTTGTGTAAAGTTTCAAAAATTTGTATTGAAATTTTTTGTAAAAGATTGTATTTTGTAAATTTTCATCTTTTTTTGTTTAATTTGTAAATTCTAAAATTTGTAATAAAATTTGTATTTTGTAAAATTTGGTGAAAAAGTATTAATGTTTTTTTTGTAAAATTTGGTTTGCAAATTTTTTCTAGAAATTTATTCTTCAAATATGTTTTGAATTAAGTTGGTAGTTCAAACAGTTTTAATAAAAAAATATTTTTACTTTTTTTTTTAAAAAATAAATTATTATAATAATTTAATATTATAACGAGCTAATTTCGAGCCGAACACGAGCCGAACACGAACACGATTATCATTTTCGAGCCGAACACGAACACACTATTCACGAGCCATTTCGAACACGAGCCGATTTCGAACACGAGCTGATTTCGAACGAGCCGAACACGAGCAAAGAGTGAGCTCACTCAGACTCGACTCGTTTACAGCCCTAACTAGAAGTTGACTTCTTCCAAAATTTTGAGTCGCGATGAGAAAATGGAGATAAAAGTATCAAGGCAGCCCATGCTAGAAATTTAGGGCAGGTTAGGCCCAAATGCGTCATTTATGAGGGTCAATACATTAAAAATTGAGAAAATTAAATATAAGCCAGAATT
>NW_018164444.1:65531069-65572357 GCF_001263595.1 Phalaenopsis equestris | reverse complement strand
GGAAAGATCCTCAATCTGACAATATTTTTTTTGATCTCATGTTTCTTTCATCTAGCTTCTTGGTTTCTGAAAATGTCATTTTTCTCTCTTTTATTTATGCTTTATTCTTTATTGTGATTTAAAGGCATGTGAGTTCAAATACTTGAATATTGATAACTTCTATTGCTTTCTCTTATTTTAGATATGTTATTCTTGGTGATGGTTGCCAAATGGAGGGCATTTCCAATGAAGCATGTTCTCTTGCTGGGCACTGGGGCCTTGGAAAACTCATAGCTTTCTATGATGATAACCACATTTCCATTGATGGGAACACTGAGATAACCTTCACTGAAGATGTGAGCGCCCGCTTTGAGGCTCTCGGCTGGCACACTATTTGGGTGAAGAACGGAAACACCGGCTACGACGAAATTCGAGCCTCTGTCAAGGAAGCCAAGGTTGCCAAAGACAAACCCACATTGATTAAGGTCTGCCATTTTCTTGCTCTTTTGTGCTTGTATTCTCTCCTTTCAGTCTCGTTGAATTTCGTACATTTTGCAGGTTACGACAACCATTGGTTATGGCTCACCAAACAAGGCAAACTCATACAGTGTTCATGCAAGTGCTTTAGGTGCAAAGGAAGTTGACGCAACCAGGCAGAACCTTGGCTGGCCCTATGAACCTTTCCATGTGCCTGAGGATGTCAAAAGGTCTAAAGACTTCACACTGCCTTTCTTATCTTTCTTATCATCTGAAATCTTTTTCATGGGAAGAACCTTTTCAGCCATTGGAGCCGCCATATCTCACAAGGTGCTTCTCTTGAAGCAGAATGGAATGCCAAATTTGCAGAATACGAGAAAAAGTACAACGAGGAAGCAGCGGAACTGAAAGCCATCATCTTTGGAGAACTTCCTTTAGGATGGGAGAAAGTACTCCCGGTATGGAAATCTTCCAGTTTATTATTATCATTTCTTTATTTGCTTAGTTCATGAAAAACATCAAAAGTATGGCCTTTTTATTGATTTTTCGCATTAAGAGTTACACCCCTGAGAGCAGCGCCCACACTACTCGGAATGTCTCTCAGCATTGCCTTAACGCACTTGCGACGATCCTCCCTGGTTTCATTGGAGGTAGTGCTGATCTCTCAAGCTGCAACATGACTTTGTTGAAAAGCTTCGGGGACTTTCAGAAATCCACTCCGGAGGAGAGAAATCTGCGTTTTGGTGTTAGAGAACACGGAATGGGCGCCATTTGCAATGGCATTAAACTCCACAGCCCTGGCCTCTTCCCTTACTGTGCAACTTTCTTCGTCTTCACGGACTACATGAGAGGTTCGATAAGGATATCAGCCCTATCTCAAGCTGGAGTCATCTATGTCATGACTCATGATTCCCTTGGTCTTGGTGAAGACGGTCCGACGCATCAGTCCATCGAACATTTAATGAGCTTCCGAGCAATGCCCAACATTTTAATGCTCAGGCCAGCCGATGGGAACGAGACTGCTGGAGCTTACAGGATTGCGGTTCTTAACAAGAAGAGACCATCAATCCTCGCCCTGTCCAGGCAGAAGCTTCCTCAGCTCGCAGGGACTTCCATTGAAAAAGTTGAGAAGGGAGGGTACATCGTCTCTGACAACTCGTCTGACAACAGGCCAAATATCATTCTTATAGGAACTGGTTCTGAGTTGGAAATCGCAGCCAAAGCTGCCGATGAGCTGAGGAAGGAGGGGAAGACGGTTCGAGTTGTGTCGCTTGTTTCATGGGAGTTATTTGATGAACAGTCCAATGAGTACAAGGAGAGTGTCTTCCCTGAAGACGTCACTGCTAGAATTAGCATCGAGGCTGGAGCGACGCTTGGCTGGCAGAAATTCGTCGGCTGGAAAGGGAAGGCAATCGGCATCGACCGGTTTGGTGCTAGTGCTCCGGCGGGGAGACTATACAAGGAGTTCGGTTTGACGACGGAAGCTGTCCTTGCGGCAGCGAGGAGTTTATAAACTATGCATTGTTTTGAAGCTTCTTCTCTGCAAGGTGGTTCTGATCACTCTGAGCTCTAATGGAGATTTTAGATACAGATGGGAGAGCAGTTCAGGTTGAGATAAAGTTTGGTGATTGTTATTGTACATTTTTCTCTTGTATTTCATTGTATCTGAATGTTGGATCAAACTGAACTTCCGCTTGAGTCTCACTTGTGTGTTCTAAATCTTGTACAGAAGAAATTTTAAAATGCCCGTAATGAGGTTGTGATTGAAATTGCTAATAAACTAGTTTTTATCTCACAAGTTGAAATTACTCTGTACTGATCAGAAAGATAAAAAACAGCAAACTAATCATTTCTTTTGAAAGTTTTTCAGTTGAAAGCTGCAGTGGAGGGAGTTTCAGACTATTGATAGCTATAGTTTCTTCCATTGCTGCATATTCTAGTAAAAATCAAAATTATAGAGTTGTAAAATCTCATATGTTTGCGCCTCAAGCCTCCAAGTCTCCAACAGAGATTGATGAGTGTATTTCTTTTAATATTCACATTAAGAGCTAATAGAACTAATCAACAGAACATAAATTGCCATAGTATGCCATCCTTGTAGGCATTAGGATTAATGTTCATGCATCGCAGTCGTCGCTTACTGGAACGCTGCTATATATACCCAGTTAATTTGTTGAGTAAATGACAAAACTGTTAATTTTATACATATCGGATCGAATTATAAATAAAAATGAACCGATTAAATCCTATATAAACCAAAAACAAGGTAAATTATAATATAATTTGACTAATTGAAAGCTAATATAATATAGGCTAATATAAATCTTAGTTAAGTATATCTTAAGTTCAATTAAAATATACTAAAACTTCGTCAAAAACATCACAATAGACAACTTGAATTGGCCCGCACTTTAATTAAATCTATGAATTAATTTTAATAAAATTAAGAAAATTATTATTTCAAGTTTTAATCTAAATTAACTATAGTTAACTTATATTTATTTAACAAAATATCAATATAATATTATAATAATTACAATTTTACAAATAAGATTAAACTTGCATAGATTAATTTTTTACTTTTTTTTATATTGTAATAATAATATTATAAATGATAAATAAATAAATAGTTGAATTATTAAATTTAATATAGAAAAAAATTTATCTAATTTAAAATAATATTTATTATTCTGCAATTAATAGATAATAAACTATAAATAAATAAAAACTAAATAACATTAATTATCATAAATAAAATCTTTAACAAAAAACAAACAAATAAAATTTAAAAATGACAAATTTCACCAACCATCTCTCTCCCCTATGTGTCAAACCGAAGGGAGAAGAAAATCTAGGAGGGAAAGACACTAGTAAAAGGGAAAATATTTTTTAAAAGAAATCAGACTGACATGACTCGAGTTCTTTTTAAAAAATCATGATGAAACAACACAATTTAGCTCTCACCTTTTTTCCATGTATAATTTAAAAATATTATTAGGGATTGATGCATATCTGAAGGTCTGCGTCGGTAAAGTAATTATTTAGTATCTTAATGTTGTGTGAAACTTTAGCACACACTCAAATAATAAAAGAGATGTAGAAGGAGATATCTCAACTTTTTAAATGAAAAATGTTAGAAAGAGAAAAAATTAACAGGGTCTAGCCATGTTGAAATACCATCATGAATTGTGAGTGCACAAGTCCACTCTTGCTCTCAATTAGGGAAGATGAAGTTATAAAGTTGATTATTGTAAATGTGCAACAATAATTCATTAATAATGGTCATAGTTTAGTTGTAATGAATTTAGTTCTCATTGATAGTAGGCTGCAAGGGTTGTAGTTAGTTGTTATGGAGGTAGTAGGTCATGAATGTTGTATATGGTGTTTGTAGCACTATCATGTCGTACAGGTCGTAGTTTAAATTCATGGTAGTAGTTCATTATTTGGGCCACAGATAGTTGCTTTAGGAGCATCGGTTAGCTACATAGGTTGTGGTAGGAAGTTGTAGGAGTTGTGAGCCATGTAGGTCATAGTTGGTCACATAGTCTGTAGTGGTAAGATGTGATAACGTTCGTAATGTGCAACAATAAGATTCGAGAGTTGCACGACCTCTGGACCGCGTATGTTGTAGATAGTCATGTAAGTCATAATGGTGAATTGTGATAACGTTTGTAAAATGCAAAGGCTGGAGTTGGGAGTTACATGAGTTGTGGATCATATAGTCCGTAGTTGGTCGCATAGGTCATAGTTGTGAGTTATGATGGCATATGTAAGTTATAGAGGTCTGAGCCAAGAGTTACACGAGTTGTGGATCACATAGAACATGGTTAGTCATGTAGTTTGTAATGATGAGATCTGATGATGTTTGTAAGCCTTAGAGGTCATAGTCGAGATTTGCAGTAGTTGTAGACCAAGTATGTTACAATTGATCACATATGTCATAGTGGTAAGCTGTGAGGATGTATATTGGCTACAAGGGCCAGAGTCGAGAGCTACACAAACTGTTAACCATAATGACCCTAGTGATGAGCTGGAAGGAAAGGGCTTCAAGTGTTCAGAGAAAGCAATCGTCTTCGAGTTGCATTGTTACACTAGTTTCAAAATGCATCGTTGCTCGTATGTAGAGTGCATTGTTACACCATCATCGGGGTGTGTCATTGCACCATATTCAGAGTGCATTGGTACACTGACATCGGGGTATAGTATTGCACCATATGTGAGGTGCATTTTTTTTGTATAATGCCTCGTTAATCAATAATGGTTGGAGCTCTGCATCACACATCGTGATTCAACAAGAGGTTTCATTACAACGAGTTATGGGCGATTGATAGTGGCTAACTGTGATAAGTGGGCAGTTGTTGGTGGTGGTCTACAACTATATAAATGAGATGTATTCGTCAAATCTGTGGTGCAAAAGCGATGTTGTCTTTCTGCTTCTCCTCAAAGCTTTGATCTTCTTCAGTCATGTTCTCCCCCCTTTCATGAGAGAAGTGAGTTTTTATTTATAGGGTCTGCTAGAGGTCTATTTGAAAATAAAGAAGGAATCTTGACTACCCCATCAGACAACTCGGAGAGGTTCTCTTAATCTGATGGCGTTTCATGAACATATGAGTGCTTTAATGATGTCACAATTTAGCAATCTTTTGCTCATTAGATTTTTCATGTCGAGACACTCAATTTGATTGTATGGTTGTCAAATTAGGATATTTTTGACCTTCCAATTATGTTCTGAAGTCTTTCAAAAGTAATTTAAAGGCTTGATCTGGGCTTGATTTTACTTAGATTGGATCAATTTTGATACCGTCGGTCCATCAAGTCGAGTTGAACAGTTTGGTTCTGAGTTTACTGAAATCAAATTTCAGGATGAGTTTCAATCAATGTGTGAACATTTCTTTCTAAAATATTTTCTTGAGATTCATGCATTTGTTGATGAATTTTAATATATATTTATATGGTATATTTTATTTATGTGAGGTCATGAGTTCAAATCACTTGGTCTTGAAATAATTTTATTTTATTTTTCTTTCGAAGGCGGATGTCGCTGAGTTGGCAGGACTCCACCTTCCTTCGAAAGGGGCAACATGACAAAGGGACACCTTTTTTTCTGGAGATCTTGTTGATTGTATGCTAACAGGTCAGGGAACTCCATCTTCTTCCTCTGGAAAGCAATAGCAAAGCGAAAGGTGATCTCATTGATCGCCTGCAAGCAAGCCAGGGGACACCTTTATTTCTTCTAGAGATCCCGTTCATGGTCTGCTAACAAGCCGAGGGACTTCACCTAACTCGTCCGAAAAGCGCAATAACTATGCGAAAGATGATCTTGTTGATCGCCTTCTAAGCAAGCCGAGGTGCCTTTTTTTTCATGAGACCTTAGTGGCCCTCTGCTAGCAGAACGGGGAGCTTCATTTTATTCCTCCGGAAAACTCAAAAAAATGTGATAGGATATCTCGTTAATTGTCTGCTAGCAGGCCAGGAGACACATTTTTTCTTCTTGGAGATCTCGTTGATATTCTGCTAGGAGCTTCATTTTATTCCTCCGAAAAACTCAAAAAAAAGTGATAGGATATCTCGTTAATTGCATGCTAGCAGGCCAGGAGACACGTTTTTTCTTCTTGGAGATCTCGTTGATATTCTGCTAGCAGGTCAAGGGAGACGCTTTTTTTTCTAGAAGATATGATTAATCGTCTGCTAGCATCTGCTAGCAAGATGCGGGACATTTTTTTTCTGGGAGTTATATTGATCGCACAAGGGACTCCACCTTCTTTCTCCTATTTTTTAACCATTTATAAACTCAAAATGAACCAAAAATAAATTTAAAAAAAACAAAAGATATCCAATATTAATTTGAAAATTGAATCGCTAACGTGACCGTCTAGCATCCACCAGATTTCTTCTGCATTCTGTGGGACCATCCTACATCCCCAGAACGCTGACATGGCAACCCACCGTCCATGCCCATGGATTGTTGTTGTGGCCCTCTGCCCAACCACTCGCCATCCAATCTCGCATCCCTGGATCGCTAACATGCAACCCACCATACATGTCCTCCGATCATCGCCGCCAGTCTCACCAACTCCGTCAAACTCTGGCCTCCATCGCTAACCAATTCTTGCTGCCGCCATCGACCAACTCCAGAACGAAATTGGTTTTAAAAATTTTGCATGTAAAAATCTAATCTCTCTTTTGTTTCGTTTCAAATCCTGGATTTAGAGAATTCAGCCATTAGATGGATTTAAAACTTAAAAGTCGAACTATCAGCCTTACTCCCGTCGCAATTTCTTACAGAACCTGAACTCAAAAAAGGAAGCCAAGGTCCCAGTTCTCATAATTTTGTAGAAATTAAAAAAAAATCACAAACAAAAGCCCTCTAATATACCTGCCTCATACTACAATTATGTTATGACTCTTAATTATGACCATGATATACTTGTAATTTTTTTCATGCCTCTTGGGAGGCCTTATTTATCTATAAATAGGTGAGGGGTCTTGTGGGGTGGAATGACTACTATAGATAGAAAAATATGATCAAGAAGATCAAGAGGAGGAAGAAAATTCAGCAAGGAGAGGAAGAAGTGGAGAGGCTTTAGAATTGAGGGAGAGGTCTTGTAGAGAGAGAGAGCGATCTAGAGAGACATGGTGATTCCTCAATGTAATGAGTCTGTAATTCTTCTTTTGTGCTGGTGAATTTTGGTCGTGATTCCCTCCGTGGATATAGGTCTAAGGACCGAACCACTTAATCTTTTGTGTTCTTGTGTTTGTATTCTTTGTGGCATATCCTATATTCCTGCAGTTTTTCTGTTTTCTTTTGTTTTTCCCTTGCTTGGTTGTTGTTGTTGCTCCTTTTTTCCTTCTGTATACAAGAACCGCAGAAGGGAGGCATTCGACTGCTACAGGATCAAGAACTGTAGCAAGAAGTTCCAGCAAGGCGTTGCAGATTGCAAGTGTTCGGGTAGCTGTTCGGGTAGCAGTCCTTGGCCAGAAAGATTTGCGGCATGCTTCTACAGAAGGAGGGTTACTGAATGAAGGAGGTAGATGGTCAGATGAGTTGATGTGCGCAGTTCTTTATTCCTGTCGAATATCCAATCAAAGCTTTCATCCCTTCTTTCTGGAAGAGGTTCTGGGGTCTTTCTGGAAGAGGTTCTGGGAAGATTTGGTTCAGTGGATGTGGATGTGAAGAGCTCCATTCAGTGACGATGACTTGGGGTGTTTAAATTCCAAGAAGGAATTTTATATTTAGTTTGCAACTATTCTTGCTGAAAACAAGATTTGGATATATATATTTAGTTCTCAATCATCACTAAATACATAGAGAGTTCTTTAGAAGGTTTTCTTTCAGGTGTTCTTGGAACTCGACAGAAGGATTCTTGACGGCAAGATTTCACAACAAATTAAGATCGAGAAAAAGAAAGCCACACATGCTTAACTTTTCCCCATTGGTTTCAAGTATCCATCTTCTCAAATAGCAAGAAGGGGACAAAACAAAACGACAGCAGGCACCACAGCACCTAGAGAGCAGAAAATCCAGAAATATTTTTTTCTTGCGATTTTACATATTTTATTGCTATTTATATGAATATGATGGTATAGGTGTTAATATATGTAAATACATACGAATTGTATGATATATTTGTAAATGCCCCCTTCTTTTAAGCCGGCCACCAAAACTCAATCATGACAAAGGTCATAATGTGGATGCAAACGAGCCAAACCGTACTCAAACCACCCTCTGGGCTTGAGACTTCTAGTTGAAGCTGAAATTTACAAATTCAAATCAGCTCACAAACCAATTTATTCACTTATAAAAGAGAACAATATTAATTTAACATGGTATAATAAAATGACAAAAAGAATGAAATATAATAAGATGAATAATAAAAAAAGCACTTGTTATAAAATATAATACTTTTAAACAATTTTAATATTTAAAAATAAAATCTTAAATCTTAACATATTTAGTACATTTCATATTAGGGCTAGCAAACTAACGAGTCTTGAGTTGGCTCAAGCTTAAGTTTAACTTATTAGTTCATTGAACTCAACTTACAAGCTACTTATCAAGGAGAGCCCTAGCCCACTCATGAGTCGCTCAGTTACAGCTTTAAACCAGTTCAGAATCATCTGAGAGAGATAAAAATGAGCAGCACAATTCTTTTGTTAAAATGGAGAATCTCATACGCCACTGAAACTAAATCGGAACAACCACAATCTGAAACTAATATCCTGTGCATAAAGGGAGAGAGAGAACCAGGTGAAGAAATCTCGTAAGTTTGAAATGCAGACCAAGTAATATAAATTTGCCAATAGTACAGCATACAAGTTGTAAGATTAACCAATCTTCAAAGGATAATAAGATGTCGGATGCTCATCCAGACTGTCTAACAAATCAATGCTGTTCACAGCTGATTTTGAGTTTTGGGTTAGAAAACTCTCCTCACTGGAACCTCCTATCATATGGATTAGGCCTTGCTTGGGACTGCATTCTCCCTGATGAGTAGAGCGGCTTCAGAAGCGCCGGCGAAGGCGAAGTCATTTTGCGAGATGACTGCCCTTCTTCTCCTCCACCTACGTTAGGCCAAGAGCTTTGCCTCGGTGCCATTGGTGCCTGTGGAATGGAAGGAAGCGCCAGTCTATGTGATGGTTCCAATTTCTGTCTGTCGCGCTCATAAATCCCTAGATTATTGAGAGATGTATCGAAAAGAAATATTAGCCAATGTTTCATCATACATTCAATCCTTTTTTGTATTCAGCATATACTTGGACATCAAATAAAAAAATCTTGTTGATAATATATACCATTAAAGGAATGAAAACAATAACATCATTTCAATAATACATAATTTCAAATAAAAAATTGGATTAGATATCCAGACTAAAATTTTGGTTACGTAGAGTTGCAAAGCATTGGATTTGATTAGAGATTAGTGCGGTAGAGATTTTGATTAACTCCCCATGCATTGCACCCATATAAAAAATAAATCCAATAACTTTGAGACCCATCCTAATGCAATTGTTTTCGTTTTCAAATTAATTTCAACAGAAAAACAATCACGAGCAAGATTATTCATAAAGCATAAAAGCAAATTGATTTTATATTATCAACATTATTTTTAAGCTTATGATAAATTGCATTCTCCAATGATAACTAAAACATTCTCCCATGATAATTAAAGCAATAAAATTTGTTGATAGGGGATGATTGGTTGGATGCTTCTAAAATGCATAAGTTTTAGAAATGCAATTGTTTGGTTGGATAGAAATTGAATTTATTAAAATATTTATATGTTTGTGGGAACAACATTCAAATGCATTGAAATACAAAAAATAGGGTGATTGATGAATGAGCAAGAACTTAACATGGTAGCAAACACATTACGGTGGCCCCAGTGAGAGAGGGTACACAAAGAGTAGCTTGAATTCCGTGCAATTAGGTGAGGGTAGGGAGAGTGAGATCACTGGCACGGATGGTGAGTGAAAGCAAGAGCAGTAATGGCAAGCGTAGCAAAAGAAAGCATAGCACAAGATTTGGAAATCACCCGATTTCAAATGAAGAAAAAATAAATTTCAAGGACATCTTAAATTCCTTTTTCTTTCCCTCATGCCGAGCATAAAGAAAGTTAAAATGAAGAGAAAGAAGATGAAAAAAAAACTTAACACTTCTCATCTAAAATCCTCTTAAATTATTGTTATAAGTAAGCCTCCTACTTTTGGTAACATGGTATGAGACGATTAGGTTATTAGGTTTCTGCAAACGGTTTCTGCAGAAGGTTATTGGTAACATGGTATGAGAAGATTTGTGATTCACCTTTACATTATATTTTATCAGTTGTGAAAAGGATCTTGTTGCTGAGAATAAAACTTTTTTGTGAAATTTCGTGAAGTATCTGTAGTCAAGAATGAGAGGAACTTGACAACAAATAAAGAGCCTTTTAACATGTTTGGATGACCAAAATCATTTACTTGATAAGCGGCCTCTCTCAAATCATAGCTTTTGTGAGTTAATTAATGATTATGGTTGTATTTTTTTTATTCTTTTTAATTATAATGCTGCATTATTGGATTACATGATTCATCAATTTAGATTAATGAAAAACTATCTTGTTGCTTTTATATTGTTTGAAAAGCTGCCATAAATAAATAATTGATGTATTGAGTTCCTTGATTATTTGTCCTTTACAGTTCCAAATGCCTAAGAAAGAATAACTTAGCTAACTTTGCAGCAGTGTCTTGCTGAAAATCAAAGACTCCTTATTGGTTGGTTATTTATGTTGCCATCTTATTTGAATTGCTCCTTGTTTATATTTTATGTTGCCATATTATTTAAATTGCTCCTTGTTTATATTTTATGAAACAATCTGTTTTGTACCTTCTTTGGGACTTGTGCAATGGTTTGGTTTGCTCTGAGACTCTGTTGGTTCATTAGATTTCCACTATTATTTCTTGTTTTTCTTTTATTTTTGGTTAAGATGTTATTATAGGCTATGATGATTACAAAATCTCATTATTGATTATTGGTATGGCATACGTGTTTGCAAGCATTTGAAGATAAGAATAAAAAAAGTTGTCTGAGATTATTATTCTTACTCTTACACTTTGAAAGGCAACACCTATGCAAACTATAATGGAGGATTACAATAGTTTGTCTGAAATTTAAATTGATGTCTTAGATATTAACTTCAATTTCAATATGCTTGGAAAGCACATAATTATGCAACCGGATAGTTGAGTTACATGAAAGTGATGAAATGAGTTCATAAAATATAATCTAAGACTCATTTAATAATTATATCTTATCTTTTATTTTGGTTTCTAGTTATTTTTTCCTAATACGTAAGAATTGCAGATACAAGAACGTTATCGGCTCATCATCATTCACTAATCACTACTCATTAGATCTTCAAACATAAAAATCAAGAAATGAGTACAAAGTCATAAAGTTTAATTTTAATGTGTTTTTTTTATTTTTTTAGTTGTACATACGTCATAAGTGTATGTATAACAGTGTAAGTGTAATTTTATAAATGTAAATGTGCAATTTAATTATTTTTTATGTTTTGATTTTTATTTGAGAGTATATTAGTACTCTTGTTAGTTTGTAAATTATAAATTTGTAATAAATTTATTTTTTAAAAGGGAAGTAAAATTTTGAAGTGATATATTTATTTGACAAACAAATATTGATATTCTTATTGTGTAAAGTTTAGTATCAAATTTATTCTTTAATTTTTTTTAATTAATCAATGTTTTATGGTTAGAAATAAAAATATTAATGCAAACAATTTTTCTTATACAAAATTATTACTTTAATTTTATTTAAAAATATAATTATTATAATTTTTTTTTTTATTCTAACGAGTCAATTTCAAGCCGAACACTAACACAAATAAGAAAATCGAGTCGAACACGAATACACTGTTTACGAGCAATTTCGAACACGAGCCAATTTCGAACACTACCAAATTCGAACGACCCGAACACAAGTCGAGTCTCGGCTCGTTTACAACCCTACTAATAGCAATTTTACAAATATTAAATTTAAGTCTTCATATTAATTTCGAGTAACATACTATACTCCTTGGGCACATCTCATTTGCATTCTCATTCTTTCGAATGATACATCTAGAATTATTTAAAATCATTTACACATAAGCGTTGTTTTATCTCATAATAATATCAATTGATGTCGTTTGACATTTAACTTATTATCATTTTTTTCTTCTAAACACTGCCATTCTAATTTTCCATTTATTTAACTAGATATTTAACTAACCAGAGCCGTCATCTAAAAAAATATACAAGTCGACCCATTTCCAATGTCCATTGTATGGCCAATTCACCAAACTTTCCAATCATTTTTTACATCCTATCTTTCCCAATTTTGTCATATATTTATTTTAACAATCTCATTTCCAATACAGTGAGATTGGCTGAAAGTGAGAGTTGGTAATCCTTCAACACTCAAATTCACATCAAATAATTAGTCTAATAATAATCTTAAAAAAAAAATACCTAAAACTTTTCATGATTTTTCAGACTCCCAATTAATATTGAGGCACATTGTATTTCAATCCCCCAACTTTAAAGTTTATATCCTTATTTAAATCATTATTCAACTAAATACTATATCAATTCCTTGAACCAATTGTACATTATCTTGATATTGAAGCACATCGTATTATATCACTTAAAAAGCATTAACATAATCAACAAAAAAGATAGACAGGTAATGTTGTTTTGCTGTAACACTCCACAACAATGACGAGTCAATTCTCCATCAAGTAATCATTCATAGACTAAAACATACATTTAAAATTTCTTCCTCTCATGTGCATCAAATAAATTCCTGCGGATCATATACCGTCTCAAAATAAAAAAAGATCATATAAATATCATTTCTTTATATACAAATTAATTTACATGAAAACAAAATACCAATTAGATCAAACTTCAAGCATAATATCAATTTGATTCTTGATCAACAACTTATTTTTAAGCTTATGATTAATTACATTCTTCCATAATTTCAATATATAACTCAAGAGTGATCCCAGTATAACTACCATAATCTTGAACTGTTTCTTAAATATTAATACCAAAATGACTCGAAGCAGAGCACACATTTTGCAAATGCTTCACCGTGTGCAACACAACATTGCACAGCTGGCTCTAGAATAAAAACAAAAACGAACCTTAATATTCAGGATTTGGTACAGCATTTGTCGCAGTAATTAAGCATAAACACTCACTTTTCCCTGCTATTTAGAATAGTCAATGAGTCATTATTTATTGATTATATGTTCCATCCCATAGCATCTAATTACTTCTTAAGTTTTCTCTGCATGCTCTCTCACCTGTCAATTTACTTGTGTGCCTCTCATTGATTCTTATTGTTGATTCTAGTAGTTTATTGCTCACATGTTTCATTCCAATAATGCTTCTAACACGATCACTTCACACTACCTCCACCTCTTGGTCTCTAGTTGGTCACTAAAACTCACAAGTCATCTTGTTTTTTAAATATTATTTATCAAATCAGTATAGATATCTATGATTTTTTCAAGCCATCCAAATTTATTCTCCACTACATTAATTTTTCATAAATGCTACTGTCATTATCTTTCTACTGTAATCATTCCATAATCTTTTTGTGGCAACAATTTAAGCATTTTCATATCCACTTCACTCCAATTGACTGTCACTGAATTTTACCATCGCAAAACTCAGGTCCATATACCATGGCCAAACAGCAATTTAATAAAATTTATGTGAAAATCTCCATGACAAACTCTTGTCCCATGATATGCTCCAAAGGTAGTTCTCCACAACATATCATTCAAGATGCACACGTAGGCATTTCCTCATATTCTATAATCTTCCTATAATCAATCATTCATAATCTTATCACTTCATTTGAACATTAGCTTTTATATTATGCTCAACATAGACACAATGAATTTTAAATCTTGGAACTTGGGTCCATTAACATACCTAACATAATTACAATTTTATTAAATTTGTTTGCAATTAGCCACAAATTTCTCGTCATATAACAGATTCATGAAGCACTTCTCCCCAAACAATCCTCCCCTCTGTAACTAAAAATTTTTTTGATGTTCTATAATCTCATTGCAATTTAATGAAATTTATGTAAAAATCTCCATGATATTCACGTCCCATAATATACTCCAAAGGCAGTTCTCGACAGTCTATCCTTCCTAATATACTCGGTAGGCACTTCTCCATATTCCATAACCATTACAAAATCTATCATTCCTTACCTTATCACATCCATTTGAACATTAGCTTTTATACTATGCTCAACTTGAATATCATTGACCTTTTAATCACCTAAAACAAAAGTCCATGTTACATATACCTAACATAACTGGAGTAAAATTTGTTCCATATAACATACCTAAAATAATTACAATTTTATAAAGTTTGTCCGCAAGTAGCCATAAATTCTCGCCATATAAGAAACACATCTCCCCAATAAATCCTGCCTTTTGTAACTCCCAAGAAGTTTTTCTATGTCCCATACTCCAAGTGCAATTTAATAAAATTTATGTGACAATCTCCATTTTATTCTCGTCCCATAATATGCTTCAGAGGTAGCTCTTCTCAATTCTTCTCAAACTATCCTTTCTAATACACTAGGTAGGCATTTCTCCA
This sequence comes from Phalaenopsis equestris, assembly GCF_001263595.1. Lineage (NCBI taxonomy): Eukaryota > Viridiplantae > Streptophyta > Magnoliopsida > Asparagales > Orchidaceae > Phalaenopsis > Phalaenopsis equestris. The sequence goes on along the minus strand of NW_018164444.1, from coordinate 65,557,732 downwards.
TATTCTAAAATCATTCCTCAATCAATCATTCTAATCGTATCACATGCATTTGAACATTGGCTTTATATTATGCTCGACATGGACAAAAATGACTTCTTAACCACCTGAAACAAGGGATATAACATACCTAACATAATTGCACTTTTATTAAATTTGTTTGTAAATAGACATAAAACTCTCACCATAAAATTGATTCAAAATGCACCTCTCCCCAAACAATCCTCCCGTTTGTAACTCCTTGGAAGATTTTATACTTTTATAATCATTTCACAAACTGTCCTCTAAAATTTTGCCATCCATTCATCTTGATAATCACAATTTTTGCCCAACATAATTTGGCCCAACGAAGATTATTTTATTGGCAACTACTTGAGTCCACACACTATACTTAGCCCAGGCTTTTCTCCATTAAAACTACCCAACATTAACTCTTAAAACATGCCTTTAATGTGCACCCTCGTTCTTTTAAGAAAAAAATCCAAATTACTTAAAACTATTCACACATAAATCACTTTATCTTTTAATAAAATTGATTTATAATGGGATAATATACACAATATCAAATATCAATCTTTTATCTACTAGTTCTCAAGACATTTCCATCTATTATTCTAATTAAACATTTTTTTCATCAAATGCATAAATGATTAAAACCATATTATCTATTACATCTCAATCCAAAATCCTGAGTAAATCCAAGTCACCTAACTTTCCAATCAATTTTTCCACCAATCCTTTCCAGTTTTACTATACATTAATCTTAATAATCTCATCTCTGTTGAGCTCAAATTGCCTATTATTATATTTTCATACTTGGCCTGGTCACAATTTAAGAAAATTTATGTGAAATAATACACTCCAAAATCCAAGGTAGTTCTCCACAGCCTATGCTTTCCTTGGAAGACATTTCTTCGTATTTTATAATCATTCCAAAATCTATCATTCCTAATTTTATCGCGTCCATCTAAACACTCGCTTTTATAATATGCTCAACGCGAACATCCTTGACTATTTAACTACCTAAAACTTGGTTTCATATAAAATATTGTATATTATTTCAACTTTATAAAATTTGTTCGTAAGTAATCATAACATACTGGACATATAATAGATCCATAAAGCACTTCTCCACAAAAAATCCCCCCTCACTTAACTCTTTAGAAGTTTTCTATGTTCTGTAACCATTTCACAATCTATCCTCTAAAAATTTTTTTCCTTCCATCCATCCATCCATCCATCCTAACAATCACATTTTTGCCACAGCAAATTTGGCCAACAATGATTATTTTATCACCAAAGACTTGAGTCCACCATACAGTATACTTGGCCTAATTACTATAATATAAAATTTACATGCAAGTCTCCATACTATTATCTTGCATCACAATACGCTTCTGAGGCACTTTTCCATTACCTTTTTTCAACATCAGCTCTAGAATTATATCCTCATTCTTTTGAATAATACATCCAAATTATTTAAGAATATTCACACACAAGCATCGCTTTATTTTTAAACAATATTAATGTATAATGGCTAATATTACACATTATCATATAATCAATGTTTAAGCTACTAGTCCTACATCATTTATCTTTTAAACATCTTAATTATAATTCCAATTATCCATTTCTTTCATCAAATATCTAACAAACCATGTTATCTATAAAAAACATACATCTCATTTCAAAATCCTTCATAAATCAAAGTCAACTATCTTTCCAACCATTTTTTCCAACAATCCTTTCTAGTTTTGCCCTATATTTTCTTAAGAATTACATGTTCATTATCCTCAAACTGGCTGTAAGGGAATTGCATATCCTGAAACACTCGTTCGCATAACAAAACTAGTCTAATACTAGCATTATAAAATTAAAACAAGAATTTCCATGGTATTCTCGTGTCAAAAAATATTGAAATACTTCAATAATTAGATCACCCTACTCTAAAATTTATATTTTTATTTATATCATCACTCTTGAAAATAATATATCAATTATTTGAATCCAGTACACCTAGAAATCACTTATGTTCTAGCAATATTATCTCATAATTACAATTTCACATCAAAGTATACATAAATTTCATATCACATACCTAGCTTTTTCCTGTTAAATCTAATAAATATTTTTTTTATGTCGTTCTAAGTTTCACTTATTTTAAACCAGTTAGATCTATGCCATGTAATAATAGTGAACACAAAGATATCTCCACTTGATACCTTTTTTTGAGATTTTCCATTATCAACAAAAAATAAATAAAAGATGCAATATGGATATTTGATATAATCCTGTTATAAATTAGAATTCTGTAAATACTAACTCTTAAGAGCTAGTCAATATTCCATAAAATAATTCATAAATTTAACATTGCCTTTAAAAATTTTTTGGGGCATTTACATACATACCACACAAGTCTGATGTAATTACATATCTAAAACACTTAAACATTCATATTTACCAACATACCACTCAAATCACATCAAAAATACCATCATCACAATTTTTTGAAATGTGAAATACAATCTTTCATGCATATGTTTATGACACCAAGGTGTTACAAGTTTAAATATCAAACTTTGGGTGTAAGATAAATACATAAGAATTGTGTGGTATATATGTACATTTCCATAATTTTTTTTTTCATTTATATACATCAAATAAATTCTTATGAATCACGTACCTTTTCAGGATATAAAACCACTTACAATATTCATCCCACATAAAATAAAATTAATTCTTTGTTTTTTGTTAAGCTCAATACCATTACATTCTCCCATAAATTCATTATAAAACTCAAGTCTCAAAGATGATTCCCCTATAGCTATCATAATAATGAACATCTCCCTTTTTTTTAACTACTGATACAAAAATATTCTTTGGTCATTATAAAAAAAATCTACCAGTGCATTCCTACTAAAAATATTTCTCCCTCAATTTGTTGATACTTCTTTCTTGAGATGATTATGAAAATGGAAAAGAGAGCTTAGAAATCTTTCCCCTCTAGAAATCTATCCCATCAAGCTAGTACAATTTTAAAATTTATAAAATATTTCAACCTGAAATAGATACAATATTGTAACTAGAAATAGTGCCCTGCAAAAGTTCTCATGAGTACGAGGCCTTAGAATATTTATTCTTTCATAGACACTTAGAAGCGTAAAATGCATGAATTTTCATCTTTTTTCTACAAGATTTTACCAATAAAAAGACCAATCTTTCATATATTTAACAACTTTTTTTTCAATATTTTCCAATAAATTATAGAATAAAAAAACAATTTCCTATTTCAATAGCATCAAATAAATTCTTGTTGATCATAGAACTCTTCAAGATCAGTGAAAAAAAAAAAATTGCTTTCTCTTATATATTCAAATTAATTTTCATGGAAAGAAAACTATGAACCAAATAATTCTTCTTGCAGAAAATCAAATTGATTCCTTGATTATATTTTAATCTCATGATCCTCAAATCCCACCATCACGTCATGGTATAACCCAAGATTGACATCCCTATAACTATCATCATCTTGAATTCCTACATTCTTTAATTATCGAAATGTCCTTCTGTTGAAATGGTAATCTATCATTCTATTCCTTCCAAAAATATTTAGCCATCACATTATTTATAGTTTTTTCTAGAGAAGATTTTTAAGATGGAGAAGAGAATTTAGATTTCATTTTAACACAGAAATCCAGTCATCAAACATGCAAAATTGTAGAGAGTTTGAATGCTTCAACTGAGAAAATTGTCCAGCACGCTTTCTCAGATGCTAAAGCTATGAATAATTCACTCTCTCACAAATAATTAGATGTATAAAATGGAAGAATTTCATCCTATAATATTCATCATATTATGCATACTTTATATTTTGTTCAGTAGTTTTTGGCATGATTTATCATCATCATTAGTCATATCCAAACTATACGAGGTAGACCATAGAACTTCATTTTCGCTGCTAATATTGAGTCTTGTTACGTGCTAAACCTTATCATATATAAATCCTTTTTAATGACTCTTTATTAATCACTATGTTAATCTTCAATCGATTCTTCTTCCAAGACCCTTCTTCTATAATCATTCAACAATTTACCATTGGTAAATTTGTCACACGTCTTTCTCAATAATATCTTTTTTTTATGCTCAAGTTGATCATCATTACCATTCTAAAAACCCAATATTATAGTCCATACAACAAACCTGATCAAATTGCAATTCAATTAAATTTATTTACAACCCTCCATAATATTATATTGTCACATAATATACTCCTAAGCACTTCAACGATAAAAAAAGGCAGGTGGCACAACAATTCCCAAAACATATCAGGAAATCAAACAACACATCCAAACAAATACCTTGTCAAAATAAATAAATAAATAATAAGTTATGAGAAGATAATCTTATGAATCTAACCAAAATTCAAACAATTAGATCTAGATCTGTTACTACCGCCCACTTGAAATTCTAACAGAATATTCACCTAATAAATTCTAGCTTCCTAAATATCCACATCAATTAGGTTAGCATTGATCATGATGGTCATTTAATGGACACTAGTGTCCCATAGAGTTTCAAATGTTAAGTGTCAAGCGTCCAGTATTTCTCAAAACGCTCAAGATAACAGCTTGAAGATGGTTCTCTAGGCTGTCCCGAGGAAGTTAAATTCGTTTGATGAATGTAGAAGGCAAATCATGATGTTATTCTTACGCATCCAACGCCCAATGAAAAGCTTAAGATTTACTTCAAAACACAGGAGCCCAAAAATGCCAAAAAAATCAACCTGATTATTCAACAGCAGATAGCTAACGATCAGATCTTCTCATATAAGGAAGCTCTTCAGAAAATCAGAATTCTGCTAAAATGATAAAAATACATGCACCGAATCGGGTTAGCCAATCACATAGTCTGCCATCTCCAAGAAATGTACATGTTCAGAGTTCAACCCAATTCCAGCAAGAAGAAGAGGGTATTATCAAGAACTAAGGCTCCATAAAGTAAGGATTCATAATCTTTTCAAACCCTAAATCCTATAAATACCGTTTTAAATATTGCAATATTTCGATCTCCGAATTACCAGGATAAACCAATCAAGCAAAACTCATCATATGTTTGGTTCGTTCTAATTTTTCATAGCAAGCCAGTCAATCTAAGACAATCGAATTGCCCTTTACGCTTCAAATTCAAGCCAAATTACTTCAGTTGAATCCCAACCAATAAGACACGACTACCAATTAAAAACCTTCCCAAAAGTTTAAGCTCAACCATGCAACATCTGTCACCAAGAATGCAAGAGCAAAATAAAAGTCATCATGGGCAAATAACCATGCCTTTGTTTTATAATTAATCAATAATAGTGCTAATGTGGGAGAATTTATGAGAACCCTTACTTCAATCTCTTGTGGCGACCCAATCAAGATTGCACATGTTTTTGACACTAGGCACCAAAAAAAAGGTATCAATTGACACGAATAAGCCCTAAGATGTGAAGTTCAATTCAAGTAGAGTTTGTTTGATCAATTCGAAAGATCCATTCATTTGACCCAATCATCAAGTATCAGCACAATTCATGCCCAAACCTAATGTGTTTACAAGCAACATCAACCAAATGTCACCAATCCACAAGATTATTCTCTTTCCACTGAACTGACTTGGTCGGTCAAAATCAATTTCAATATGAATTGGAAGCTAAGAATTATATATCGATCAATAAGGCATCCAATTTGCCAGTCATCGCAAATCCATCCAAAAAGAATCTTCAATTACAAGATTGCTCTTTACAACAAATGGATATTAGCTTGCCAGAAGACTGTTCATCATAAAGGCACAATCATTCACTGGTCTCAATCAATAGTGTATATTCATAAAGAGATGCAACAACCCAAAAACAAAGATTATCAAAGTTTACAACTAATTTCTTATATAACATCTCATTATCATACATCACAAAATCAAATTACTTAAAACTTTTCCCTTAGTGTATTATGAATGTTTCCCACAATTCTTTCACCTTTACATTACTCCCCAAGTTCGGAACACCTTGATTATGATCGACTAATTATTTATTAAGCTTTACTAAAGCATAACTTCTTTACCTTATCCAATAAACCACAGCATAAAACAAGCGAGCAAGCATAAACACATTCAATCCAAATTGATTAATATTCCATGCAATAACAACTAACAAATTCATTATTTTTCTTTACTTATTTAAATATAATAGTGCATTTTAATTTGTGCAAAATGTCAACTTAAAGATTGTGTCTCAACCAATAGTAGTAATGATAGCCAGGGGAATTCTTTTAAGGGGGCCAAAAATGTCCCTAAATATCATATTAAAAATTTTAATTCAAGAATGTACTTCATAAGATTATTTTTATTTTTATTTTTATTTGAAAAAGATCTAATTCAAACATAATATTAATAATATTTCATTTCAAGACATCAATAAAAATTTTTAATATTTTTAATAGACTAAATTAAACATCAATAATTATTCCATTATTAATGAATAAACATATTGCTTCTTATCCAAGTATTTATACTTATCGTCTATTTTCTATTTAATTAGATTAATAAATCTATTATATTAGAATCTACATATTGACTTAATGCAATCCATTTCTAATTTCTCAATTTAAATGAGTAAGTTTTGCTGATATTTATTTATATTATATGACTGAAAGAAAACTTGTTCATAATTTACCAATTATTTTATTTAATTGGAGTCAAGTAAATTTGATACTAATTTCAAATCTATTAAATTGTTTGGCATTTAGATTTCAAGAATGTTAAGTATTTATTTAATTTTAGCTTAACTGTTAGTTCATTTACGTAATCATTAAATAGATTTCAAAAATTCTTTGTTATATGAGATGTTAAGTATTTATTAAATTTTTAGCTTACCTGTCAGTTCACATTTAAGACTTCAAGAAACCATGTTCATGATTTAACAATTATTTTATTTAATTGGTGTCAAGAAGTTTGATACTAATTTCAAATCTATTAAATTGTTTGCTTACTTAGATTTCAAAAATTCTTTGTTATATGAGATGTTAAGTATTTATTTAAATTTTTAGCTTACCTGTTAGTTCATTTAAGTATTCATTAAATTAAGGCAAGCTAATATTAGTCCAAATATGATTATAAAAAATTTAATCAAGCTGAATATGCACAAATATACGTGAAAGCTTGACCAAAAAATCAAGCTGAATATGAACTTATAATATGACAAAGCTATGTCCGCTTGATGCTATACTCAACTCAGCTCAGCTATAGCCCTATGCATGACTTAGCCTATTCAGATCATCAAATTTCTTCCTTCCACCAGGCAAGCTTATGTATGGTTTATAAAAATAGAACTTCGGAAACACTAATATCATTGTATCTGCTACAAATTTGAAAACAATAAAGAATTGACAACTATGTACAAGTTAATATCATATTCCATACAATTGGTCTCAAGTTCATGGTTTTTTTCACCTGGATCTAAGTTAATAAGAAAATAGAGCTCAAAAAATTTAATGGCTTCCAAAATACACCTACTAAAGTAGCATCTAACCAAAGTTGCATCCTGTAAATAACAAGATAAACCATAGAACATGAAAATTTTAATTTAGAAGTGGCTTTTTCTCATAAATAGTGGATGATAATAAGATGAAAAAATGGATCATTTTTAGGTTTCCTGATGATTATGATGATATAATATTAGGTATTCTATAACCTAATGGTTGATTTATATATTTGCAAATGTATTTCAACATATTTAGATCGTAATTATGGTAACATGAAAAAGAAACATAATTTTATTTTTGAAGAATCATTAGAATATAATTCAAATGTTTATAAGAAATAAAACTGGGTTTACACATTTTCTGAATGGCATATATAAAATTTAAGCTACATGCACACTTGATTGCAAACACATCTGTAATTTGAAATTTGGAATTTGGAATTTTTCTTTAATTAAATTAATAAAGCTGGTATTCTATCTCTAATAATTTAATTATATTTAAAAAAATTGTTGAATCAACCAAAAAGTAATTTTAAATAAAAACAATAATATGCCTCTATAAGAAACATGAGGGTTTTAATTTTCTTCATAACTACTTTCAGCTGTATGAAAAATGTCATCATCAAAAGCTTGTTAGCCATGGCTTTCAACAATGCTACCTTCTCTAAAAACTTTCAACCATAAAAAGTAGAAACTTTTCAACAGTCCTCACCCACTAATGATGAAATAAATATATAAAAATGAACGCTACAATGTCAATGAGGTTGGACTTTCATCAATAAACAAGAAATAAAATGGTAGGCATTTAGGAGACACAATTCAAAGTGTAAGTTAGCCCCTAAAGAAGAGATAATGCAAATCAAGGCCAAATAAATAATAGAGAAAATCAAAACAGCTCAATCTTAGTTGATTCACCTTATTATCTCTCCCTAATCAAAACGAAGAAAATAATAAGTAACCAAATCTCACAAGTGTCAATAAAAATTTACTCAATTACTAACACTTGCTCCATATCATATAATCCTTATAGGAAAACGTCTACAATATTGAAGATAACAAAAGTTAATGATATTAACACCATCCACTTAGCTTAATTATTGCATCTTACTACCTCAAAACATGGTCTATGTAATGCCAACCTTCAAAACAAAGTTTGCTTATATTTTATCTAGTCAATATGATCCCTAAAACAAGTTTATAGCCTAAGATTGGAAGAAAGTAAACAATCAAGAACAAGATTATGTAAGCCCGTCATAGAAAATTCTAATTTTACCATAAAAAATAATGCTTCTTAACAAGTTAATGTTTTGGATAATCTATGGTCATATTATGGCTATCTGATAATAAGTATAAAGAAATCAATACTATCACTATAGATAGATGATTACCCCACATATGATAGTAATTCATCATCTAACAAGAAAAGATAAGAATTTAATATGGCCCGTGGCTTAATTTAAAAAAAGTATAATAAACAAAAAAAAAATTACCCAAACAAAGATAAATTATAACCAAACTAATCAAAAATTGCATCAGCAAGGTAACATTAAAAATCTTCAAGGTAAGGATGGGAAAAACAAAACTAAGGTATATTGGAAAAAAAATCAAATGGAAGTATTATGGTTCTCTGAACTTCCTGATAAGCATCGAACTAAACAGTTTGCCAAATAAAAAAATTTCTAATTTCAGAAAAATATCAGACAGTATGTTCAAAAGTGCTATAATGCATTAATTTTGTGAACAGCTTACTCATGTTGTCATTAGCAAATGCACTGCTCCATTCTGGCAAGTATTGTCTCGCTTTACCATTCCAATCCTCCTCAAAATTCACAAGCTCATCTGGCACCAAGTTCATATAAATAACATGCAAAGTCAATATTAAAGAATAAGCCAAAAAAAAGGCCAGTCAAGAGAAAACTTATCCATCCGACATACCTTCGTTCAAGTTATGCAGTGTTTGAACCGTATCTACCCTCCCATCAGAATTCAGATTTCTTGTAACTGAATGACCCTGCAAGATCAATGCCAATTGCCTAGTTAATTGTCACCAAAGCACCAACTTAGAATACAAATTCTCTACAGTTGCATCTAAGAATCTGCATAAAGCTTGTATTTGTAGATTTGAAAAGTAATTAAACATGAAATTATGCTCAAGATTAATGGCTTGAGACATACCTTCCCATGTATTCCTTTGGATATCCTGTGACTGGCTTTACGAGTGCTTAAGTCAGCTTCTTTGTTCTCCTCCATGACCACCTAGTTTGAAGATATGATTTGTGAGTGTTCACATAAAAATACATCACTGAAACATCCGATTATTCATTCAAAACATAAAAGAACTCTCCAAACTGAGAGTCATTTCGCTTACTCCATCACCACCGGCTCTCCTTGTGGTAGAAGAAGTGTAATAAGTTCCACTAGGACCACCATAAGAGACTGTAGAGCTTTGAAAGAAGTAAGAACCATTTTGTTGGTGTTTTGCATTAGACCTGTTGAACTCATTGATGTTGTGCAACTGTTTCTTCTTTCTCCCTAAAAAACATTTCTTTTAATAAAAAACCAATGATTCTTTACAAAGTACAGGTATCAAATCAGTCTATTAACAAGCACCATCTCCCGCATAAATACCTTCCACATCATCGTCGGGTTCCTCAACATATGGATTCTTGTCAGGCCTCAAATGTTTTCTGGGGTTGACCTTTTTCTCAAAATCAGTCTTTTGTTCCCCTTCCTCCTCTTCATCATCTGAAGTCAGTTCTTTGATTATCGGTCCCCCTGATCTCTTCGGTGGCAAATTCTCGTGTTCCAGAAATCCACCATGTGTGGCACGGTTGGTTGTTCCAAAGATACTCCCTCCAGCACCAAAAAGGTCATGCCCCATCATGCTACCAAATGGCCGAGTAAAGAAGGGATCATCAAAGGGGTTCGCCCCCCCAAAGAAGCTTGAAATTAGGCTTTCTGGCCTCCCGAATCCACCGAATCCACCAAATCCAGAGGGAAAACCCCCAAACCCAAAAAAATCATCCCTCCCACCTCTGCCCCCTTGCATCGTCACCGCCTAGAAACCTAAAAATTGGCAAAAGTTTAAAACAAACGAAACAAACTCGTGGCTATAAATCCATACAAGAAGAGGGTAGCGATTATGCAAGTCTAGAAACAGAACAGCAAATTGATGAAGAAAAAGATACCAAAACATCCGTAAAGCCAGTATCAATATAAAAATTAATCACCGAAAGAAAACCCTAGGCCAGTTCTCAAAAAGGAAAATAAGATTGAAGGATTACCTAACAGATCGTATGTAGGATGATTGAGAAGGAAGCTTAACAAAATGAGAGGAAACAATCTATGTTCAGGAAAATGAGAAGTGACGATCGATTATCAAGACGGTAAATTTGCCGAAGAAAGAAGTTTTTGGGGTGGAGAAGCAGAAATTGCGATAAATAATTTTCGGTAAGTCGGCATACCGGTATGATAACTCGCGGTAGATTCTAGAATCTTCAAAGCATGCCAACAAGCAACAACAACTTGCTCCTTTTTAAACGAGTCGGGCTTCGATTAGCTTAATTAAACATTTTATTGCTCAGTTTGAAATAGCTTATTAATAATTTATTCATAATTAACTCGATCCAGGCTCATTTATTCGTCCGGAATAAGCATATATTCAACTCGAAATTATAATTTATTTAAATTTAATAAAATAGCTAAATTATAAAATCAATCTTTAATTTCATAATATGGAATCATAAGTGAGATTATCTATATAGACGTTGCTATTGATTGTTTATGTTTCATAAGATAATTCGTTTTTTTGAATGCACGATGTGGGATTAAATGAGGGAGTGGTAACAGCTGGACCACGAGGCTGCTAAGGTGTGAAGATTTTGCGAGCATTTACATACATGCCAAGTATTTAAATATAACTAATTCTTACAGAGTAATATGTCTAATATAAAAATTTTTACATTTATGTTTATAATTTTTTAAGGTGATGAATATGCATAGAATTGTAGGGATGTCTAAAAAACTTGTTGTTCGTGAATAGCTCATGTTCGGCTCGTTGAGTAACTCGTGTTTAATTCGTTCATTAAGCAAAAGGGTCAAACATGAACAAATTTTTTTAGCTCGATTTATAGAGGAGAAGAGCACGAACAAAGGTTTGTTTGCTCTTATTTGGCTCGATCTGACTTGAATTAATTAAATAAAAAAAAAAATAATATTACTATAATATTTTATATTAATTTTTTTTATTATATTTTATAAATATTAGATGTTATTAATTCTTAAATAATTTTAGCTAGGATTATAATGGAAATATTTTTTTATGTTAGATATGTAAATACAAAGGAATTCGTTAGTATTTATGTAAATGGTGTGTTTGAGCGGCTGCTGCTTTTTTAAAAAATTGTTTTAAAAATACTTCCTGGAGAAGCAGTTTGCAGGAGCTCTCAGAAAGTATCTGTTTGACATATATGTTTTCTTGTTGTTGTTTCAGATGAGAAAGACTGTTTTGCTCTTATATATATAATATATTCAAATAAATGTATTCTTAAGAATATTCATAATTAAATAACAGAAAGATGTCATACTACTGAAAAAACTAATAGTTCAGTCAAAAATACTTTAATACATAAAAAGGATAAATCATTTGAAGCAAATGATTACAATAATGAGGACAACCACTGCAATCAGCAAGTCTAAAATGATATTTATCTTGAAGTCCTGATGATCAAGTCATCGGGACAATCTGCTTCCCATGCCAACATCTCTCCACAACTGACCAAGGTCTGGAGAGACTTCGTCAGTGTTATCAACCCAATGGAAAACATCACCATTTGCAGATTCCTATTTCTAAGATAAGAATAAAATCTTCTCATGTAGTTGTCTTTGCTTCTAGACCAGTACTTAACACACCTATCATCATAATAACTGAGTGAAACTTTCGAAGTGCTTGATGAATTATTATTATTATATTGTATTGCCTTAATTAAAAAAATTAAGTTGATCGAACATTAGAATTTTTTTAAAAAAATGTAAATAGTCTTAAAATTAGGAATTAAAGTTTATCGGTACGCAAAAAGAAAGGAACAATACATATTGTTATATATATTTTGAAAAAATACATCCAACATAGAGATGAAATATAAACAATCAACTACAAATAACTAGGTGATGTTATATAAGTTGAGTCGTTGCATTCTCTAAAGCATTAATAATCTCCTCTCTTAATTGTAACATCTCCTCGTGCATTCTCCCCTCGAACTGCTCTACTTGTTTGTCCAAATGTCTTTTTCTTGCACCGAAGGTCCGACTTGATGTTGGATTGTTTCCTCAGGCATGTAGGTAGGTTCATCATCTAAGACCCTGAAATCGTATCATCTTGTGATGGATGCCTCTGTATAAAAGCATGGAGTGCGGTCGTTGCAAAAACTATCTTCACCTATTTTTCTATAGAACATGTAGGCATATCTCAAAGTATAACTCACTTTTTCTTCCATACACCAAATGCTTGTATATATTTCATTTTATTGTTTCAATTGGTTGATCAGAATAGGTAAAGATGATGCTAATCTATCCATCATGTAAGCTTCAACTTTGCAACAAAGCATATGTAATTTCATTTATAAAAGTCTCAAAAAAAAAAAAAAGAGTGCTCAAAATTCTCCCCTCAAAATATAACTTTACATTGAGGAGGAGCAATATCAAGCAATTTGATAAACAAAATTTCTTAAAGAAACTATAAAACAGTGCGCATATAGCTATAAAAAAAATAAACAAAAAATATTGAAATAAACAAATTAACAATGTTCATATATATTCCATTCCATTGCTTCTTCTAGCTGATCATAATAGATAAAAATTTTGCTAATTTATCTATCATGCAAGCTTCAACTTTGCAACAAAGCATATGCAATTTTATTTATAAAAGTCTAAGAAAACTTAAAAAAGGAAATAGTGTTTAACATTCTCTCCTCAAAATGTTACTCTTCACAGAGGAGGAGGCAAGAGCAAGCAACTTGACCAAAAATTTTTCTCAGAGAAATTGTAAAATAGTGCTCATATAGTGATGAAAAAAAAATAAACAAAAAATTCTCAGTGAAACAGATGAAAAATACTCATTAATATTTTATTTCAGAGCTTCTACTGGTTGGTCAAAATATGTAAAAATGTTGGTAACTTCTCCATTATGAAAAGTTCAACTTTGCATCAACAATATGTGATTATTAATATTTTATTTCAGAGCTTCTACTGGTTGGTCAAGATAGGTAAAAATGTTGGTAACTTATCCATTATGAAAACTTCAACTTTGCATCAACAATATGCGATTCACTTATAAAATTTTCAAAAAAATGTTATCCATGATGCAGTGTTCAATCTTCTTCGCAAAATTGTTAATTTACACTGAGAAGGAGGCAAGAGCAAATAAATTAATCAATTGAATTTCTCAAAGAAACTATAAAATAATGTTCATATATCCAAGCAGAAAAACACAAAAAAACTTATTAAAGAAATGGATGAATAATGCTTACATATATTTTATTTCATAACTCATAATGGTTGATTGGGATAAATATAGATGCTACTAACTTATTTATCATGCAAACCTCAACTTTGCAACAAATCACATGCAATTTCATTTATAAAAGTATTAGAAAAACTGAAAATAGGACGCAATGTTCAACATCTCCCCATAAAATGATACTCTACACTGAGGAGGCAGTAGCAAGCAAACCGACTAAGTAAAATCAGTGTATGCATATGTCGTAAGAGTTCACGAAGAATTCTTAAAGAAATAGATGTACAATGCTTATGTATATTTCATTTCGTATATTATATTGGTTGATCATGATAAGAATGAATGCTGCTAACTTATTCATCATGAAAGTTCAACTTTACATCAAATCATATGCAATTCTATTTTTAAATGTCTCTCAAATACTTAAAAAAATGAACTATTAAAGAAACAGATGAACAGTATTCATATATATTTTATTTTATAGTTTATATTGATTGATCAGAATAGATATGAATGTTGTTAGCCTAAATATCATGCAAACTATAGCTTTGCAAAAAAGCACATGCAATTCCATTTGTAAAAATATTACATATACTTAAAAAAAATTCTTAAGGAAATTGATGATCAATGTTCATATGTTTTGTTTCATAGCTTCTATTGGTTGATCTAGATATATATAGTTGCTGCTAACTTTTCTATCATGCAAACTTCAACTTTAGATCAAGACACAGGCAATTCCATTCATAAAACTATCTCGTATATTTTAAAAAAAATGACATGCTCAACATTCTCCCCCCAAAATGTTACTCAACTCTGTAGATGAGGCAAGTGCAAGCAGATTGACCAACTAACACCAATGCAAGCATATCTGAAATAAGTCCACAACAAATTCTTAAAGAAATTAATGTGCAATGCTCATATATATTTCATCCCATTAACTCTACTGGTTGATTAGGACAACTTTAGATAATGCTAACTTATCTACCTTACAAACTTTAAGTTTGCATTAAAATATATGGAGTCTCATTAGCAAAATATTATAACAAAAAGAAAAAACAAATAGATCTCAGAAATCTCCTCCTAAATTGTTCATCTACAGATACACACTGAAAGGTTAAGCAAATCGACCATCAAACATCACTTGATGCATATGCAGAACACATACAAAAAAGATTTCATAGAAGAAAAAAGAGAAACATGGAGGTAGACAACAAAAAACCTTAAAAAAATCCATAAAGAAGAAAACTTCACAGGAGGTGGACAACAAATCAACTACGCTGACAGTAAAGGGAGGGGAGCGAAACAGGTTTCATCGCTAAAAACACAGGTGACAGTCGAGGAGAGGGTGAGTATATGTGAGGATATGGGAGTGGGATTACCGAAAATTTGAAAGAATGTGAGGATATGGGAGTGAGATTACCAAAAATTTGAAAGAATAGCGATGTCACACACACACACACACACACCTGTTTCAACGTTCGACGAAATGCGAACCCCATTCGCGAAATGCACGAGAATAAAAGGTTCCCAATCGCGACTTCTCCGATTTTGAAACTAGAAAGCTACAAAAAATGGACTCCCAAACGCGACCTAATTCTTATGCATTTATATATTTAACGCCTAAGTTTTTATATTTATAGCATTCAAATATTTAATATGGCATCAAAACTTATTACTTAGACCTTTTTAAAATGAAATTCATCATTTTCATCTATACATTTATGATACCAATTTATATAAATATAAATTTATAGGGGTTAGATATGTAAATGCCTATAAATTGTGTTGTATACAAGTAAATTTTTAAAAGAATTATGTGGTATGAATGTAAATTTTTCAAAAAAAGAAAAAAAAAATTATAAGGGTATTTAATACTTATGGGAGAGAGTTTCTGCTTGACACTTGAATTTTCGGATTAAAAAAATATAAATTTAGTTAGAGAGTATTTAATTGGAGTATTATATTATATATTTATTTTAAATACAATATAAATTAAATATTTAAACATTTAGTTAAATTACATGTGTATTTTATTTTATTTTTAAATAGATTAAGGCTCTGTTTGGTTTCAGCCCCAGGAAGTTGTTGTGGGGAAGCTGGCTGTCTGTTTGGTGCAGCTGTGTAAAATCAACTGTGGGACGGCTGTTTCTAGAAAAATGACCATGCTACCCCTGTATGGTAAAACAGTTTAAAGCAGAACTGTGACAGTGACATTTTTGATACTTATGAAGCAAAATTTCACTTCTAAATAGTTCAAATAATGGTCAAAATAGAAAAAAAAACGTAAGAAAAAAAAAACTAGAAATAACAAATAATCACAAAAAGCTATAGATAGGAGTTTCAAACAATTGATGCAATTTCTTTCAAATGCTACCAATGAACCATTGATTTAAGAAATTGCACAAATCGCCCACAACAAAATTAAAAATAGGTACAGTCCACCTCATCAAATCACAACAAGAAAATGACTAAAAACCAAAGCAAATTCTAGTTCAAGTACTACCGTCATTCTTTCACCAACAACAACTTATCTAACTCAAGCCACACGTTGATAGATCAAATTCTGGAACTTTTGATCTGGAACTATTTGAGTTGCAGAATTTAATCATATATTTAAAAATGCTGTAGAAAACATTCAAATTTAAGCATAAGTGTCCCGGTCAGATCGTAAGCATAAGAGTCCCCACATTTGGAATACAGACACTTTACTAATTTTGTTCAATCAAGATCCGACCACCACTATGAAATTAAAACCTTCTTGAAATTAATAAATAGGAAAGCATTCCAACTTTAGTAAGGCTACCACTATGAAGCTTCCACATAAAAATTCAGAACATACAAGTGTGATTGCAATTACTTAAAACCTTCTTGAAACTAATTTATAAGTGTGATTGCAATTACTTAAAACCTTCTTGAAACTAATTTATTGCTCCATAGAAGGTTTTAGCTAGCCTCAGATTGGGAAATGAATTTTTTTCTAGGGATCATGTGTGCTTTATGTTAAAAATGAGCAAAATAAAAGAGGAAGAAAAACAAATGAATGCAAACAAAATAATTTTTGGTCGTAATGATCCACACTTGATCATGGCGAGAGGAGCTCGAAAACAAGTGAAAAAAGAGGAGAGATCAGATCAAGAGGAGCTCGAAGGCTCTTCTCACAGATCATGGTGAGTAGAACTCGAAAACAAGTGCAAAGATTGGCTTTAGGATTACCTGGCCGAAGGAGAGCCCTTCACGCAGCGCGGTCCTGGTTGAAGGCGAGAGGCAGGAAGGTGTGAGAATGAGATGGAACGCTAAGGCAAGTGCAACATTTTAGAATATTTAGCGAGCGAAAGCTGGGGCCGCGGGTCGATCCCGCGGCTCGCTTTCCGCCCGCTTCGAGTCTTTCCGCCACGAAGCCGGATTGCAAACAGTGGATTTTCACGGCTTTTCGTGGCTTGGGGCCGTGCCGCTTGAAAAAAGTGGCCCCAGACAGAGCCTAAGATTTAAGCTGGGATTAACAGATCTAGCAAGACCCATGATGCCACACTGACAAATTATGTGCATTTGGACTAAATAGACTTAACAAGGTCATGAAAGCTCGGAGAGCCCAATTGTGATTAAGCATAAAGCTTTTTTTTTGTTTTTCTCTTACAAGAGCCTCTTCCCTTATCAATAGTATGATTGCTGTGAAATTTCATGTAAAACTTGAACTTGTTGAGTGTAAGGTTTTATTTGGCTAGTGACCATTTTCACTTCTAGAGTTGGGAGTTGGAAGCCGAAAAACTCATAGAAAAATTATTTGGTTCAAGATAGAAATGACTATCCCTATTGTCGCAGGAAGTGGAAGTAGCATATGCATATTATATAGATGTAGTTGTTGGCTCAAATGCTCTTTCATCTCGTTTCGCCCGGATGACTTGTGTTTGGATCGTTTGGTTGCCTTTTTATTCACCTTCGACTCTATTGGGTTTGGCCTGATTTGCTTGGCTAACTAGTTAGGTGGTCCCCAGAATCTCTTGACAGTGGGTCTGCCTTCATCATACATTTTCGGTTCGAATGATTAGATTTCTTTAAGATCATGTAGATATATTTTCAAGGTACAACCATCTTTATTAACTTTTTAAAATTGAAATACACTCTTAATTTATGCATCTTATTATCATTATTAACCTCAATGAAAATACATCTTTTAATGCATAATTTTATGGCTCCAATGATATGTGAAAATATAAAATTTAAAGTCTTAGAGACTCAGACATGTAAATACATAAGAAATGTGAGGAATGAATGTAAATTAAAAATAATAATAATAAATAATAAGAAAATATTAATAGTATTGAATTTGAAAGATTTTCTTGGAACTTAAAATTCAATTAGTTTATATATGGCATTTAAATAACATTTTTTAATTAATTATTATGTTTTAGAATTTTTATAACAATAAGTAATCAAATTTGCCTTTTTTGTGCCAATGCTATTCACGGTCAGAATTAATTTTCGTAGAGAGTTGGGCTACTAATGATGAACGTTGAACAACAATGAAAAACAATTATATTTTATCATTTATCATTTAGTGTCTTATCAAACGTCTACTGATATTTCTCGTACAAAAATATCTCTTACAAATTTAGGGTCTGATTTATTTGTTACGGTGACGTTTTGAAAATGAATATAACATATTTGGGTAAACTGCGTTTTGACAGCTTATACATTTTGAAAATGTTGAAAACAGTGTTTTCACACTGCACATATCTAGGTGTTGTGTCAGCTTTCTTTATAGCGGTCTAATTTTTTCAAAAAAATAAAAATTTATGATAACCACCGCACCTAACTTATGAGCAGATTATTTTTAATCAGTTTATCAGCAGATTATTCAATAAACTGCAGCTGCCCCAAACAGACCCTTAAACTATTTCACTTTCTTATGAATTAACTTTTAATATTTTATTTTTGAAAATATCATTATTTTAATTAAAAAAAAGAGTAAAATATATCTTTTCAGCATATGGCATAAATATTAAATTTTATAATTTATGTATTAGTATATAAATACATAAGTCTTGCAATAACATTTGATAATTTGTTTGGGGTCTTTAGAGGAGCGCGACTATCATTATCACAAATGAAAGCTGGAGATGTAAGTGGCTTAAATAATGGAGAGAAAGACCCAGCTGCCAACGCATTAAAGTTGAATTGAAAGAAATAATTGTGATTGGAATTAGATTGATTGAAAGTATACACAATGGAGGCAATGATTTAAGTTTGCTGTTGCATATTTTTAATTAACATAACTATGATTAAGAGTTTTCAAAAGATGGACACTTTCACTCTCTTCTATCATTAAGAAGATCCCTTGATGACCATCAACAACTTTATGAAAAAAATATAATTTTTTAATTTTTGTATTATTATTAACAAATTTTGGGGCAAAACAAAAGAGTTGGGATATGGAAAAGCATTAACTTTAATTATAATTCAACTTATGCAAGCCACTTCTTATCTTTCTTATTATTATCAACAAACCTTTGTTGCCAAATAGAGTGAAAATTTGGAGAAAACTGAACATTTAGAATCTGTTTTGGGGTGGCAAGGGCTTTTTAAGTATGTGATTATAAAATTGTGGCGGAGAAAATAATTTCTTAAGAAATGCAGCGAGAATAATAAATATATATCTTTTCCAAAAAATTTGATAGCAGATTTCTTACCCTCACTGCAATTTAACATGTCAGATTGAGAAAAATGACATTTCATAAAAAAAAAATATATTTTTAGAAAACAACAAGAAAATATTTCCTCAAATTGGATTGTAGTGACAATGTGAAACACAAAACAGACAAAAAATTGTCCCAAACAGATTAAACCTAAAAAATTTTCATTTGATCAAATATATATCTTAATCATCATAAAGTATGATTTTGAAATTGCTCAAAGGGAGTTAATCAAATTTTCATGTTTTTTTCGAAAGATCATTGGAACTCTAAAGGTCATAAAAATGACCATTTCATCATGATAATTTCTACAATCCAAAGAAGGTGGCGATCTTAAGAGCATGAAGTTCCAAACACTTCTTAATTATTTATAGGAATGCAAATTATTTTGGTATAACTCTTGAGCTGTAATAGAATTCCCCAACTATATCACTTTAATACTTTGCATATACTATTATTTGTGATCTACCACAAAATAAATAATTATCTTTAGTTCTTCTTTAATTTTCATGATAATTTAACTACTTATAAAATATATAAATGTAATATTAATGATTGAGTAGCAGAGAAAAAAATATTAGTGTTGAATCATTCTAGGACCTAGGATCATGTATTGACCGTGGAATATACCCAAATCCTACTAGTATTGAGAAGAAGAAGAAGAAGAGAGAGAGAGAGAGAGAGAGAGAGAGAGAGAACACAACCATCTGCTCCCTCCTTTTATTTATGCATTTGCCTCCTATATACAAGCCCTAAGGTGTTCGTTTTCATGGTATAAAAATTATGTAATAATATCAAGTCATATTCAATAGTTTTGTCATTTCTAGGAACTTTATGTCATGTTCGTCAATTTTTTGTCATGTATTGTAGTTTTATGTCATGTCTGATAACTTTATGTCATGTACTGCAACTTTATGTCATGTACCATAATTGTATGTCATATCTCATAATTTAATTGACCTTTACAGTTCAATAGTTTGACAATTTGACAGTTGATCAATTTGTCAGTTCTCCAGTTAGACATTTGAACTAATTCTCCTGCTATGCAGTTCAACCAGTTCTCTTGCAAGGCAATTCCACTAGTTCTCATGCTAGATAGTTCTGTGGCTGAGTAATTCAATAGCTTGGTGGTTTAACAACTGGGTAATTCAATAGTTCAACAATTGAGCAATTGAACAATTCAAAAAGTCGGCGGTTTATAAGGCTTTTTTAGGTGTATACAATTAGGAATTTCGATTTACATTTGTATGTGATTAGCAAAAACAATTTGATATACTCAATCTATAATTAAGTGCCCATGTACTTGTTTATTGGCTATTTAATTTGTTATAAATAGCGAAATGTAATTATCTTTGATGTGTAAACAACATTTCTTTATGAAGCACGAATATCAATGCATTTTTATAAGAGATTTTTCGAATTCAAATTTTAGTATTTTGACCTCGACTTCAACAAGTTTATAATAAAACTGTTTGTGTCAACAAGATGAACCCAAAAAATTGGTTTAATTCAGGTTCAAACAAGCCAAGATAAAGCCATTAAAGCATAAGTAGAAACTTTGGTTTGTCAATTAAATGATCAAATGAACCTTAAATTTGACATATTTATAGTTGAATTGAACATCTTGATGAGAAAAATCCAAGGTCATAAAATCCATCAATTTTGAGGTCATTAAGATGACCATATTTTCTTAAAACCAACCAATAATCAAGAGGGATCAGCAAAACTATCTGATCATGTGGTTAGGGAAGTCACATGCTAAAAGAATAACATGCCCCTCCCAAACTCACTTTAGGAGAAGGGGAGGAAGATAATGAGAAGAGAAATTCCATGTATGTTATGGAGAGAAAACCCAACAAGTAACCACAGGCTTCCGTAGCTGCAAGCCACCGTCGACTGCCAATCAAAATTATAATTTTTAGTGTAAAATTGTAAGCTTGTTCTCTATAGTGAAAGAATGACATACTTTTGTACTTACAAAACTATAATGGATTACTCTGATTGGTCTAGACCCCATGTTTTCTATCCTTTCAAGATTTTTTCATGTAAAAATCTTGGTGTATCTTCTTGTTAATTTTTCGTTATCTGTGTATGTGTTGGACCTTCATGTAATAAAAAGACTCTAATTTATTACTCTACCATCACAAATCTTCAGGAACGCAACAATTTGGTGTCATATGCGTAAAATAAATTCCTATATTTATAGAAGTTTAGACACCTATTCAACCTCTAAGAAGCATCGTACTTAAACTTCCCGCTCAAATATCAACTATTCCATGAGACAATCTTGTAGTCATGGATGACAAGCCTCTACATTTTTTCCCCTTGATGGGCATCACCCTAATGGTGAAGATGCATCTTTTTGCTTCTTAAAGTTCTCATATTGAGAATGGAGGAATCTCAAAATAAATTTTTTAAGTTTCCACGTGAAGTTGCATAACTAATATTAGCACAAATGAGTGAGTTTCTCTACCCCAAGACCAACCACCAATTAAGACACCATATAGAGAACACTTCATAAGCAACCTCTCATCATGCTAGAGCTCTTTCTCAATCGGGTTAGGAAGCCGACCTCTTGGATATTGCTAACTTCACACTTCTATCTCATGCAAACGAACAAAATTGCAAACATTTAACGCTCTTGAAGGACTTGACTCAACCTCATAATGTGATTCACAATGAGATACAATGTATGGTTGAGGAAGAACTCTCTTTAAGAGACAAAAGTTATTTTCTTATTCGTCATAGTTCTTAGTAGTCTCACCTTTTGCTGATATAGTCTTTCAATAACACATTATAAGAGAATTCAAGCTTCAAAGCATTGGCTCTTATGAAGGGATGTTTGATCTATATGAACATGCTGATCATTATAAAACTATCAGACATATACAATGAGCCTCTGATGCACTCTTCTATCAAGTTTTTCCTACCATCCTCAATGGTCAGGTGCATCTTTGTCTTTTCCTGATATACGAGTCGTTGGTTCTATTCGTTTTAATAATAACTATTCATAACTTTACTTGTCAGACTATCTGTGAAATAATTAATAAAAAATTAAAAGATTATCAAATACTCCTCTCATCTTTCTAGAATTCATAAAAATGAAGGAGGACAACTTAAAGAATATTTTCAAAGATTTTCTTTTGAAGCTCATTGAATTTTAGGATTAGTTCTAGAGTTATTAAGAGGTGTCTTTTGAGGAGGGTTACTTCTGGAGAATTCTACTTATCAATAATGTGAGATAATTTTGCTCTTAAACCAACTTTATCCTTCATGTTGAGGATCCAATCAATGCTGATGAAGCTATTAATACACATAAAAGATAATTTGAATAATCTTCATACAAACACAAACACGATCTTTGAGAATTTTCACTAAATCCCAATGAAGGAAGCAAATAAAGTCAACAAACGAAAAAACTTCTTTTCATCAAAATCAATATTAAACATCCAATCATATTCCACTAAACACATCAAGAAGTAATATTTTAATGGATATTCAAAATTCTAAATAACTTAAGTGGGCAGAGCCACAAAAACTTCAAATGGTGGGGACCAATCCTGATATAATCATTTTTATCTTTCAAAAGAGCATTCAATAAAAAGTCATCACTTAAAAAAAAAACTAGATGTTTGATACATCAAGACCAATTCGGACATTATTTACAAGAACAATATTGAGAAGATCAAGAGAGCCTTGGAAAGAAAAATATTGGAATTATTGAATGAGGAATACAACTATAACCAATCGCATCTATATACAAGACTATTTGCTCTCATTTGTTGAAAAATCTTATTATGTAGGTTTAAAATTTTATTTCTTAGAATCATTTCTCTTTTATTTTTGTTATTAGAGATAAATCTATAATTGAAATAATATTTTTGTTATCGGTTTAATTTTAATAAATGATATTGTTTATAAAAAGTGGCCCTGATATGGGAAAACAATAATAGCCTTAATATGATTAGGCAAAAGCAGCTTGAAGGCAACGACAACTTCAATATGGGTAGGCAACAATATTCTGAAAGCAACAATAACTTTGATATGTTAAGGCGACATAAACCTCAATATGGATAGAACAGCATGAAGACAACAACAACATGAATGTGGAGAAACAACAACAACACAAAAGTTTTTGGCAACCATCGCCTAAATGGGGATAGGCAATAACAACCTGAAGAAATTAGACAAACATAGTCTATAGACTCATAAGGGGTATATATAGGTGAAAATTTGAAAAAAAAAATGGCATGGTTTTTGAAATTTGAAGGTTTTCTTTGCTAGAGAATAGACATGCTTACAAGCTCACACGTGTGAATGGTTACACAACCATTCCACTTGTATGTTGCACAACTGCTCCTACGTGTGTGTGCACACACACTTGCAACTGCTCTTGTGCACGCCCTCTGCACATGCATGCTGGCACCTCCATACACATGTCCATGCCTGTGGCCACAAATGCACTTACCCGCAAACACACACATGAACACTAGCCTTGTGCACGCACCTGCTCACGCACGAACACACATGCACACACACAAACAAACACGAGAGCAAGCCCACACGACACACATGCACACACAAGCACTTGCCATTGCTTGTGCTTGCCCATGCGTACGTTGCTACAACCCGCTAATGCTAGTGCTCGCATGTCGACCCCACTACTTTCTTGGGCACACTATTGTGCTCATTTGCTTGCACGCACATACATGTGAACCCATACATGCTTGGCCATGTGCCTAGATGACTCCCACCACCGGACAATCGTTATTCGTCCAACATTGAGCCACTGTCGCCACTGTCGTCAAGCCACCATCACAAAATATGGCAAAAATAATATAATCAAAACTCCTTGGAGAATCCATGACAACTCAAATCTCCTCAATTTAAAAATTTTTGTAACGTCTAAAATTATATACTTTTTTTTTATACTAGCAGAATATTTTCGGATGACACAAACTATATTGTCTGAAAATGGCGAGACAACTAATGTGTCATTAATAAGTTTTTATTTATACATATTTTATAAAGGATCTTCCAATTTCAAATTATAGATAAGTTGGGCCCAATTTCAGCAACTTTATAGTTAAACTGACTGTTTCAACAAACGAGCCCAATTATTTCAAAATTCATTCAATCTAGGTTTAATCAAATTGTTGAAGCAAATTATAAACTTTGAATCGTCAATTAAATGAACAAATGAACTTCAAAATTGACATATTTATAGTCAACTGGAGCGTCTCGATGGGAGAAATCTAACAATTCTTAGATCTATCAATTCCGAGATCATTAAGACACCGTAATATTTAAACAATCTCATATGATCAGGGGTGGTCGGCATGGACCGTCTGATATGTGATTAGAGAAGTTACACACTAAAAAACCAAAATGCCTCTCTCCAAAATGCTATAAATACATCCTATCTCTTCACTCAAGGAGGGGGAGAGGAGGAGAATGAGAAGTGAATTTCCATAACATGCTATGGAGGGAAAACTTATAGAGTAACCACCTACCTTTGTAGCCACACCAACCAAATCAACCACCGACTCAATAGTCGTCAACCACCACCACAGCCCATCGTCGCCACCTGTTGCCACTGAATACAGGCCGTCAACAACCACTAATTGCAATCATTACAGCCAGACTACGAGTTTTGTTGAATTTCTTAACATTTGTATTTTATTAACTATATAAAAACAATTATAATTTTCGCTGTAAAATTATAATTGCATTCACTTTGACGTGAGAGAAGGGCGGGTTTCTGAACTTTCAAACATAAAGTGAATTATTTCAACCGTACTAGGATAGTTGATATTTTCCATTTCATGAATTTTTCACATAAAAATTTTGGTGTCATCTTTTGTTACTTTTCTGTTATCTTTATGTGTGTGAGATCTTTTTGTACTACTAAAACTTTAAATTAATCTTATTATATAATCTCAATCATTACTCATAAAACTTTATGACCTGTTTGATGACTGAAAAAAAATACTAAAATTTGTTAAAAAAAATTCACCGACAATCTTAATTATATTTAAAGGAATGCAATTATTATCTTGCATTTGAATTAAAAATTTTCAAATTTTAATCATGCGCACAATCGGGGAGAAAATCCATGATATGAGAAGATAAGATACAAACATTATTATTATTCAAACAAAAGGTTTTAAACATAGGAGATTTTATATGAGCTTTAAGTGGTACAAATGTCAAAAGTAAAATTTTGGCGCTCTATACGTAAATTTATAAGAATCGAGCGGTATTTATGCAAATACGTACTACGCCCAAATTATAATTTAATTATTTTTGTTTCACATACTAGCGTTTCTATCCGCTCCTTCACCTCTGATAGAGGAGAAATTATTACATCAGGACACTTTGTGTAATTTTGTATCAGGTTGTCCAATAACAAAGACTATGTGATAATTTTGTATTAGGTGTCCGATAGAGATGCAGTGATATTTAAACATTTTAATACATTTATAATAAAGGACTTTCAGCTTTGAAAAGATTCGCCGTACGGAAAGTATTTCTGTCGCCAGTACTCCGGACGCCAGTGGGGCCGCATTCAAATATTTTATTTTTAAATATAATTTAAATATTTATCGTATGAAGTTATTATTCATGAGTGGAAGTCCGAAATATAATTTCACAAATTAAATTTTAAGGTGGTCGGCGGCACGGCCCCGATCGCCACCACGTGCCCAATTCAAAGCTTTTGGACCGGTTCTTCCTAACTGCGGAAAAAGCCGAACTCTTCGGATAAGTAGGAGGCCTTAAAATCCTTAATTGCATTATTTTACGCCCTCTGAAGCCAAACTTGCCGGGCAAGACGAGCAATATTCGTTCTTATAAGCTGTTTGATTTACTAAATGCAAAAGTTTGTATTATAATTATAATATATTTGTAATACTTTGGAGTTATGATTTATGATAATATATATATATAT
>NW_018164444.1:65513187-65531059 GCF_001263595.1 Phalaenopsis equestris | reverse complement strand
ACCATTTAACATATATATATATGGTTTGGTTCGGAGAATATTAAAAACTATATATTTCAAAATATATTTTTTGTCAGGAGAAGACGGCAACGGGCTGGTGTCTGGCTGTGGCCGGCAAGTTCAGGCGGCAATCCAGAGGTAGTGATGACAGTGGTCACTAGAGGTGGCTGCCGCGGAAGCCAACAAGGGCATGTGGCAACTCGCTGATAGCATTTTACATGAATAGTCTAATTCAAATTCGATTAAATCAGTCAAACTCTAAATTTCACCAAAATGAACTGCAGTAAACTTTAAATTCATTCATAATGTATAGTATTACACTAATTTAATCAGCCGAACATCGCCAAGACAGAATGAGGCTCCTATGGAGAAAATTTATAAAACAAAAGCCTCGTCTTTTGAAGATATGATGGATGATTATTTATACATAATTTGTTTAAAATATTTATAATATTATCATAGAGAATAAAATAGTAAGCATCATACCTCAAAATAAACGTGGGCTCGAACCTTATGTCAAATTTTCTCATTACTTTTGTAATTTTACTATAGAATGATATTTGATTAATTGATTTGTAAGTTGTTCATTCAAAAATATGTTAGGTGGAGCTTATGACTTACCTATCTCACCTACCTCTCTCCCACCCACCTCTCTCCACCTACCTCTCTCCAGTTTTTTTAAATAGCCTCTTTTGGCATGTCATAAGTGCTAAGTCAAGTTCTCTTGAGAGATAAGAGAGATAAATGAAGAGAGAAAGAGAAATGAAGTTTTCTTGTAAACGTTGAGTCGCGCTCAACCGTATAATTTCTCGAAGTACTAAAATCAACTGTAGCTCCGTAGACGTAGACAAATTAGCCGAATCACGTAAATTCGTGCATTATTTTCTGATTGCGAATTTTTTGAATCCGGTTTTTTTTTTTCACTTTATTGCCATCGTTTTTCATTACAAAACAAACTTGTAGGGTCATGATAAATTTTGTTAGTACATGGAGATTATATATAGTTAAGTTTCTTAAGGAGGTCTTCACATACTTTTGGGGAGTGCAGTGGGTGAGAACACTTAATAGGTCCACTGCTAAGACTTTAAGTTAAATTTGATGGTCAGGTACCAATGATGGTCGGGTGAATTGTTAGCATTCAAACGGCTAACCCATTTCAAAGCTCCAAGTGAATGTTGAGTTTGTAAATTTAGACGTGTTTGCTATTCAAGCAATTTAACAATTTCACCATCCAAAAAGTTCTTTTAACCAATTTAGGTCCATATTATCAAGATTTGACACACACACACGCGCACACACACACACACACACACACACACATTTTTAAACTCTCTTTACCCTTTTGGGTAGTACAAAAAAATTGGAAATATAATATTAAGAAATCTAATATGGCTTGGTTTTGTTTAGTTATAGTGTGAGTTGGCCGTGATCTTTAGATTTAGTGAAACAATAAAACCACTTTTAACATGTGTCTGGCATATCAACCTTGTTGTCTATAAAATTAAGGTTTAAGATTCACCTTATGAACATTCATTCCAATGTAGTTTCTATTGTGGCTTTAATCTTAATTGTCGGAGCTCATTGTCTTATAAAAAATGAAGAAGTTCAAAAGAGCCTTAGGCTCAATTATTGTGAGTGAGTGGTGAATGTGATTTAACAAGGAAGAAATTCTTTTTGTCCCTCAAGATATTTTTATTAATAAAGAATTTGTCATTTAAGAAACTAAAGATTACGAAGGTTAATGAGAACTAGCATAACCCGAATCCTCGGCTTGAATTAAGAATTAAAGGAATTTAGCAATGTTGAGAAAATTTTGGACGATAGAACAAACATATTTTCAATGGTTTAAATGTTGCCCTTAAGCGAAAAAATAAATCCATCAACCCCTGTCTAACAAAAGCAAGCAGTTAAAAGTTTTGACACCCAAATGACATCTCATTAAACTCAAATAAAAATATTTATGACATCCTAGAATCCTTTAACTAGAACTCTATCTCTAAGTTGACTTTATCTTTAAAGAATTAAAATAAGTGGAAGGGTAGTTAGATTTTATAATGACTTTGTTTAAGGTAGGGATTGAGTTTGCCAAAGCTATCAAATTAGAGAAGCTTCGTGTATTAATTGTTATATAGTATTCTTCTAAAGTAGTTCTAACTAAAATTTGGTGTTTCTATGAATTGAAAATATTAAAGGATGACAAGTCTAATATATATGCAAGAGAATTAATTTCAAAAAAACCAAGGTTTGATAAGAAAATTTGCAATCAAATGACTAATATTGAAACATTAAGCAAATATGGGGCCTTCGACTAAAATCACCTAATTTAAATATATAGTAGGGAACTATTTTAACACTTTACTTAAATTTTATTCAGTTAAGTGCCAAAATACTCCCCAATTATTGTATAAGATCATTTTAGTCCCAGAGTTTATAGAAGTGTCAAAACATTCCCAAATTTTTTAAATTTTGGCTGAAATAGTCTCCTTGAAGGACTATTAGAGCTTAAATCTAAAACCGTCTCATGTAAATAGTTAGGGACTACTTTGACACTTTACTCAAATTTTACTAAGTGCCAAAATAGTCCCCAATTATTTGCACGGGGTCATTTTAGACCCAGATTTTATAGAAGCGCCAAAACAGTCAGTCTTTTAAATTATGACTAAAATAGTCCTCATGAAAGACTATTAGAGCTCAATTTTAAAATAGTTGGAGATTATTTTGACATTTCTATAAACTCTGGGACTAAAACCGCCCGTATAAATAATTGGGGATTATTTTGACACTTTAATCAAATTTTATGAAGTGTCGAAATAGTCCCCAAGTATTTGTATAGAGTCATTTTAGTCCCATAGTTTATAGAGTGCCAAAAAATCTCAGACACTTTAAATTATGGCTGAAATAGTTCTCATGAAAGATTATTAGAGCTCAATTTTAAAATAATCGAAGTCTATTTTAGCACTTCTATAAACTCAGGGACTAAAATCGTCCCATATAAATAATTGGGGACTATTTTAACACTTTATTCAAATTTGATTGAGTTAAGTATCAAAATAGTCCCCAACTATTTACGCAAGGTCATTTTAGTCCTGAAGTTTATAGAAGTGTCAAAACTGTCCCAGAATCTTTAAATTATGGCTGAATTAGTCCACATGAAAGACTATTATATCTCAATTTTAAAATAGTCGATGACTATTTTGACACTTTTATAAACTCTAGGAATAAAACAAGTCATGGACTATTTTGACACTTTACACAAATTTTATTGTGCTGTGCCAAAATTGTCCCCGACTATTTGCTCGAGGTCATTTTAATCTCATAGTTTATGGAAGTGTCAAAACAATTTCAGACTCTTTAAAACATTACTAAAATATTCCTCATGAAGGACTATTATAACTCAATTTTAAAATAGTCTGGGACTATTTTATCTGTTATGTTAACTCTGGGACTGAAACCGTGCCATGTAAATAGTCGGCGACTATTTTGACATTTTAATCAAGTTTTACTGTGTTAAGTGTCATAATAGTCCCTAATTATTTACACTTAGTTATTTTAGTCTCAGAGTTTATAGAAGTGACAAAACAACCTCATACTCTTTATATCACGATTGAAATAGTCCCCATGAAAGACTATTAGGGCTCAATTTTAAAATATTCAGTGATTATTTTGGCACTTCTATGAACTCTGGGGCTAAAACTGCCCCATGTAAATAGTCGATGACTATTTTGACACTTTGCTCAAATTTTATTCAAACATGCCAATGTGGAAAAAAAATGTAAGAATGTTGTAGAAAGATTTTTTTATATTTTGAGAGGACTCAAATGGTGGAGGGACTTGATAGCTTCTTCATGGGGAAGGGTCTTGTGATAATTACTCACCACTAGACTTTTGTGAGTTTGATAATTATATTATTTTCTATATTTGATTATTCTTTGTGATTTTTGGTGAAGTGTTTATGTCCTGCTGAGGAATATTATGTGTCAGTTTTTTCCATTTCATTCCATTTTTAGCGTACCTATTTCTCTTCTCCATCCTCTTTCCAATGTTTGGCCAAATTTCTGCTTAAGCTTGCCAAGTTATGCTTTCGGCTCTATTTGCGTGACCTAATCAACTTAAAAGAATATAAAATTTTTTAGAATTTATTTGAATTTCATTTATATTAATTTTCAACCAAAATTTAGCT
The DNA here is from genome assembly GCF_001263595.1 of Phalaenopsis equestris. Lineage (NCBI taxonomy): Eukaryota > Viridiplantae > Streptophyta > Magnoliopsida > Asparagales > Orchidaceae > Phalaenopsis > Phalaenopsis equestris. Next base: position 65,526,879 of record NW_018164444.1, on the reverse strand, counting down.
CTCTATTTTTTTTAGGTTAAAAAAAGAAAAAAAACAAAATATCAAACCATAGTTTTCTTTCTATTCAATTTTTTTAGTTTTTATGTTTTATTTTTTAATAATAAATAAAATATCAAAAACAGTTTAAAAATTATAAAAGTTTTCATTTAAAAACTTTGAGATATTGGTCATCATTTTCATGTGATTTTTTTTTAAATTTTGTTTTGTATTTAAAATATGAAATAAAATTACAAATATTGGTCAATTATGTCATGATTTGACATAGTTAACATTTCTCACTCAATCACCCTACCAAATCCTCTTTAAACACTCCCATTCACGCTAAATCAATTATGTGCACCATTTTAATTATTTTCTCAACTTTCACTAGGAGACTTCCCTAGCTACACTAATTGAAATCAAAGTTGTTGAGCAAATTAAATTAATGGAAGCTATCTTAATTAATTAGATGTAAGAATGAATTCTCTTATTGCCATTTTTATTATAAAATTATCTAAAATATGAATTCAGGACCTTTAAATGGAATTGAAGAGATTAGGTAGAAATATTGAATCATACTAAGGACCATTTTGGAGGATTTCCACAAAAAATAATGAATTTGCTATTGAGATTGAGTTCAACCTTCATCATTACTATAACAATTAATACAAATGTGCACTAAATGTTATAATATATTGCATGCTAAGAGAAGACTCTTTGTCTTTTTATGGTAAATATAAAGGGTTTTTAGTTAGTCCAATTTATTTCCTTAATCTAGTACATATACCTTAAATCTACTAATTATTTTTTTGGTATGCATATGTCATGTAAGAGAACAAAAACTAGTTTAAAGTACTTGATTTTGTCTGCTTACAGTTTTAATACATTTAGGTTAAATGATAATCTTCGTTTTATAAAAGTTTTTATAACATATTATTTTTTGGATGTTATTGAAAAATATGAAACTACAAAAGGATATGAAGTTTATACCATTTAACTTTAATATAAGAGAGCTCTAACACATCTTGACTTTGTTTTATAACTTTAGGTTAGACTAGAATTGACTTATTAAACTCATATTTCATTTTGATGTCAGATAAATACTATTTATTACATAATATCCCTTTCTTTACGAAAGTTAAATATATAATGTATCAACTTTTTTTATATCTGACTAGAATTGACTTATTAAACTCACATTTCATTTTGATGTCAGATAAATACTACTTATTACATAATATCCCTTTCTTTACAAAAGTTAAATATATAATGTATCAACTTTTTTTATATGAGAATGAGAAAAAAAAATCATGATAAGTGGATCCTTGGCTAAATTATATTCAATATTTGGAAAGGATTGTATAAAAATCTAAATTATTCATTAATCTTTAAAAATGTACAACATTTATTGTTTAGTCCAATTATTTAATGTAAATTTAATGAAAAAATTCAATTCAAATAATATGAAGTAAATAATATTTGATAAGGTTATATGCAATTAATTTTTAGCCTTTTAATATAAGTATAGTTCATACTTTTCATGGAAATTGGAGATTATCTAGATGCACACAAAAATATTAAAAATCTATAGGGGCACTTTTAGTAAAATCTTAAGAATTCTTTATTGTCAATCTTAGCTCACATATTATGATTGTTGATTTCAACTAATACAAAAAAATAATCTATCAAATCAAGAGGAACCACTCTAGCTTTTTAGATTTTAATTATATGTTAAATTATAATACTTGATTATTTTTATGTATCAATTTCAAGCTTTTCTTTTGTATCTTTTCTAAACCTCTTATTATTAATAAAGGCCTCTGTAAGTACAATATTTAGATAACTTATCCTTAACAAAGTTCTAAATAAATTAGGAAGAGAGTGAAAGAGAGAGAGAGAGAGGGAAGAATATAGAGAGAAAGAGAGTTAAAGTTTTGTTGAGTGAGAATACCATATAATTTTTTTCTTTCAAAAATACTAATGTATTTGTGCATAAATTTTATGTTACTCTATACTTTTTTTATAGTGTTTTTATAGTTTTGTTGAGTGAGAAAACAATATAATTTTTTTCTTTAAAAAATACTAATGTATTTGTGCATAAATGTTATGTTACTCTATACTTTTTTTATAGTGTTTTTATCAAAACTTTGCAGGAAATTTATAGAATAATAAGTAAGAAAAAAATAATAAGTGTTGAAGCAGAGCCCGGGCTCCATGTTGCATAGCCTAGACTCCACAATCCAACATCACAATTCTAGAATCTAGAGCACAACTCCAAAAACTAATGCCTCAGTGAAATAATCTAGCACTATAACACCATAATGAAAGATCAAAGAATAGAAAACTCGTAGCCTAGGCACTATAGTCTGGTGTCATAATATAAAAAACTAGAGCCTATGCATCAAAATAAGTGATCATAAAGCTGGGAGACGAGCATAGACATTAGAATCTTGCACCGCAACGTCAGAATCTGACACTTTAATGCCAAAACCTGGAGTCGCAGTACTATCATTTAGAGCCTAGGCGCCCAACTACAGAGCTGCGGTGCGACGACCCCAATAGAAATAATTAATTATGCCAAAATTTAAATTCATATGGGGGAAGTAATTGGAAGAGTGGGATTTACTTAAAATGATTGCTCGTGTGTGTCGAATGAAGTTTAAGAGGGAAATAAACAAGAATATTTTTAGTGAGTGTGATTGCCTAGAGTACTTAGAGTGAGAAAGTTTATTATAAGAGAGTTTGAGTGTGAGTTTGCTTGTGCTAGTGGTGGGTCTCGGAGAATTCATTAATTCATGTAATCAAATTTGTTTTTTGAAATGAATATGTTTATTAGCTTTTGTTGCATTTTCATGCTAGCCTAAACTTTGTAATTTCTATCGATCTCTAAGTGTACTAAAATAAATGTTAGAGTTATATTTAAAGTTATATCCCCTTGTTTCCTATGAGATAATTTCAGACTCATTTCTATTTACACGATACATGCACTTGCATGGGCCCATTCAAAATCGAGTTAAGTTTCCATAATTTTCATCACATATTAAAAATTTTTATTCTCAAATATTATTAACTTATCAATCATCATACAAAATTCATTTTTAAACTACAAACAAAATTTTAGGTTCACCAAATCATTAAATAATATTCTCAGTTTATGATGTATGGTGTTGGTATGGAAAGAATTAATTAATAATCTACAATTTAGGAATCCAATCAAGATAGCTTAGTAATGCATAAGATTAAAGCTAAAAAAGAAATCCCAACCTATTAAGCTAAAATTATTGGAGTTGAATAAAACTGTAAGAGATAAGCTAGAAGATGAGCATGGAGCATGCAGAGGTTAGTGGGGTGTTGAAAAATAAGCAATGCTTTTTATAAGATTACTATATTAGAACTAATTATTAATGCAATTTCAAAACACTATTACCATAAGAACACATATAATTAGGAGACTAATGAAACAACTTGAATTTGGATATAACAAAAATAATGCATGTTCCAAGGATGGCTAGTATTTTTGGCTTACAAGTCTAATAAAGTGAAATGTTAAAAATGGAAACATCATATGGACAAATAGCAAATTAAAAGAAAGGTATGGCTCAAATAATAATAAATGTGTTAAAATTTTAAAGTGCTTATCAATTTTACCAATCTTTTAATTTTTTTTTGAAACTAATGAAAATGACATAATATAAAAAATTTATTAAAAAATTGGTTTATTAAAACATCAAATTGATAGAGACAGTTTAAAAGCTTTCATTCACTTCAAAATATAATTCATTTTTAATTCATATAACATGTAACTTAAGATATTAACAATACATATAGCATGTGGCCTATTATTTTTGTCCCTTATCTAATATTGATGTGAGTGAAGCATAACTCCTTCAATAATTAATATTTATGTATGATTTATGGGAACAACATAGTAATTAATATTTTTGGATTTCCATATAATCTAATTATAGATTTATAATAATAATAGTATGACATTCAACTCTTTAATATTGTTGCATCCAACTAACTTTTATTTTACACACATCATTGATGTGAACTACTAACACTATTTAGACAGAAAATCAAAATATCTTATCCATGTGTTGATGAAACATTTTTAAATTGGTTAATGCATGACAATAACATGGACAAGACATTTTTATTAAAGATGTGTGTCAATATTGAAAATGTATTATGGAGCTAAGAAGCTATTTATGTCATGTCTTAATTCAACAAAAATATTTTATTATTTTTTTCAAAGATATTCATCAAAGAAATTTGTGGATGTTATTATTAATATATCACATAACTTGAAGAAGTTATGTACTAATCATGCAAATTCAAATGATCATGTAAGTAGCTAATCACAATGAACTATATCTAAAATTGTAAATTACATATTTATCCAATGTTTTTAAATATCAATATTGTAATATAAATATCTGATTAAAGTTATTATGATGTCAACATAAGGTTCCAATAGGGGAAGAAAGGGACTATCCATATAAAACAGAATAAGAATAAGTTGCAGCTAATCAAGAGCCAATAACAAAGAGCATAATGAAAATATTTACCTAGCATTTGTAACTGTTAAGTGAGAAAAATATATAAATAATTATAAATAATATTTTTTTATACAATTTATGCATAATTATGTATGTTTTATGTAGGATAGTCTCTGTGAATAAAATGAAGAAAATTTGATAAAGTTCATTGGAGCACCGCTGTGCTTATTTCTAGCTCTTAGGCGCCAAGGCAAAGAATCCTAAGTGATTATTTTTCCCATAGCTGACAATATTTGATAAAGTTCATACTCACCTTTATTCTGTGTTTTATTTGGAAAAAAACACACACATACACAGAGACAATATGGCAAGTCTCATAAATTTAAAATACTCACAAAACTCTAAAATGGCATATGATTCTCCAAAAATAGCGATATATAAATTTACAATAAAAATTTGTTTCTTCATATTATAAATTTTAATTTTATTTTTCTGCAGACCGTATAAATATTTTTAGCTGTAAAGCAATTGATGTCGCTTGTCTATTGCGCTTGTTCTTTTGCAAGTTATTTCTCTTTGTTATAAATTATGTTTAATATTGTTTGATTTGGTATTCATTTAACGCTGACAATCAGATCATGAAATCGTGTTTTGTTGAAGATGCACTTTAACTTTTTTTTTTTCTCTCTGATTTAGAAGCAAATTCTCATTGCCTTTACATTGGTGGCATGGAATTTTCACTCAATTTTATTAGTTGATTGTTAATTGTTGGGAAATTAGGGCGAAGAAAAATAGGAATCGACATAAATCCAGAAGAACACACAGAGATTTACGAGGTTTGGCAAAGATGTCTACAATCTCAGGAGCAGAGCGGCGAATTCCTTTCAATATTTAGAAAAGAGATTACAAAATGCAGAATATGGGATAACACTTAGGGTTACATACAGTGTTATTTATGACCCTAGAAAATCTTGGAGTACAATATGTAATTACCAAATTACCCATTTACCAACCCTAGAAAATCTTGGAGTATAATATGTAATTACCAAATTACCCATTTACCTCACCCTCAACCCATATAAGGAAACTCTCCTGATTTGGACATAAATTCCGCTCTGCTCTGCTCCGCTCTAGAATCTGTCTTGTCCCTCTATGGCATATGAGTCATATCTAACATTAATGAAGAGGTGTTTTTGATTAGAAGGGTTGGAAGTGCAATTTTTAAAGATTAATTGATTACTTCGTTGAAACTCGAGCTAATAATAAGAAACAAAAAAAGGTTCCGGCAAACTCAATTTTTACATATATGTCACCTTATCGAAAAAAAAGGATTTTGGCAGCAGCAAAAAATGCTATTAAGAAATTGTGATTTAGCTCCAATGTAATTACATAGCTAACATATAAATTTACCTTTCACATTTATAACAATCAAAATCTTTCATTTCACAGCAAAAATGTCATCATTTTAATTTTTAAAAACTGAAGTAAATTGTTTATGCATGGATAAAATAATATGTATATAAAAATTGACATTTAAGTGATAGATATGCAAATACATAGGAATTAGTGATATGTATGTAATCTTCCTATACTATGTAGCCTTAACTTTTAAAAAAATATTACGTCCATTTTTCTGTTGTTCGGAAGCAAGCTACATCTGGATAGCTGTTGCGATCTGTTGGATTTGCCCTATCCTCACCAAATAACTTATTTTGTTACCTCTATAATTATTATAGGGCATAGTATTTTTCAAATAAACAAAGTTTAAGAAAAATTTAAACATTGACAATGTTATCTAAGTAACAAAAGACTCATATTAAATTTTTCACCAAAGCATACCATATAAAATATTCCACACTTTTTAAGTAATATTTATTTATAGTTTTATTGAAAAATACATAATTTCTAAATATTTATCAATTAATTAATTTTTTTTCATGATAAGTGTAATTGTTATTTACTTATAGTCAATCAAACTTCTTTCTTATTTAACCAATTCATATTACATAATAATTATTTTCATCGAATAATTTCATCTTATAGATAAAAATAGAAGTAGTTTTATCTCACAATCATTCACTTTAGTATACGCTATTGTTAAATGGGACCAAAGTAATATGATCATCCTGACAGCCATTATCAAGATGCCATTTTGATATGACTAGTAAAGAGATGGTAATTATAAAGATAGTAGTGATCTTGAATTAAATTAGTAATATAGATAAATTTAGACTCAGGAGAAGGGCATTTACATACATACTAACCATTTCCTATGTATTTATATATCTTAACATAAGAAAATTATTTTATTACATGTATACCATCCAAATCTTTCATATCATATAAAAAAAATATCACAATATTTAACTTTTAAAAGTGAAATACGCCTCTATATGCATAGAAAAAGGCGGCATATGTAAAAATTACGATATGTATGTGTATCTTCTAATAGTTTAAATCAAACAGTACAACAATGACTCACTGACACTACTTGTATCATGGTTTTGGCTCGACAAAGCATAAATAATAAATACATCAATGAGTGATTTCCCCTTCCGGGAACTATAGAATTCAAAGTCATATAGCAAGAGTTTTATACAGTATGATCCCATAAGACATATTTTTTCTATTTTTGATTTGAATTGGCGTTTGCCAGCTTCATTAATTTGTTAGGATGCAGTATTCGGTGGAGGTAGGTGACCCTGGATGGTGACTACTGCAATGGTTTAAATTTAGGTACAGACCACACAAGTCCCATGTATTTAAATATCAAATATAGGTTGATAATTATACTAATAAAACTATGCAGCTTACTTTTAAAGCATAATAATGATGATAATTTTGATGTCATGTTACAGATTTGAATAGCACGCATGTAAATATGAATGTTTTGGTGTTAGATAAGTAAATAAATAAGACTTGTGTGGTAGGTAAGTAAATGCCCCTAACTTAAGAAAAAAATAAAATAAAAATGGTCCGAAAAAAGTACTTAAATTTAAACATAATTAATCATGACAACACTTCCCTATACTTTAAAAAGACACAAAGGATCAATTATACTATCCATTGGTTTTTTATCAGAATCATACTTCTTCATGGGAGAAGTAAAAATAATAATAAAAAAAAAAAGTTACAGATACATGATTCAAACCAATCAGGCAAAAGCACAAAAATCTAAGGTTCTTTTTGCATAAGAGATGAATGGCTTTGCATTGGCGATGGGTTAGCTAATGCTCACTTACTTTCGAGTACAATTGATAATTCTGAGCCATGAAATTTTATAAGAGAAAAAAGATTACATGAATACTTGTCCCGAAATGACTCGAAATAAAGATGTTTCGTTGGCTAATCAAATGAAGGAGAACGGTTCCGAATATTTTAATTAATAGTAACTTAAATTGAGTTTTAAAGTTATTGGATTTATGTTAAAAGCAGTGTAATATATGAGTATTTTGTCTCGTATATAAATGACCTTGGAGGCTTTCAAAAGCCTTCTACATTTTTACTTGCAACATGATCTTATTTCATGTTCATCAGCTTAGGTATCCTTTACAAAGATGAGGCATCTAAAGATACTATTTTGGCAGTGGAAGTTCTCAAAAAATCCAAGCTTCCAAGTAATTTTTTATATTATGAATTCTATTTTTATTGAAATAAATTTTAGTTAGGTTTATGAATTCTTATGTGCCAAAATTTAAGCAGACATACTTTAATTTCAAGGGACTCCTCATTGCCTAGGCATTGTCAAACTCATTCTCTAGCATCATTACTATTATCTCCTTTAAGTATACGAGAAAGAGATCCTCTAGATATCAATATTTTTCATGGCCGGCTTTTTCACCATTAAGGTTTTTGGAATCTGTACATTCTCTTCTCACTTAAAGCTATACACAACATTGGCTTAGAGAATAAGTCGAGGGATTTGAAGTCAAATTTTTTTCTTTACGATTCTCACAATTGGGTGGTTGATTAAGATTAAAGCTGACTCCATTTGTTAGGGAGAATTTGATCTACCATAATAGGGTAGAGGGGAATACAAGGTAAATTTTAAACTTGGGGTTTTAACCATGTATGTAAAATATTGGAAGTCAATTTTTTTTCTTTACGATTCTCACATTTGAGCGGTTGATTAAGATTAAAGCTGACTCCTTTTGTTAGGGAGAATTTGATCTACCATATTAGGGTAGAGGGGAATACAAGGTAAATATTAAACTTGGGGTTTTAACCATGTATGTAAAATATTATTTGATCTATAAACCAATCTCAAAGAGGTTTTTTATTTATTTCAATTTATTTGCTTTATTTTTTTTCTAAATTCTGAATTTTCTTTTTCTTAGGTGGACATAAAGAATGCAGCAAACCCTTGTATTAGCAGCAATATGAAGATCACATATATTTGGATGCGATATACAATAATATATATAGCTAATTTAAAAGTGTATTTTAAACCTGACATAATTAATCCAGTCCACAGAAAGGAGGTGGGAGTGTATTGCTTTTTAATCTATCTCACCCCACCAACTTTATCTTGTTGCAAATTCATAAAGCCAAAGAAACGATTATGAGGAAAGACTGCTAATTTCCATCTAATATGATAAAAAATAGAATGAGTTAGCAGACAAATCTAAAAGCATTTAGTGTGAGAAAATATGGAAAAGAAAGAGGTCTTATCTAGAAGAACTAAAATAACACAATTACTTAATCATTTTATAAACTGCACCTCTATGGTTATAATAACAAATAAGTACCAAACCAACCCTTGTCATTTCGTCGAACAGTTTCAACAGAACTGGCATGCACTCAATCAAAGGAAAAATTATTACGGTCATGTTCCTGAAATCACGCCTGAAACAACTTCAATGCCGCGTAGGTAGATGCCAAGCAAGCAGCTCCAGCTCTCATCTCATTCCCTCAACTTCCCACAGCTCTAACCAGCTCAAAAACAGAGAAAATAAAAAATCCTTCCACTATTTCTCCTCTATTAAAAAGCCTTGAAATCAGTCTCAAGTTCTGTTCCAAATTCTGTTCTTGGATTCCTTATCTTCTCTGTTTCATATATAGGCGTACTTCATGCACATTCATAACCTTTTTTTAACAGAAAAATTTGGGCTTTTTATTGTTGCATGGTGGGGTCTGATTTCTTTCTACACTCTCACGAGTGAAAAGCAGCTAGAAAGACTGCGGTGCTCCATTCCGAGCATTAAATTTTATTGGAATAGCAGTACGAAGTGCCAAGCTGATGCTGCTTTCGGCCGCCATGGAGGGGAAGGTAGCGAAAGGATCAACATGGCTACCTGTGTTTCGATTCACCGGCAATCTCCGGTGATGTCAATGAAATCTTACCACGTGATGTCCGTACGTACCTATTGTAGTAGCTGCCTGATTACTTGCCGACGGTTGCCCTTTGCGTGAGGGCGAGAACAATGACGCATTCATGGAGGTCTATAAGCCTATTAAAATTTTAGAACGTTAGATGCATGGGCATGGCTTCTTTTTTTTTTTTTTTAATAAAAATTGGTAATGTTATTTGTGCCAGGTGAAAGAGCATGGCTTGGAATTCAGGCTGTCAAAACTGATCGTTGTTTTCGGACAGCTCGTGTTCAGCTCGTTAAGAAGCTCATGTTCGGGTCGTTCGCTAAGTTAGCGAGCCAAACATGAATAACACAAACGGCTACAAAGATAGTATTTTTATATGTTTGTTCGTGTTCGGCTCGTTTTGGCTCGAAATACTACTAATCAATTATTTGTATTTTTTTAAAATTTAATTGATTACAAGACTACAAAGATTTATAATCAATTAAAAATATTAATGAAGAACATTGAATAAAAATTATTAAATTAGATTCAAATGATGTTTTAAATCTTGTTACAATCCTTAACATCTTATGACTATGTGATTAGGGTTATCAAAATAACTCTTTGTTCTTGAAAGGCTAGTGTTCGGCTCGCTAAGCAAACGAACCCAACACTAACACACCTTTTGAGCTCGAAATATAAACGAGACGAACACGAGCTGGGTCTGAGCTCGCTCATGTTCAGCTTGTTTACACCCCTACTTGAAAATATGTATTTCTTCATAACAAAAATTAACTTTACATTCTTTTTCCTTTTTTTTTCATTTTCTTATGTTCATTTTTATTTTGATAGAAAAAAAAAACAAACGAGTTAATAATAATAATAATATTATTATTATTTAAAATAAAGCTCAATTATATTTTGGCGGGCAAATTTTTGGATTTCTATACATAACGTGTAATTCTCATATATATACATATTTGACACATAATTTTTATTTTCTAATTTATATAACGTTTGAATCTTAACATCATGTAAGAACAACAACAATATTGATTTTTTTAAAGAGAAATATTTTTTCAGACAAACATTTTTAGTGAATAGTTATGTGTTGTGCAAGTTTTTAAAATTAGGTGAATTAATTATTACCAAAAATTTTTTCAATTCATACTTATATTTTTATTTTATTTTTATTAAATAAAATATTTTGTTTCACAAAATATTAATATTTACTCTGTAACTAAGAAAAATATTTTCATACTGAACTAAATTTAAGTATACCAAGAATGTTGGCATTTTGTAATAAGCTTATACGCACTTGTTTATACGAGGATGGTGCAATTAAATTCAAAATATTTTGGTGGTTCTTTCATAAAAAGATAACATTTAGTGCAAGAAAAAATAAAAACAACGCCATTAGAATTTAAATTTGCCTGAATGTATGTTTAAATGATAAATATCGAAGCCCTGAGCTCATTTTAAACTTCATAATATTGTTGCTATTCTTATAAAAAGATAACATTTAGTGCAAGAAAAAATAGAAACAACGCCATTAGAATTTAAATTTGCGTGAATGTATGTTTAAATGATAAATATCGAAGCCCCGAGCTCATTTTAAACTTCATAATGTTGTTGCTATTCTTTTAAAAGAAAAAAATGACACTTCACCAGTCTAATATTTCAACTACATTAGACGCACAGAAATGATGATGACAGAAAAAAGAAAAGGAAAATGAAACTTGTGTTGATTTGATATTAAATTATGAAGTGAACAAAAGGCTGCAGAAATGGAAATATGAAACCAGTCTTCATGTATCAACTGAATCCATGCAAGCACTCCTGATTCATTTCCCGCAGCTCTTCACCAACTTAGACCTCAATGTAAATTGAACAAAAATAACAAACAATAAGACATGAATCCATACAAAGAATCCAAAACAAAATACTAAAACCGAACGATCGAATCCCTACACCATGGATACAACTAAAGATCTAAGAGAAACATTTAAATCTGAACAAAAAATAAAATAAAATTTTAAAATTAAAATTACACTGAAGAGGCCTCTGCTGAGACATCCTCCTCTTCTCCAAAGATCTCGGGATCCTGCTCATTCGAGAAGCTTCTCCTCTCAAACCTCGCATGCGCCGCCACAAACACCATCTTCTCCACCCGCTCCGCTGCGGCCGGCGACCGCCTACCCAGTCGGAGCAGCGACGCACTGCACCGAACACGATATGCCGTGCAATGAAGGAAAATAAGCCTCGCCGCCACTTTTCCCAACGACCGAAACTCACTGAGGCACGTCTCCCACACCAAACGGCTGCTTTGCGGGTTCACCACCTTCATCCTCCCCGTCGCAGGATCGAGCTGCTTCACCTGCACTGCCTGAGCGTAGAGCGGGTCCAGTCCCTCCGTCCTCCATTTCATCAACTCCATTAGAGCAATGTGAGCCTCTTCGCGTGACACCAGTCGAGTTATCAATCGGTCAACGTCCTTCTCCTGATCCGGCGTCAAGTATTTGAACGGTGGGAGGTACTTGCCGCTTGCATCCTTTGATAGGTACAAAGGGTCCAATATGAAAGCCGCCGACCAAGCCGGGTGGTACTCCTTCTTGAACCGCCGCTCGACGATGTGTTCGACGGCGTGTTCTTCAAAATTGAATTTTGCTCGCCAGTCCTTCACTTTGATCCGTAGTTCATTCCATAAAGGCAGACATCGGCCAACCACTGGCCGCTCGGCCTCCATTTCGGCGCCCATTGTCTTGACAAGATTCACAAGTGAGCGAACTGCTTCCAATTCTGTCCAAAACCGAACATTTCCGATCATCTCTGTTAGTTCTCTGGCGGTCGGGTCGTCGATGCAGAGTAGCTTGAATTCATTTTCATTTATTGCAGACTGAAGAGAATGGGATGAATTAATTACATCTTCCAGCATTGCGAAAACGGACTCGAAGGAGCTTGAAGGTGGACTCGAATGTAGGAGGTGGCTGTGGTTGAGATCTTGGAGCTGGTGTTTGTGAAGCAAGGCACGAGCTAATGTGTTCGTATTGAAAAATGATGAGAGTCTGGAACAATCGGTGGCAGTGGAACGAAAAAGAGGAAGGTCGTTGGCGAAGTCTTTGATTAGGTTATGGAAGCCCTGGAGCTGACAATGGAGGTTGATCATCCATTTGTGCTCTGTCTCGAGGCGTCGAAGGGCTTTGGACTTGAATCGATCGGCGACGATACCGGCGCACCGTTGGCTGGTATCGCCATCGGTGATACTTTCGATGGCGTTGAGGAGTACTTCCTCAGCGTAATCGGAAGGAGCGCGAGCGGAGATGATCATCACGCGGTGGAGGGCGGTGGTTCCATTTGGGAGGTTCACTGCGACGCTTATTAAGCTCTGGGTATCTTCGTCAGCAGAGTTCCATCCGGCTGATTCAAGCTGGAAGAAAACGGCGTCGCGGGCTCGAGTGTCGGAATCTACACGCGCGTCGCGGAAGCGGGACTCGAGGAGCGGGCCAGTGATGTGGCGTGGGGAGAGGACGGGGAGACCGATTTGGTGGAGAAAAGATTGAAGCTTTGGGTGGGAGAGGGAGGAAGGAGAAGCGGCGCCGCCGGCTTCGAGAAACCAGTCGGCAAGGAGGGAGAGAGCAGCTTCAGACAAGTGTTTGGGAAGTGCAGGACGGGGAGAGGCTTTGGGGCTCTTCAGTCTTTTCACGCTGTCTTCAAGCAGAGCGAGCGCATCGATGTCCTCCTTACCGCCGGACAAAAGCAAGCGCTGGTGCGGAGCGGGGAGGGCGGGCGGAAGTGGAAGAGGAGGTGGTGGAGTCGGAGAAGAAGAGAAAGCGCGCTCCGCGGTAGAAGCATCAACCAAAGCAAGATAAGAGGTTTTAGCCGGAGCGGAAGACGGGGAAGAGAGCTTGCCGAAGGG
>NW_018164444.1:65510068-65513167 GCF_001263595.1 Phalaenopsis equestris | reverse complement strand
GAATTGGGTCGCGGGGCAGAAGATGAAGCCACCGTTGCAGAAGGCGAAAAGTTGGGACAAGTTCCACGCTTGAGATGTTCTGACGCAGTGCGAGATGGATTTGATGCCGAAAAGATGGCGTTGCAGAGTGAGCAGCGGAGCTTGACCGCCTTAGGGAGCCCGTCGTCGGATCCATGGATGAGCAGAGGCTCCAGGTTAGCCCAATACCACGCCCCTTTCCCCTTCAACGCCTTTGTCCGCACAGCAACGAGAGCATCGTACCTCTTACTCGCAGCCCTCGCCGTCGCCTCCGCCGCCTCCGCCAACGACGTCTTCCCCGGCGAGTTCCCCGCTGCCATCTACAAAAGCTCTTCGTCGCTTCACGTTAGCTCAGCTACAATTACCCCGACCCTACTAAAAGTCGCTCCTTTTTCCGTTCCTTTCGTCTGCGACATTTAAAGCAAGAGCGTGCGCGGTGGCGAACGAAGATGCTCGGCATCTCGACCGTCCATGCCGGCAATCGGCGTTGATGGTGGTGGGCAGATAATCCACCGAGCCTGAGCCTGTTCCTGTTCTCCAGCCGTTGGGTTCTGATGAAAAAGGGCGAGAAGGGTAACGGATTGCAGCGAAGCAGCTGAGGCTGGAGAAGTTGGGAAAGCTTTATATCTGATCCCTCTCCTGGCCTCTGTTTCTGTTACGTTCTCTCCACTTGATTGCTTTTGTTGTCTGAGGGGACCTTTTCTGCTCCATGGGTCGGAGTGCTTTTAGGGCTAAAATATAAATTCTTGAGTTTGAATTAGGAGATTGGAAAAGGATTGGAGCAAAGCTCTAGATTCTCTCGGACGATGCTGATGGGGAAGGTTGTAGCTATATTGGTTCAGCCTTAACCCCAGCTTGATTGTTATGAAAGAACCTCACTCTGTTATTAATAAATAATAAGAGAATAACAAAAATGTATAAAATATCTTCCCAAATATACGGCCACTTCCAAGGTAGTAAACTACACCTCAACCATCATGTCACAGATAAGTCCGCTTTTCCCAAATATTGTGTAAAATATAATTTGATTGATGGGTGAATGTGGCGATCATATTCACTTATTCTTTTTCTCCTCTTATTTTATACAACTGAATGTTTACAGATTCTTTCAACCCTCTATTCTATGTTTGTATGCGTATTTTTTATATTTTGTTTTTAAAAATAAATTAATTTGTTTAAAAAGGTCCAACTAAATTTAGGTTTACCCCCAATGCCCACACTGCCATCATGCCCAATTCAGTTTCAAAAATAGAGACCTTGACACTGCAATGCTCGAATGCAGCCGCACAACACCCCGATGCTCGTAACCAAATTTGGGCAGTTTTTTATTTATTGTGTTGGTTTTGCTGATATGAGAGTGTTTGATTTCAAATTCTTTTGTGCAAAGGAGATGAGTGAAGTAGTCTACGGTATTCCAAAGTGTGTTTGCATCTCCCAACAAATACTGCTAGAGAAATGCAACAATAATGATTAGTATAAAGTAGACGAAATGTGATTGCGTGAAATTAGTGTCACATATTTAACATGGATCTTATTGCGGGTGTGGAGGAGATTCAAATAAGAAAATTCAAAAGGAATTAAATTTTATTTAAAAAAAAATATTGGGAACTACCAGGATGAGAAGCACGATTAACTTTTCGTGAGTGAAGTTACTACATAAGAGCACGAAAAGAAGAGGGAGAAAAGAAAAAAGTCTTTGATAAATCATAAATAGAGTAGTACTAAATATATTTTTTTGCAAAAAACATAAATAAAATAAAAATAAAAATAAGTAAAAGCAAAAAAAAGAAGGCAAAATAAAAAGATGATTCTCTAGCCTATAAATAAAACAAACGAACCTATTTAAAATAAAAATGCGAAGAAAATTGTAATATTGTAACGATTAAGGAGTTCTACACTAATTATCATTTATTTGGGCATAATGTTTTCTTTAGTAGGTGAGTAAAAAAATAAACTTGCTGACAATAAATTTTTCATAGAAATTTTCTCATTATTCCAATAAGATATTTTCCCTTAAGTAGTCGGGACGTCTTCTATTCTATACCGCATATCTTCTCTTAACATTGACCCACATCACTTTCCATTATCTCCAAATCATTATCATGCTGTACAAAAATGTTCATATTATTTCTCATCACAACCAATTTTCCAAACAAAAAATTTATTCTCTTATAATAATTATTCTCATGGTGGTTGATTTGTCTCCTTGGTGGTAGCAATCAACTCAAATTGGGAGACATTCAGATCAACCATCTCCTAATGATTCTCTAGGATCCCTAAAAACTTTTCCATCCCTCCTAGCAAAAAAAGAAGGCAAAATAAAAAGATGATTCTCTTGCCTATAAATAAAACTAACGAACCTATTAAAAATAAAAATGCTAAGAAAATTGTAATATTGTAACGATTAAAGAGTTTTACACTAATTATCATTTATTTGGGCATAATGTTTTCTTTCGTAGGTGAGTAAAAAAATAAACTTGTTGACAATAAATTTTTTATAGAAATTTTCTCATTATTCCAATAAGATATTTTCCCTTAAGTAGTCGGTATGTCTTCTATTCTATACCGTCTGTCTTCTCTTAACATTGGCACACATCACTTTCCATTATCTCCAAATCATTATCGTGTTGTACAAAAATGTTCATATTATTTTTCATTGCAACCAATTTTCCAAACAAAAGATTTATTCTCTTATAATAATTATTCTCGTGGTGGTTGATTTGTCTCCTGAGTGGTAGCAATCAACTCAAATTGGGAGACTTTCAGATCAACCATCTCCTAATGATTCTCCAGGTTCCCTAAAAACTTTTCCATCCCTCCTAGCAAAAAAATAAATATGCTTCTGATTTACATAATGATTATCCTCTTCTTCATCAAGACCATGTATATTATTTAGAAGTTTTTCAGCCTTTCTTTCACTTTCTCTTTCTATTACTCTTTGACGTTTTCCTTAATCCCATAAAGGGGAAATATAAATCTTGGACCATGTATATTATTTAGAAGTTTTTCAGTCTTTCTTTCACTTTCTCTTTCTATTACCCTTTGCCGTTTTCCTTAATCCCATAAAGGGGAAATATAAAT
>NW_018164444.1:65506755-65509968 GCF_001263595.1 Phalaenopsis equestris | reverse complement strand
GAGTGGTCTGAGTCTGATCCAGTCTCTTTTCGGGACAACAGTGCGATGGTTGGCTGTTCACGGACTGGCTGTACCTACTGTTTCTTTTTTAGGGTCAAGATCAGCAATGCAGTTCATCCAACGATCAACCTAATTCGAATTAGAGAGCTATGACACAATCAAACCCGAATGAACAAAATGTTGAATTGAATCGTACCAGTCTATACTGGGGTTTCTTACTCATTTTTGTACTTGCTGTTTTCTTTTCCAATTATTTCTTCAATGAAGAAAAAGAAAGAGTCCCTCTGCCGAGCTCGACCCTGCCCGCATTTACATAGATAGCATTGACTGAGCTGGACCAGGAACATCAATGAGAACTCTTGTTTCCCTCTCCAACCTAGCTCAAACTCAAATAAGAAAGCATCATCAAGATCCCCCGCCTGTGCAAGAGAAAAAAAAGGGGGGAGGTTTGTGCGAAGCTCAATCCAAAATTTCTACAAACAATGTGATATCCATTGAGTTCTCATTTTGTTACATATGTCAAGTTTTGTATTATTGAATCTGCTTTTTGAATTTCTCCACGAAACCGAGCTGCTTGGCCTCCTCCTGGAGACTCCCAACCTTTTTCGAGGGAGGCAGTCAGACAAGCACCAGGCAAGGAAACCGACAGCAAAGAGAATTACAACTGGCTCTCACGAGATAGAAGTAGCTAGCATTGGGACTCTTTATGGTATAGGCAGTATGACTCGTTTATACTGTTGAGCTAATTCAGTGAGAATACTCTAAAAAGAAAAAAAGTCCTATATAAGTGAGCTCTTATGCTCCTTAGGAAGGCCGAATGAAGGTATTCTGAATGTGGGGCAAATCTCAAGAGATGAGCTTAACACTAGCTATAAAAAGAATAATGAAAAAAGGGAACTTTACTAATTCTGAAGACGACTTTTGGGTATGCAACTCAAGGTTATGCTTATGCGGAGGCAAAAGAAAGAAGAGTCAACTACTTATTATCCGTAGACAAGAGACAGAGGAAATAACAGAAGTTCTCCTCTCGCGGCTCGCGATTTGCCACAAGTTTCAAACTTCGGCAAATCAAAGACTAGCAGCACTCCAGACTAGCAGCACTCCAGACTCCGTTAAGATCTTGTACACAAAGACCAAGGCATCATATAGCCTAATGGCTCGCTCAGTTCGCTCGCGTTAAGCCAGTCCAAACGAGTCAAGAAGGAATTTCTTAAGCAAGCAAAAGGAGAGAGGGGGATTCGAACCCTCGGTTTGAAGTCAGTTGTCATGAAAGTGAAAGGATCTACTTCTCTCTTCTGATTCAAAAAAATCGTGGCGTAACGCGTATCCCCCTTTGTTCCGGTCATGGAATAGATGAAAGAAATCAAAAAATGGATTTTTGTCCGAAGCTTCCTTCGTCACTCCAGGACAGGACAAGGGGGGCGGCGATAAACCATCCACTCTCGATATGCATATTGAAGGACGGGTCCGATTGAAGCCACGGAATGGGGTCACATTCCATTAGGGCAACCAAGCCATAAAGTTGAACGAACTAGCTTGATCGCTTCTTTCTTTTCTTTCGGTTGTGCATGAGCGGTCCGGGCGGGATGCTTGCTTCATTGAATACAGGTTCACCAGGTGAGACCACTGTAGGGCAAAATCTTCTTCCGGGGACTCTTACTCTGATATAGCTTTCTGTAGGATCTCCAGTGTTCTCTTCTCTTGTCCCCTCTCACTATTGATGTCTGTGAAGTTCCTCGTCATTCTCTCTAGCGCCTTCCCTTTTTTCCACTTTTTTTTTTCTTTGCTGCGCACCTTTGACTGAGAGTTCGACTGTTCAGGTCAGGCTACTCCATCAACTCAAGAAATTGCTGAAGGTCGCGCTACTGAGAGACTTATAGATTCAGTCTTTATCCGGAAAGGATTTCATAGAAAGTAACTGCTACCTGATTCAGTCTATCCCGGAAGTGAGTGCCAGAATGATCTCAGTTGGAGATGGGATTGCACGTGTTTTTGGATTGAACGAGATTCAAGCTGGAGAAATGGTGGAATTTTTTGGCCACTCTCCCCTTCCCGGGCCGACGCCCCCCTAAATGGGTTCCTTAATCAGAAGGATGCGGTCTGGCTCGACCTGATCCATCGAATAGAGTAGCAATGTCCCTTTTCTCAGAGGACCCTTATACCCGCCGGAGATGAAATGCCATCACCTGCCCAGTTCTCTTTTTTTTCCGGGGGAGAACTATGATGAGATCTTCATGGATGAAAGGATTCCGGGCATGACAGACAGTAGAAAGTGAATAGGGCTGGGCTGGTCTGCTAGTCAACTATGTCATTTGCTTTCGGGTATGAATCCCATCTCGAAAGAGAAAGATCCTGTGAAATACACACCCTTGCCAGCGTAGAGGTTTCTCGAAGATTTCGAAGTGAGATTCTCAACTGCAGGTAAAGCCTGAAGGCTCCCACGAGCGAGATTCTCAACTGCAGGTAGAGGTTTCTTGAAGATTTCGAAGTGAGATACTCCGCGAGATAGATCTACTGATCTAAATAACTCCGCGAGCGAACTGAGCGAGCCATGAGCCGCCGGCTTGGAAAAGCCTGAAGGCTCCCTTACTTCACTGAACTTATTCACGCAGGTCCAAACCAGCTGAGCTCACTCATTTTTCCTTTACGAGATCTCGGCTCTTCGGAATGGTTGGAGAGAGACCCGAAGTAAGGTGGGTGACATTGGGTTAAGCCAGGTGATCGGGTATGCCCTAGCAAGTGCATAAAGTTTGATGAATGAGAACGCTTACCCGTCTTTTTGTACCTTCTTTACGCTATTCCAGTTGTGATTGAATGAGATGTAAGAGTGGGCCTCAACCATGTTCATCAGCTTGGTACTAAGAGTCCTCTCACTACCAACCAGCAGACATCATCATCTGGCTGGGTCTTGCCAGTATCAACAACGAGAAAAAAACCAAATGGAGAAAAATGGATGGAATTGGACCTAAAAAAGCCATTCAGGTTCGTTATCGATTAGGTATCAGTGGGAACATCAAGATGAATGAGTTAACCAAGTCTCAGATCGAGCCCTTTTGTTCTTGAAGAACAAAACGCTCAGTTCTCAAAGATTGCCAGCGCAGAGGTTTCTCGAAGATTTCGAAGTGAGATTCTCACTCAACCCGGCCCCGCGAGCGAACTGAGCGAGCCATGAGCCGCTGGCTTGGAAAAGCCTGAAGGCTCCCTTACTTCACT
>NW_018164444.1:65506027-65506655 GCF_001263595.1 Phalaenopsis equestris | reverse complement strand
TCCTGAAAAGAAGTAGCTCGACCGTACCCTTCCTTCCAGGGATGAACTAGCTGGTTCGATAGTCCCAGGAAAGGTTCAATGCAATTGACGAGTTGTTTAAGGTATCCCTCACAGCTTGCATTCGATGCCTATTTGGATTCAACCAAAACGAATTACAAAAGAAAAGTCTTAGGTAATCTTATTTCTCCTCATATAAAGAACCAGAAACAGGGGAAATTCTAGGATCAGGTTGAGGGTAATTGCTCGAGTCCAAGCTTTTCTTTCCTGACAAAGGTAACATCTAAAGCTAACTCCTATCTAACACACACCTACGGGCAGGTCCGATTTTCATTTCCTTAACTGAAAGTAAAGTCAACTTCAAGTCAATAATGACATTTCCATTCATCCCAGATACAGAAGATCAAGTACTGGAAGATCTGTACTTCAAGCTCGACTGTAAGGGCTAAGGTATGAGGGTCAGGATAAGATAGAAGATCTTAGGTAAGGAAATCCCGTAATCAGTTCTTACTGCCCATACATTCCTTTATTCCATTCCCGTTCGGTAATCTAGACTAATGGCTTGACTCGGTCTTCTGTCTATTGGTTGGCACCATAAGCATCTTTGTCTTCCTCAGCAGGTTGAAGATCT
>NW_018164444.1:65467531-65505927 GCF_001263595.1 Phalaenopsis equestris | reverse complement strand
AGGAAGTGGACCGGGTCTCCACCTTCCTCAACACTCAATATATTAATCAATGACCTTCAGTTGTGACTTCCTCTGTCAATGCCTCTCCAATGAGCCTAGTTGACTTCCTCGTTTTTACATTGAGGTTTTCGAAATTATAAATTTAATTTAAAAGAACATGTAGGATTAAGAATAGTTGGGTTTGCAGATAATGTAAAATTTTGTTTGGTTGTTACAAATGATCTAAATAATGAATGTATAAAAATGTCAGACAGTCTTAAAGATTGTCCTTAAAGATGTGCCTCCAGAATTAAAAGAAGAAATCAAATCTACAATTGATGAGCTGAAAGAAATCAATTTGGGTATAGAAAAGGAACCCAAAACAACATTCTTAAGTTTGTTATACGAACTCAGTTTGAGCTTATCACAAGAGTTCAACTGAAGCTTAAGCTCAAGCGCATTATGAGATAGATGACCCAAGCTTGCGTTGGTGATAACTTAAGCTGGACTTGACTTGTGTCGTCTTACCTTAAGTGTACGATTTATGAACACAAGAGTTAACATATAGGAATCCATCGTTATGGTATAGCTTACATTGTGGGTATTAATAGAGTCATATTAAATTAATTGAGTAGATTTACCAATCTAGTTATAGATGATAAACACATCTAACTAAAATGGAATAGATTTTATCCATATAAGTTTAGATATTGTAGAAGATAATTCATATTTTTTGAAATTTATTTGAGTTCCCAATTGTTTGATTTATTTCATATTTATTTATCTGTAAAAAAATACTTCAACTAATATTATATCAGTAATCATATGCTTGATTTGTTATTATCAATTTATTGCATCAGTGTTAGCAAATTTATATGAACCCAAATTTCTTATTATATTTCACAAATTCAATAAATTAGCTTAATTATTCAAATTGTATCAAAATAAGCTTAGTGGTAATATCTTGATACACCTTAATTAGATGTTTTTAATGTTGCCAAATTTACTCAAATTATATGTTCCATAACTTCCATTCAATTTGCCTAAGCATGTATTATAGTTAATTATATATTCATTGTGTTAATTATAAAAGTATGCAATCCTTAGTGAAACAAAGCAAAATTTAGATTCCATGGTATTCATTAGATTATTTACAAACAAAACAACAAAAAATATGTTATACATTAAATTTAAATCCATTAGATTACAAGTAAAATAAAAAAAATTTCCTGCTTTTGTGCCTAGCCCGAAGTTCTACAGGTATTTTCATTGTGGTGGAGTTGTTCAGTCCTCTTGGGCTACCCTAGTTATCACATTACAATATATTTACTTTTCTTATGTTTTAGGTTTAGTTTTCGTTGTTTTTTCTGTTAGAACAGTCGTCAGCATCTCCAATTTTTCCTTATAAGTTTGTATTCGAGATTGAGTGATGCTCCGGCTTTATCTTGTCCTGCGGTGGTGACTATCTTTAATTCTCCCTTCCCCGCATTCTTCTCTTCGTTGTCATCATCGTCGTGCCTACTGCAACCACACCCGGAGAACAATTTTTGTGTTATTCCTGCAGCCATCACACCTTCTTGCCACCCCTTTTCACTCTCCTTCGCTCTTCCACCTAGTTGTCCACCTCCAGCCAGGCCTTACCTTCACTTCTACAACCAGTCACAACCTTACCATCCCTCCTGCTTCAAGCCGCAACCCCACCTTTGTTGTAGCCAGCAACAGCCCTTACCTTCCCTCTTACAGCCAACCACAACCCCTTGCCATCTTCCTAAAGTCCAACTCACTTAACCGACCACCAACACTGTTGGAATACAACCCTGATTGAGTTGGGTGTCGTGTCAGTTGTTATTTCTCATTCCAATGTGTTGGTTGTATTCTATTTACTTTTTTAGTAATAATATTTATTTCTTATTGTTATTTGGGTTAACTCCGATATCAATTGGTATCAAAACTAGCATAACCCTAGTCCCATCGTAAGGTTACCTAAATCCCCACTACCAAAACCCAAAACTCTTCTTTGCCACCCTATATACCCATGCCCTAATCATGCCATCGAGGAGACAAGTATCAAACGCCGACCAAAAGCTTAACATGGAAAAGGTGCAACAGGAACTTCATCGCCTTCAACAATGGATTGTTGAGATTAAGGAAAGAACCCAAGAAGAGGTCACCTACGAGCGTGGTAGCGAGATCCAAAAAGGAGAGAGGGAAGAACACCTGAATCACTTTCGTAGAGATGATTTCAAAGAAGAGGTAGGAAGGCCACAAAGCTTTAGTGTATACTATTGGAGGAGACCAAGAGAAGAGATGTCTATTGAAGGATATAGAGATTTAAGAGGGAAATTTGATATACCAAATTTTGGGAGAAGAATGAATCTGAATCGCTTCATTGAGTGGCTGCAGACTGTCGAGAGGATCTTTGAATACAAGGAGGTGCTAGTTGACAGAAAAGTGAAGCTTGTCGCCACCAAGCTGAAGAAAAATGTCTCATTGTGGTGGGAGAATTTGAAGAGGGAGAGACAGAGAGAAGGGTGGAGCAAGTTTACTACTTGAGAGAAGATGAAGAAATAAATGCCGAGGCAATACTTACCCCCACACTAGTGTCAAGATATTTTCTTGAAGCTCAATCACCTACACCAGAGGAAACTATCAGTGGAGTACGTTACAAAACTTATGCAATTTAAGCTGAGATATTAGCTGACAGAGTTAAAGGAGCACATGATAGTCAAGTACTTGAGAGGCCTGAAGCCCTCCATTGACAACATGGTTTAGCTACAATCTTACTAGTCGTTGGGCGATGTTCAGACCTTGACACTAAAGGTGGAGAGACAGCAGAAGCAGAGCAAACACCCATCGTCATTTAGACAACTACCTAAGAGAGTTAAAAAAACAGATCAGGAGAACAACAGAGCCTCTCAGAGTGAGTGATCAGAGTAGCACATCCAACACAGTGTGCCAGCGAGAAAAAGCTTCAGATGACATGAATATGGGCATAACACCTCTAGTTTCCCCACAAGTAGAGTTGTCTCATTCACTAGGGTGGTGGAGGAGATGCATGAGTAGGAAGATGAAGAGTAGGGTGAGGTATACCAACTTTCACCAGATGATGGCAGGATGCTTGTGGTTCAACGGGTCCTTCAGACTACGGGTACAAGGATGCAACAATGGCTTCGCCGTAATATATTCCACACCTGGTGCACTGTGTGGGGAAAGATATGCAGCCTCGTCATCAATGGATGTAGCAATAAGAATGTGGCATCTATAGATGATGGACAAGTTGAGCCTCACGACTTAGAAGCATTCCCAACTATATTCCTTAACATGGTTGAATAAGAAGAACAGGGTCACAAAAGATGCCCCATGAAGTTTTCGATTGGGAACCAGCTGCAAGATCAGGTTAGGTGCGATGTGGTGCCCATGATCTCCATCACATCCTGTTGGGGAGACCACAACAGTTTGATCACAAAACTTAACATGATGGACTCAAAAATACCTGCTTATTCACCAAGGATAAAAACACATAATTCTCCTACCTTCTACGGAATCTGAGGTTACATGTGCTCTTGCCAGCGGAGAAGCGCCAGTGGGATTGGTTTTGGTGATCATAAAAATAAATAGCGAACAGAAGAACCAGTTTCAGACATAGGGCAGCCACTGTAGAGAGAATTTCGGGATATCCTGATAGGCAGATTGTTGTTATAACCACCATCATTAGGGGGACTCCAGTTAGTCCTCACGTTAGATAGGGATGAGCCAACCTTGAGCTACCTTTGAAAGACCCTACAAAATATACTTGGCACAAAGTTGTCCAATTTAGCAGTGCACCACTAAATGGTTGGGCCAATCTGAATGTCTGCTTGCAAGCAGGGAAACCTTTTCAGGTGTTTTGGGGGGACAATGCAACCAAAAGTGAGATCAAGATGCTCATATTGATGCATCGAAGACCTTTTCAACCCCGAGATATTACAACAATTGTCACCTTCAACGTGCAGACAAAAGCTCCGACAAATGAGATCGAAGCTCCCCCAACCCCATGAGATTGACATGGGTCGTATCCCACTTGAAATTTCCAACGATGGAAAGAAGGATCCCACTTTCATGCTTGGACCAAACCAGTCCAGATATTTTCGCTGTGGAGGAGTCGGTCGATCCTCTTAGGCCACTCCTACTTATCATATTAATATAAATTTATTTTTCTAAAATTTTAAGTTTAGTTTTTCTTGTGTTTTTTGTTGAGACAGCAGTTAGTGTCTCCAGTTCTCTCTTTTAGTGTTGTATCCAAGAGTGAGTCATGCTCCGGCCGTATCTCATTCTGAGTAAGTGACTAACCTCAAATTTCCTTCGTCGCATCCTTTCCTTTGTTGCAACCAACGTCGTATTTGCTGCAGCCACCCCTGTAGAATAGTTTTTGTGTTGTTCATATGGCAACCACACCTTCCTGCTGCCCCTTTCCACCCTCCTTGTTCTCTTCTTGTAACGATTGCCCTTCCACTTTGTCGTCCACCTCCAGCCAACCCTTTACTTCCCCATGTGGCCAGCCGCAACCATACCTTCACTCTTACAATCGGCCGCAACCCCACCTTTCCTCCAACAGCCAGCTGAAACCCTTACCTTTCCTCTAGCAACTAGCCACAAGCCCTTACCATCTTCCTACCGTCCAATTCACAATTCACCTAACCGACCACCGACCACATTGGAATAAAGCCCTAGTTGAGTTGGATGTCATGTCTGGTGTTATTTCCTATTCCAGCGTGTTGTTCATAACCTTCTATTTGCTTTTCCAGTAACAATATTTGTTTTATTACTATTGTTTGGGTTAACTTTGGTATCACCTAGAACAAAGGGCACTAAAACTATTCCACCAAGTACATTAGCACCCTAATTTTGCCCTACTTGCCCAACAATGACAAGTTTAACAAGCCATGGAGGGCTATTTGCCTTTTTGGGAGGATTTTAGAATCTTTTTAAAAATATTTCAAAACTATTTGAATATATATGCTAATCTATAAATACCTCATATAATGAGATGAAAAAATAATAGATTTGTGCTTCTTGAAAGCTTTAATGTACGAAACTTCCCTAAAGTTTCAAGAAAGAAATTTCAAAGGCTTCATCTTGTTAAAACTTTTGATCTTTTGATGCTTTTTGTAGAGTATTTTCAGATTTATATCTTTAATATATTAAATTAGAGTTTGATAATAAGAATTATAAATGATAGCTCTTTGATCAACTCCAAGTGTTGGAACATATTGTTTGCTAATTTATTTTGAATTTTGTATTTGGAGCATGGGTTGACTATACTATTATATTTAGATATTTGGGTAGCACTCGCCTGTATGGTGATTGTGAGTTGGTGAAGTTGTGATGTTGTGATAACTTTTCCACCGATTAAATAAGGAGCATGTGGTCGTGGTAGAAATCAAATTAGTGGAACCCTTTGAGTGGAAATTATGCATGAACGTAGATCATTTGGGGAGACAAACCACATAAAATTCTATTTTCATATCTCTGTAACAAGATTGACTTTTTGTGTACTTACTAAGTTAACTGCTTATGCTTGAAGTATATATTAATACACACTTGCAATCAAATTAATCAATCCTATAAATGTGATGCCACATAACTGAACTATGTTGCACAATAAATGATTAAGCTAGTGAATAGAACTATAAAATTCAAGAGTAATGATTAATTCAACAAGATTATCTAACACAATTAATATGCCAAGCACCTAAGTTACCAAACAAAATAAGCAGTGGTGAACACAAATATCTAATGCAAAATGTGAAAGGAATACCCTTTTTTTATGCGATTGGCATACACTCATATAAATTTGTCTATCACATTTCTATAGCTTATCTCTCCATTTTTGCACCTTTGTGTCCATTAAGTTTCCACATTTAATTGTTAAAATATAAACTTCCATGTGTTTGTAAGGACTTGAGTTAGGAAAATTTGAATTAAGTTTAAATGTGGTCACACCCAATTCCATGAGCCAAGTCTTCCTTGATATTCGTAGAAAGGCTTTAAACTTCCTCAAATAGTTCCATTTGTAAATGATTGTTAAATATGATTTTTGGTTCGGTAATGAAATCTCATTCTAAGGACAGTTCTTGGCTCAGTAATGAAATCTCATTCAAAGAAGCTCAGCCTTCTTTTAATAGTTTTAAAAGACTCGCTTGAAACAAAAACTGCTGCCGCTTCCCATTTTCAAAGATGACCATCAGACAAGGTAATTAAGAACAAAGTTTTGAAATAAAAACGAAAACGATTGAGCAATGAACGACAATAAGTCACTACAATGAGTTTGCAACTATCATTATTGCCGAGTATAAAACTATAACGGAAGAGGGATCTATAAATCTACTCATTGTTTGTATATCCAAAAACAGATTATGCACCAATGGATAGTCTAATGAAATAAAGTAAGAGAAAGAAGAAACTAAACCTTCAAATAATATCAAAGACTTCGAGAAACACCAAGTTGAAAGAGAAACCTGTAAATGCATCATCAATTCAAATAACGAAGTTTTTGAAACACAGACACTTGCACTCAAAAACCCCTTAAAGACCATTAAACCCTTCAATAATTCCAAAATAGTTGGTTAGACCTATATTGTTTTCTCAGATAAATTGCAATAAGTTTAGAGTATGTCCATTTTCTTTGACTTCTGGCCTCCAAAAGAGACTCTGAGCTTGAATGAAAATCTCCTTTCCCAAAGGCCTCAAAAACTAATGGATCAGTCAAAATCACTGGAGAATTATCCACATTCATTTTATCTAAAACAAATGATAAGTTCCTCCCAAGCCTTCTACCCAAGTAAGCGTCCACAACACAACCATATGTCACAAGATCAGGGACTACACCTTTGAATGCCATATGCTCAACACTCAAATGGAGATCCCAAAACAAGCCCATTCTAGAAAATGCTAGTGCCCTTATGTTGAATGTCGTGATATCAGGGGAGAATCCAGCCTCAATCATGGCCAAAAATTCTCTTTGGA
The DNA here is from genome assembly GCF_001263595.1 of Phalaenopsis equestris. Taxonomy (NCBI): domain Eukaryota; kingdom Viridiplantae; phylum Streptophyta; class Magnoliopsida; order Asparagales; family Orchidaceae; genus Phalaenopsis; species Phalaenopsis equestris. The sequence continues at coordinate 65,498,943 of NW_018164444.1, read as the reverse complement.
GGCTTTTCATTTTGAAATTGGCGGCAAAAGAGAGCAACAGCAGGTTCCAGAGAAGGTTCCCAGTGTTCCTCCTGCGAAGACCAACATCCTTTAAAAATTCACCCAGGTCATAGAACTTCATGTGGCTTATGTATGCCAAAGCCATTGCTTTAATTGCTTCTTTCTCTATAAGAATTCTAGATTTCTTCAAACTTTCATAAGCAGCTTCCATCTCTAGAAGGGTACCATACATGCTATAGTACTTAAGAAAGTTATTCCCAGTGACAGAATCTACCTTAAAACCTCTAGAAACCATGTTCTTAACAACAGACTCCATCTTCTCCAACTGTCCAGCACTCCCAAAGCAAGTCACAGCTGCAGAATAAAGCTGAGAAGCAAAACTTAAATCTTTAGAGGCAGCTTCATCTAGAATCCGCATAAAATCCTCGAACCGTCTGGTTCTCACGTAGGTGTCCACTAAACATGAAACAACCCTGATGCTTGGCACAATTGCGCTATTCATTATCTCACCCCACAATGCCTCAGCTTCATCTATAAGTCCGCTCTCCAAGTAACAAAGCAAGAGAGCTGACAAGGTAGCAACTTCAGGTTGGATGCCCTGAGTTTTCATTTCATAGAGTACCTTCTGAGCAAAATCTGGTATTATGTAACATCTACATGAACCGATAATGGCAGAAATCTCAGCTTCCTCAAGCTTTCTATCTCTTAAATTCCATTGCTGCATTACTTGTGCCTGTATTCATCGGGAGGGGAAAAACGTTACCTTGGTTATCTAATGAATTCTCCTCAATCAGTTATTATACACAAAATCAATATTACTGGAAGCTCACGTACTCCAACGAACAACAAAAACTGCAATTCCAAACTACGTATTCTAAATATTGTTTAAATCCTACTGTCAAAAGTCCATCCATGGCCGGCAAGTGAGGGAATCAATAACAAAAAGAATAGCGCACCTGCTGGCACAAGCTGCCTGGACTCGAGTAAACCCTAGCACGCCGCAACTTGATAGCACGCGGAGAAGAAGATAACGACCGAAAGAGTGGACATACAGCCGGGGTTATAGCTATTTCCATTTGAGCTTGCCGCAGATCGACTGAAAGGAAGGACCTTTAGCCCAAACTTGTTGCCGCCATTATCGAGCACAAAGGCTCATTGGCTGCAAGTCCGATTGAATTAGGATTTAATAAATTCTGTAAAATTGAATTTAATAAATTTTATGTTAGTTAAATTTTGAATTTTTTTTTTTTTTTTTGTGATATGAAAGGCATTAGTTTTATTAGAGAGGTTGGTTCCAAGTGGTTTGGAAAAAAAATGCTTGTTTTAATATTTTAGAGATGTTATTCAAGGTTGATTTTAAAAAGGAGTGTTTTAATTTTGATTTTTAAAATGATTGTTAAGTTTTATTTTAAAGTTATTTTTAATTTCTTAAAAGAGATTTCTATGGAGCTTAAGCATCATAAATTTTAAAATTTACTATATTTGGAGCACACCTAATTGATATAGAAAAATATATTTCTTGGGTTACATATTATTATTATTATTATTATTATTATTATTATTATTATTATTATTATTATTATTATTATTATTATTATTATTATTATTATTATTATTATTATTATTATTATTATTATTATTATTATTATTATTATTATTATTATTATATTTTTAAGAAATAAGATATTATTTAGAGCACATTTAATTTTCATATAAAGTTATAAAAATATTCATGTTCTCTTTTTTCTCTTTTTATTGAAATTTTGGCATATAAACGTTGTTTAAGTTCTCTCTCTCTCACTTAGCCTAAGGAATTAAATCATATTTCTTACAAGTAACATCAACTATAAATTTTAGGCGACCCTGAGATCATAATTAGCTTGAATTCACATTTTATATTGGCCATAAAAAAAAAACATTCAACTGGCAGAGGCCTTAAAACATGTAAAATCATCTCTGTTGCATAATAAAAATCCCAATTTGTTTGAGCATATATGTCATAAAATCCCAACTTGCATTTACATGAATATTATAGAATCTCAACTTGCATTTATTGATATATCATAAAATCCCAACATACATTTGCATATATATCATAAAATCCAAACTTGCATTTACATGAATATCATAAAATCTCAACTTGCATTGACATATTAATCATAACTACCAAATGTGCTTGAATTTGTCTCTCTATATTTAGGCATGAAGCATAAAGTAATATGAATTTGACTAACAAAAAACAGGTGAACACGAGGCATGAAGCATAAAGTAATATGAATTTGACTAACAGAAAACTTAGGTGCACGATTTTTTTTTGTTTTATTCTGCAACATGAAATATAATGTTTAACACATAAATTTAACTAACATGAAACATAAATTTAAGAGTAGCATGACACATAGAATTTAACATGGATTTTGCTAACAGGAACATCAGTTAACATGGAGCATAAATTAACATAGGCTAACATGGAATATAAGTGAGCATCACTGGTTTTTGTTTCTTTTTAAAACTCTTAACTACCAGCTTGTCTATTTATATGTCTTCATTGTATGATTCCTCTTTTCAAATAAATCTCTCTCTCAAATTATATAAATAATTCAATAGGAGAGGAATTGGAAAAGACGGGATATATGACGAAAATAGACAAACAAATTTTAAAATGAAACATGGAAAGCTTATTTACGGGAATCCTCATGTGATAGGTCGAGAGTATACGTTCGAACAAGATGGAGTCAAAATACCTCCAAACACGAAATCCACAAAGAAAATCCCCACATAAGCCACCCATAACTAGAGAACCAAAAAGAACATTTTTTTTCTAGGGTCAAGAGTACTCCCAAAGGAATGTTCACATGGCTCTGTTGACCTCATTTTTTATGAGGTCTAATTCTCTTCTTTAGAAGCCCTGGGATCTAGCCATAAGATTTTTGTCCTAGAGGAATAGTGATGAAACCTACCCCCTTAAAAATTCCAAACACTTATTGGCTCTTCTTGTGAAGTCCCATATGGGTGGTCACAAGCTATCATTTGTAACTTGAGACAACTAAGACCAACATATGAAGACCCAAGAGTGAATTCCCATAGAATCAGTTGGCCTTAGGGTAGCCCTGGGTGGCTTGGACTTGGACACATTTGAAATCCCCAAATTCCCTAACACACCCAAACCCATCCATCTTACCTAAATTGGCCTTTCTTCCCCTTGAAGTTCATGGCTACTCCTTAGGCTCTTTTGAAGACACATGTGGGTGGTCCTAAGTCCCTAACCCTTTACTAGGATGACTGACACCATTAAGTGGGGGCTCCAAAATGAGTTCTCATATGACCATATGGCTTTGAGGAGGTTTCATGGCTTGCATGCTCATATCATCCAATCAACCCTAAATCCACCAAAATTTGTCAAATGACCAAAATACCCCCAAATCCTCATAAATACCTAAAATTATACAAATACCCAAACCTTCACCAAAAATCATTTTAATCCTCTCCAAATTATCAAAATACCATAAAATTACTAAAATTTCCCAAAATATCACAATTTTGCACCAAAATACCAAAAATCACCAAAATTCCCAAATTGCCCCTAATGTTTACCAACTCCATTTCAAATCCTCCTAATGACAAATCCAAATCTAACTCCAACAAAATTTAATCCTGAATTCATATGTATAAGATCAAACTCAAATCAATCCAAATCATACATAAATCCAAAATCCATCAAATTTAAGCTCACATGACATATTCAATTTCACCAAATCCATGCCCCAAATTTCCTCATGACAATTCTTCCATGAAGCCCATCATGAATAACTTAAATCAAAATTCAAGCCCAAATCAATTACACATGACCTATTTTAAAAAGCCCACCAAAACCAAACCCAATTTATAATTCCTTTGAAATCAAAAGCCCGCATGAAAAATTCCTTATTCTCATCATCTATTTAATCAAAATCAATCCTAGCTCTAATGTCATAATCAAAATCACCCAAAATTTGATTTATACCAACACCTCACAAAACCCCCAAAATTTCTAAAATTCCTCCTCATGAAAGTTGGCTAAGCCATATGCAATCTGTGGAGCCTCCTCCAAGCCAAATATAAGCCATATGAGCCATGTGAAAGTCCATCATACCTTAAGTGACAAAAGGAGGACATGCTTTCAAGCCCCCAAGCTTTGCCTCACCATCCCATGCTTCATGCCAAGCCTAAATTCAAACCCTAACCTCTTGGATGTGCTCCTTAGACTGAAAACAAAGACCAAGAAGATCACACCAGCCACCGTGGAGAGGTGGACCAAGCCATTTCCAAGGGCTAAACCCAAGTCAAACCTAAAAGTGACCTAAACCCCATTCCTCTTTGATCCACCTTTGGCCACTTGGCACAACTCAATTGCCTCCACAATTCTCCACCCTGACCCCTCTGAGCCACCTAGTCACCACTCTTGACCTTGCCGACTGCCCTAGACACCGGAAAACACCAAACCCGAGATGCCACCCATGGCCAAAACACCAAATTCAGCCAATCCATTGTGGCTCACTCCCATTGGATTGTTGTCATCTTCTCTCCTCCACCTAAGCAGCACTTTGCACCCACTGACCAGCCCAATTGAAGCCCCCTTCCCTATCTATAAAAACACCACCACCTCACGCCAAAGAGAGGTGATGCTTAAAACCTTAGCGAAGTGCTGCCAAAATTGCTACAAAACATTCCTTTAACTTTACGAAGCTCATCCTCACTATCTTCAGACCTCAAATTGAGCCTTCCAAAAGCTTCACCATAGCCTAAAATCACTTCCACAATCAAAATCCTCCATTCCCAAGCTCTCTAACCTACTCCATGACTAAGCTCAATCCACCATTTGGTCTAGATCATACCTAAACCCAAACACAACTCAAAGTGACGTGTTGAGGATCTTTGTGAGGTCAAGAGATTGTCTCTAACCAACTCAATTGAGGCCTCACCTTTTGGGCAAAGGTATAACCCAAAATCCCAAAAGTTTACCTCGGTTTGGACCTTTATGAAATAGATGTGTATTTCATATGTATTTAACTGTATATAGGTTTGTATCACTTAGATGGTGTAGGAACAAACCACACTTTATTTTATTAAGTATAGAGTGAGATCTTAGGGTCAGAAGTTGTACGGTTATCAAGTGCAAGCGATCAAGGACAATGAACTGATGCTGTTCATTTTTGCGTGTATCGAACAAGCGGCGGAGAAGAAGTCTGACGGGAATGTGGTACATGAAACAACGGGGCGAGTCAGTGCTTGTGCGGAGAGGCCAGCCAACCAAAGCCTGCCACGTGGGTGTTTGGAGCTGCGGAGGATGATAGGGTGTCAAGTCAGATAAGTAGAGAAGTAGGGTATTTTCTAATTCAAATTAATTTAGAAATTTAAAAAATACATATCTTGGTGCAGAAAAATTCTGAAAATAAAATGAAAATGCCCCTGTGCTCAATGAATAAAGAAGAATAATGTGGACTAAAAAAAATATTTGCCTTATATTTATTTTAAATTAATTAAATGCATTAAACTTATTTAAAACATAATTAATTAAATATTAATCAAAGTAATGTGAAATTTGGAGGGTTTACTCTTCATATGCTCAGGAGGGTTTTCTGATTTTTCCAAATTCAAAGAACACCCTTATGATGAAAAGTCCTAATTTTCTAGGATTATTATTATTATTTTAATTAAATAATTATGAAAAAATAAAATAAAGTTTTGAACAATATAAAATCAAGTTAAGTAGGTTTACTATGGTTAGAAGACTTTAGGAAAAATAAAAATCAAATTAAAAAAAAAGTTAATATGGATTTTTCTATTCAATAAAAAATATTAAAAATCAGAAAAATACAAAATAATTGAAAAAACACCAAATTATCCCAAAATGAAGAAAGTGGTCTTGTAAGATCTCGGTAAGAATTTGAAAGTTAGAAAAAATATTTTTAATGCAAAAAGGTATTTTCTAAGAAAATAAGGATTTTTGCTTAAAATAATTATATAAAATAAAATAAAAATCAGAAAATTATGAAAATTAATTTGAATTATTCCTTATGACTAGGAAAACCAATAAAAAATAAAATGGAAGTAAAAAATAAAAAGTTCATTTTTCAACTATTTTTCAATTTAGAATTAATTAAAAATAATTAAAAATCAAAAAATATAAATATACTTCAAAATATCACAAATTATTCACTAACCATAGAAAAAAAACTTTAAAATATTTTTATGAATTTTTAAAGACTTAAATATGCATTTTTAATATTTAAATGTATTTCTCCTTATTTTTGAATAAAATAACTATAAATATAAAAATAAAATCATAAAAATAAAAAAAAAAACTTCTCTAGATTCTTTGAAGTTAGAGAGACTTATGAAAATATAAAAATGAATTTTTGAAAATAAAATGTATTTTCTATTTATTTATTCCTTAAAATTAATTAAAAATTTATTAAAATTAAAATATAATTCAAAAAATCATGAAAATTGTTCCTAAATGTCCTTTAACTTTTTGAACATTCTAATTTTTTTAAGGGTAGAAAAGATGTATTGGTTAACTAAATTAATTAGCTTTAAATATTCCTATTTTTTTGGACTAAAATAATTATTAAAAAATAAATAAATATTAGAAAAAATATAAATATTTGTCTGATGTGTAAATTAACCCATGTGTAGGGTAGCAACAAAGTTTCAAAGTCTTTGGAGTTAAACTGAAGGAATTATGATGTAAAAAACCCTAGGGGTAAAATGGTAATTACAGAATTTTGAACTACAAACTAAGATTTAGGTCAAATTAGAGGGTAAATGGGTAATGATTATGCTTATTAACTCTCTTAAGTGATTGAGACACAAAGGATTAAAGGGTAGGGATCAATAATAAAATTATAATTAATCAAATTTTTATGGGTTGGAAAAAAAATTAAGTCGTGGATGAACCTAATGTGAGGGGCTTGTGTTAGGAAGATAATAACTCACTAATTTGTAGCCTCAAATCAATGGTTAAATGACAATACAATCTTTAATAAGAATTAAGTTCATTTCATTTAACATTTTTAAAATTTATTATTACTAAAAGCAAGTGTCTTTCTTTTGATAATCAAGCTTTTATGAGTAATGTTAAATGTAAAGATTGTAATAATATAGTGCTTAGTAATAATAAATTATTGGTGTTGGCAAATAGTATTGTAGTCATGTACTTTTTACCTTATAGTAGACGAGAATCAGTACAATTGATGTATTCCCCATCATAGACTACTTTGTAGTTGTTTGTTGCTATATATTATTTTTGTAGTGAATTATAAAATTTTATTTTATGGACTATTTATGCTTGCAATTAAAAATTAAGTGTCCATACTTAATTTGAACCTTTTTACTTAAAAAAAATTGAACCTACTTTTTTTTTTCAAGAAGGCAAAATGTATCTCCCTCATCCTCTTTTGTTTCACAAAATGGATTTTATAACATCAAAGACTTAATGTGTTCAAATATTGCTCGGCTAATACTATCTACATATTCATCAAACATAATAACATTGGCAAATTTTCTAAAAATCTATATGTTTTAGCCTTATTATTTTTATGTCCAAAATAATTAGACCAAGAATGAAATCCAAAATATGAGTAAACTTTGTAATACCTCTCATGTTCCTAATATAACTTTAATGACACTATTTTCTCTTATAATGTAGTACATTTCTCTTCATTTACCACTATCTCTCAATTTTTTCAAGTTAATTGATGACTATAATCTTATGAATCTAAACATTTAAGATGGATGATTTTCTTGGGAAAATAAGAGAAATTCCTCCAAGCAATCTAGATTTTGGTCCCATCCATCTCCCTTAAGAACTTTGGTTCCAATTTAATAAATATTGAACTTTGAAGGATAATTGTCATCATATCATAATTGATTGATGACACTATTTACACTTCATTGGAAATGGTAATGATGAACTTATCATTTGGCTTCATTAATTAGAAAGTTTACTCAAAAGTGGAAATAAATTTTCATATTTAACACTAAAATTTTCATTTTATTTATATACCACCCATATTATTCATATCACATAAAAGAATACCACCATTTTAAATTTCAAAAAGTAAAGTACTCATTTTCATGCCTAGGTAATGTTGTTTGTATGTAAATCACAACCTTCCTCTCTAGTCGACTGAGCTAAACTCCTAACATAATTCAACTGATTTGGAGACTAAGTACAACCCAATTCATACACATTTGTTATTGTTATAATCATTAGATTATAAGTCTGTTTGGGGCAGCTGCATCTTATTAAAAAACAGCTATGACATTGCTGAAAAATAATTTATTGTTCAAAAAACTGTTATGGCTATTAGGGGTGTAAACGAACCGAACACGAACGAACAGAGCTTGTGTTAGTGTTCGGTTCGTTTGAAATTTAGTTTGTTTGAAATAAGCTCGTGTTTGAAATTGTTTGTGAAGTCAACTGTTCGTGTTCGGTTTTTAACGAACGAGGCGAACACGAGCTGTTCGCGAACGACGAGTCAGCTTGACATCCCTAATATTAATATATATAAATAATATATTATATTAATTATATAACTTATATTATATAAATATATAATATCTATATTAGTATATTAATATATTATTATTATTATTTTATTATATATTATAATTTATTAAATTTAATTTTTTAAAATATCATAAATTTCATATATATAATTATTTTAAATTATTTTATATTTCGAACAATAACGATTCGAACACAAATAAACACCTCACCGTTCGTGTTTGGTTCGTTTAACTAATCGAATGAAAAAAAAATTGTTCGCGTTCGTCTCGTTTACTTATCTAACGAATCGAACACAAACTCATTGATAAATCAAATATGATTTGTTCGCGAAAAATGACCTCTTTTGACAACCCTAATATTGATGAGAAACTTTTCCATAACATTGGTGATAATATTAATATCTTCACTCATCTCCTTAACATCATAAATAGTTAGAAATCACTTTAAATGTTTTCTCCCCTACAATGCTGATAATATTTGTACTATTAGCTATGTTTCAAAATATTCACTAAGGTTAATGTTAAGGGCCATTTACATAAATGCCACACAATTTTTATGTATTTACATACCTGACACCTAAACATTCATATTTACATGCATACTACTTGAATATTTAATATCACATCAACAATAATATCATCACCATTTTCATAAAAATAAAATATGCCTTTGTATGCATAAGTTTATGTCACCAAGATATTATAAGTGAAGATATCGCACTTTAGGTGTTAGATATGTAAATACATAAGAATGTGAGGTATGCATATAAATTTCCCTAATATTATTTGTTAGGTTTCTTTCCTTCCCACCCTAATTATCATAACACAATATGCTTTCTTAAGAAAATAATATGTCAATAACTTATGTGTGCTGACATTGCAAATAAAACTCTGATATAACGAAAAATTATTTCATACGGACAACACATGCAGAGATGCATGTGTTGTCCAATCTCGACCGTCGATCACATCAAAACTGTATTTCAGTGGGCTCTATTTAAAAAAACAAAAAAAAAAACCTATGATCGACGGCCGATATCAGACAGCGCATGCATGTCCGTATGGAATAATTTCTCGAAAAATTATTCCATACGAACAACACATGCAGAGATGCATGCGCTAACACAGTCAAACAACACCGTCAGATCATGATTTATCGTGAGATATGTAAATACATAAGAAATGTGGGTTATTCATGTAAATGTCCCAAAAAACTGGATGATGAAAAGTTAATAATGCTGATAGTTTTTATAAAATGAAGGATTTACACACATACCGCTCAATTCGTATGTATTTAAATACCTAACACTTAAACTTTGCTTTTTATATTTATACAATCCAAATCTTATATAAAATGCAAAGTTGGGGTGTCTAGATATGTAAATACATTATAATTGGGCGGTATATATGTCAATGCCCCTTTAAATATTCATATATAAATTAAAATAAATAACAACGGCTAGTTTCCATTAAAACATTCCATTAAGGCAACAAGAAATTATTATGTGAAAATTCCATGTTGTGCAATCCCTTCAAGATGTAGGGTCTCGTATTGTTCGTGAGTATACACAACCCTTCTCCATATATAAATGGAGAGAGAGAGAGAGAGAGAGAGAGGGAGAGAGAGGGAGAGAGAGAGGGAGAGAGAGAGATATATATATATCAAGATGTTGTCAGGAAGAGAACCGTTGATCTCGTCTTATCATTTATACAAAGGAGAAAAGTAATAATATAATAAATAACACATTTCGTACTATACAACACCCTTCTCCAGTGTCTTGATGAAAAGTCTGTGACGTGGGTGTCAGTAAGACGCCCATCACTAATTTCTGGACGGAAAGACCAAGACGTGAATATCAATTGGTGTTTTTAATGATGGGTTGACATGTCCTTATTAGTCATGATAACTTTCTCCGATAGTTGCTTCCACACAAGTTGGCTAAACCAACCTTGCAAAGGAACGGATACAACCATGTTAGCATGCGGGCTCAATTCAACCACTTCGACAGGTGCCTCGATCGAGTCTCTTAGAATGGTGAGCTCCATTCAGGAAAATAAGCAAAAAATTCTTGTTTGAACGTATTTGTGCATACAAATACCATATCATTTACATACATAACTGTATATTCATTATGTACATAAATAATAAGCTATATACTCCCATTTTTTACATCCCAAGTATTAAATAGCAGAATTGCTCCATGGTTCAACTCAGTCGATTCTCTATAAATCACATTAAAAATAGGGGGCATTTACATACATACCACACAATTCTATGTATTTACATATCTAACACCTAAACATTTATATTTACATACATACCACTTAAATTTTTAACAACACGTCAAATATACAATCATTACTACATTTTTAAAAGTGAAATACACTTTTCCATGCATATATTTATGACACGAAGTTGTTACAAGTATAAATATCAAACTCTAGGTCTTCGATAAGTAAATACATAAGAATTGTGCGGTATATATGTAAAATTCCCTACAACAAAACTTACCATAATGATACCGGATACGAAAAGCAAATATGGATTAGAATAAACACACTCTGAAATAGGAAATAGCAAAGAAACCCTAACACAAACACTGAAACTAGGGGATGGGCCAAAGGAGGCAGTGTTGCTGCTTGAGGGGGATTGGTGGGATGGTTGGGTGGTCGGAAGCAATAAGAGGAAGGCTGGCAACATCAGGGAAGGCGATGGTGGATGGTGGTTGTTCAGCATGCCGGGGGGTGGTTGGGCAGCAGCAGGAAAGGTGGTTGGAAGTAGAAGAGAAAAAATGATGAGTTACAACTGGAGCACTTTCTCGTCTTCGGATACAGTCCTAGAAGGGTGAAACCTAGATGTTGACAACTGTCCTAACAAAAAACTGAATCAAAAACTGACCTAAAACATAGAAAATAAAATATAAATAATACTATGATAGCTAAGGGTGGGGCCCTCACAGTTAGGCAGCAATTCCCAATCAAGGACCGATCATGAGGCGCCCTCCTCCTTTAGGATGAACCGGTCAAACATACCTGACCCGGCCAAGTAGCGTGAGGCTGCCGCGTCCCGTGCGGGAGACTCGCCTGCATCACATAGCCTAGCTAACTCCACAACAATCCAACATGGACTGCCTATTACTATCAAACAACGCGTGAGGCTGCCGCGTCCCGTGCGGGAGACTCGCCCGCATCACATAGCCCAGCTAACTCCACCAAAATCCAACATGGACTGCCTATTACTATCACAACAAACCATATCTGCTACCATATAACAATCAAAGATAGAAAGATTCAATTTTCAATGCAACATTTGCTGTCTTTATAAAAGGTATCCCATCAAACTTAAACAGTACAGAATACAATCTGAAGTTTTATAAACATAAGATGAAGCACAAGTAGAACAGAGCTGACACTGTAATTTTAGCCTGAACAAATCAGAGTTCCAACGCTCAAGCAAAATGTGAGTATCTGTTGCTCCACCATTTCCGGTTCCGCGGGCTTCGGACCGGCTGAAACCATCTCTCCCAGGCAGAATTCTCAGGTCCTTTGGTGCTGAGATAAGCAGCAGCAATGTTAAAAGTTGATGAAAAAAGTTAAAATGACCAGCATTACTGGTTTGCAAGGATTTGTTGACTCACATGGGAAGGAGAGCATCTGGTATTGCTTCCATGGAAGAGAGAAGACTGCAAAATCCACAGCATAGTCAGTTTAAGAAAAGAGGGTTTCTTGTGTATTTACATATCAGACAATTAAACCTTTATATTTACATGTATAACACTCAAATATATAATATCACAATTAAAATAACATTATTATTATTTTTTAAAACTGCAATACAACTTTTCATGCATAAATTAAAACATCATAGCACTATAAATGTAAATATGAAAGTTAAGATATTGGATATGTAAAAACATAAGAATTGCATGGTACGTATATAAATTTGCAAGAAAAAAACACTATTATTTACATAGATACCCAAAAATTCTTATACATTTGCATATCTAACACCTAATTGTTTATATTTACATGCATAGCACATAAATATTTAATATCACGTAGAATATATCGGTATTATTTATCTTTTAACAGTGAAAATACACCTTTTCATGCATATAGATTTGTAACATCATAGTGCTATAAATGTAAATATGAAAGTTAAGGTATTAGATATGTCAATACATAAGAATTGCGTGGAATGTATGTAAACTTCCAAAAAACAAAAAAAAAATTGAAGCTTTTTTGGTCAGAGCCATACAAAATTTTATTTTATTCCTTATGCAGAGTTTAATTGGATGCAGTGAAAAGAGAAATCTTATTTAAACACTCACTCCTCGCAAGCAGAAGATGGCTCCATCTTATCCAGTTCTTCTAACTCTGACTGCATAAATGGAGAAAACACTGAGTTTACTTTGTGGAGGTGAAGAACCAAAATATAAAGGCACCGAAAAAAATTCATTAAGGGTTTTTTTGAGATCATAAAAATATGCTTGTTTATTGTATTTTTATATATTTTTATTTTTTATTTTTTATTTTTAAAATAAATAAACTAGTTTTTAACAATACTCAAAACAACTAAACTTGTTTTAGTGTTTTTTAAAAAAATATTTTATTCTTAACATAACAAACATGTTCTGATTCAAATTTGAATCAAAACATAAACAAAACAAAATAAAAACATAAGATAAAAAGTAAAAATTAAAAGTGATCTCAAATGACCCCTAAGAGTCTGCTTGGAGCTAATTTTCTTTTCATATATCAACCATCGTTCTACTTGCTATAACTTTTTTTATTTTCTACTAGAAAGTTCCGCTATGAAAAATAAACTTTTGTAATCAAATCTAGTATAAATGTGGTTAGTTATAAAAAAAATTGATGTTTATTTTTTTGTCAAAAGAAAAAAATTATAAGACTCCTCATGGTTTAAAAATAAATCCACAACAATACTAAAATTTCTAGAAGACAACTATAATTATCCCAAAAATGATGTAGACAAGCTGAATCATCTCTATGAGGATCATAATAACAGCTATCAAACATCAAAGCACTACATTCACAAATGAGGTCTATGATACTTAGAAATAAAATTAAAAAAGAAAAAAAACAAACAACATCAGATTTTGAAGCACTTACCATAACCTTTTCTATTTCCAATTTTAATTAAACTGTTCCAAAAGATTTATACTGATATACTTAGCATTATCAAGTTCATCACTAAAATAAGAAAAAATAGCTTACTTTGTATAAATAGTTTCATTACTACATAATTAAATTTTATCAAAGATGAAAGCAATCATAAACGACAAAATTGCATTGAGCATAGAGTTGAATACATCTTTATCAATCATCCAAATTTACAAAACTGCTATAAAATTAAAAATAAAAGATGACCGTCTATACTTTGATACTCTATCAATTTAAAATAAAATGCTTATTTATTTATTTATTAATTTAAATAGTAGATGGTCAGCGATTATCATGAAAATGAAATTAGCAATGATCACTCAATCAAGGTGCGCCTTAAGGGACAATAAGTGAGAAAAGAACATCATATAGATTAATAGATGTGGAACATGGAAGAAAATAGTGGAGTAAGCCACAGGGAAAGGCATCAGAGAATGATGAATAAAATCAAAGAATCACACAATCATAATCAAGTTAGAGCACTGACAAAAATCACGCAATCTCCAAGAGCCAAAATCTTCATGTAGCAAGGAAAAAATTTTAAATTTCATCAATCATGCCATCTTAATCAAGTTACATGATCAATACTACGATTTATAAGATATACATACTTGTAACATTGAGAAACTGCAGAAAGATGGAGAAATTATGCTCTTTTATTTCTCAACAATCAAATTACAACTCTTCTCTTCTCCTTATATAACAAGGAACAACTAGGAAAATCTTAGTTACAAACATTATAAGTAATCAAAGGTGAACAAACTCAAGATGGAAAAAAATATGACATAACAAAAAGAGAATAACACTAAAATAGGAAACTCAAAATTCCACACTTCCCCCTCAAGTTGGGTAATAGATGTTGTGAAGGCCCAGCTTGGTATTCAAATCAGTGAAGCTGGCTGGAGGTAGAGATTTAGTGAAAACATTAGCGAATTGAAAATGACCCGAAATGCTGATTAAGTGAATAATATCTCAATTGACCTTTTCAGAGATAAAATGTCTATCAATCTCAATGTGCTTGATCTTGTCATGATACACAAGATTCTTTACAGTACTAATGGTGGTCTGGCTATCACAAAGCATCTTTATGGGATTGACCGTGGAATTTCCTAACTCACTTAGTAACCTTTGGATGCATACTCCTTCACAAATTCTCAAACCAAGCGTATAGTACTCAAGTTCTACACAACTTCTAGATACCACTGCTTGCTTCTTGCGCCTCCAAGCGACCAGACTTCCCCAAACATAGGAAGAATACCAAGTACCCTTATGTTCGTGAGTTCTCCTACCTAACTAGCATCAGTGTAAACCTCTACCTCCCTGTTGTCTGATTTCTTAAACAGTAACCCTTTGCAAATGGTTTTTTTAAGAAATCTCAATATTTTATAAATTATCTCTAAATATTATTCAATCGGACTATTCATATGTCAAATCATAATACCGACAGAGTTAGCGATATCATATATAGTATGTGATAAGTAAATAAGCTTACCCACCAATCTTCGGTATCTACATTTTTCCATTGGTGACTTTTCTCCTCCTAAATGTAACTTCTTGTTGAAATCAATAAGAATCTCAGGGGGTTTCCACCCTATCATTCTTATCTCTTTTAGTAGGTATAGAATATACTTTCTTTGGGATATCAAAATACTCGTATTGGATCAGACCACTAGGGATTTTTTAAGGTGCCATCTGGGATCACTTTTGTTTTTTATTTTCTATTTTTATTTTTAATTAGTTTCATTTATGTTTTGATTTAAAACAAAACATGTTTGGCTACTTAATTAAAGTATGATTGTTTTAAAAACACTCAAAACATCTAAAAGTAGTTCGGAGTGTTTTGAAAAACATGTTAATTTATTTTTAGAAACAAAAAATAGAAGATATGTAAAAAACACATTGAACAAACATGTTTAAGAAAAATAGAAATGAAAAAAAAATCCATCCTAAAACAAACCCTAAGCGATTCATTGTGATGTTTCAGTTACCTCTAAATCACAAAGAGCAAGGAGGAAACCTCAAGGAATTTCTAAGAAGTTTCAAAATCTTCATGCAGCTATAATGAAATTACATATTTACATGAGTAAGGCTCCTACTTATAATGGTAGGTCTAAGAGTACCTGAGACAAATTAGAAAAAACTCAACTAGTTCTAAATGACAGGTAATCTATTAACACATGTAAATTTTTACAAGGACAAATCAAGGAAAGAAATAATTAAAAAAAATAAAAAATAGCATATACAAAAAGTATGATACAAACTATAACCATGACACAACTCAATTCAAAAGTAGATTTACGTACACCATGAAGTAAATCTAAAATTTATAAATGTGCCACCAAAGTGAAAATATATAAGGTCAAAGCATGGGAAAAAAAAGATAGATCAAATTAACTTGTCTAGAAGTTGGGAATAAAAATTTTCATATGGTAAACTTAAAACTCCATGGCATCTCAACAAAAGTAAATGGAGAAAAAGATGAAGAAGTATCCATAAGGTCGACGAAAAAAATTTGACACAAGTTAATGATCATGATGATGGCTTCTATCACATACACCAAAAGAAAAAATAAAAAAAAGAGAAGTAAAAAAGAAAAGGCATATCTCGTGTACATATTGATACTTTTATTTACCTTTTAGAACATTGTATTAGGAACGGAAACCCAACATTTGCTAAAAAAATAGAAAGCAAAATAGTTTGATTTGCTAAACAATCTTTATTAACTTTGATAAATCATTAATAGATTTTTATCATTCAACACAAATCTTAATGCATGTCAGGAATCTTGAGACAACTTCTTGAGTAAAAAAATGTTCAAACTTAAATTTAAAATCATCTAGAATTTTAATTTCTAAACTTAAAGTCAAACTGACCAACTTGATGAAAAAGACTCAATAATAGCAGAATTGGTTCAGTTTGAGTTAAATTAAGTCCACATCAAGCCGTTAAATCACTTTTTGAAGCATTTAATGTATAATTGTAATGTTAAACGAATTTCAAATATGACAAACTTATAGTCAAATACAACTACCCGGTGAGACAAATCCAAAGTCAAATATTACTCAATTCTAACATCATTAAGACACTCAATTGTTTATCAAATGACATTCAAACAAGGAAATGTCTCTGGGTCGTCTGATGAATTAGTATGAATTACTTATTTATTTGCAGAGAGGTCTCTTCCATACTCTATAAATTGATCCTCACTCCCCACTTGAGAAGGAAGGGAGAACTTGAATCTAAAGAAGACTGAAGATTGGAGGAGACGCTAAACTCCAACATCGCTTCTTCACAGAAGACACGACAAATACAATCCGTTCCAGCAGTCGCCAACCATTGTCGACCACCATAGGTTGTTTGCTGCTGACTGACCGCCCTCTACTCATTGCAATAAAGCTCCGGGCGGAATCAAGGCTTGTGTTGATGAGCGATGAAGTACCATGCAAAGCAATAACCGACGAAGCGGAATCACAAAGCTTCCTATGGAGCAGTGCATCATCTCGAGCATCATGCCAACCTCGAAGACGGTGTACTGAAGCTCCATCAACTACTCCCTGCTGCAACCACTCCATATCGTGGGGGCAACGAGGTCTTTTATATACAATCCTTTTAACTCAATAAACCGAGTAACATTTTTTCCACATATGGGACAATGACTTTACGTGCAATCACTAACTCATAGTGAATCATTTCAACTGAATTATATCCCGTAATTTTTCCGGATTTTTCACGTTAAAACTTTTGTTGTTTCTACTTGACTATTTTATTACCTGACTGTGTGTTGAATTCTCTTGCAACACTTAAACAATAACTCATTACTCCACTTCGAATTCTCTACCACGCATCAAACTTCATTTGAATCATCAAAGGAAAGAATGATCTGCTAAGAACCTATAAATCAAGCTAAAATCGTTCAACTAAGAGAATTATAACACTTAGCAGAAGCATTTAATTTCCACTCCAGAGAAGAACCAACCCAAAGATCTCACCAAAACTAAAATATGTTAAAATTATTCAACCATATCACAGATCCAACACAAAAAGGGCTTCGTTTTTTTCTATATAATCAAATCACATTAAAAGATAAAGTTTCAAAAATCCCTCTGGAGCTCTATGAGAGAAAAAACTGAACAAAAACAAGAAAGGCTAGGTTTTTCTTACTTCTAGTGATTGGATCTCCTGATGAAGGCGGCCAATGGCGGCAGAAAGACGATGCCTTCCGAGATAATCCCCAACCCTAGGAGGACGCGGAGCACAGGACACCACCTCCTCCTCCTTCGCCCGGTTGCCAGCCGGCCGAGAAGACGACTCCACCGGCGTTGTACCTCCGGCCATCACTGAATCTGGTAGCAGCTGTGGTAGGGGAAATGAAAGGAGGAAGACTTGACGAAGGAGAGGAATCTTGTGGAGCCATCGTTATCCGAGCTACTCCAATGATTATAGCCCAAGCGGGGCACTCTTAAAACTGGTGAGACATTGGCGAAGTACAAGAAAGCTTATTTTTTGGGAAATTTACATAATTTGCACTCAATTTTTTAACTATGTCATATTTACATCTATATATGAGAAGATGTATTTGACTATTAAAAAATATAAATATTACAATTTTGTTATAATATGAAAAATTTGAGTGTTGTGCATATAAAAATGAAAGTTTTGATTTGAGATATGTAAATTGACAAGAATTGAATGCTACATATGTAAATGCCCTTTTTTTTAGGTAGAATTAAATGCTCATTATTAAAATTATAATTGTTTATACAACTTGTTTTAACTTAAAATGAATGAATGATTTCATATGTTTGAATTGAACAACTTCAAATAATTAAAAAATTTATAAAATATGGGATTCCAAGAGACTTGACAAAATTTTTTGAGTGATTTAGTGTTCAGATTTTTTTTTTTTCACTTCTCTGGTTTATTATCTTTCTTTGTTAAACTCTTTTATGGTTCTCCTTCTTTATCGGAGCATCCTGCTGGCCCTTTATTTTTGGACCGTGGATACATTGATGCTGTCAAAATTCCCCACATCTTCATCATCATCCGCTATTCTTGACTCTGCCATCTACAACATGTTAGCATCCTATTACAATGAACTATAAGGGACTTTTGATTGCTAGTGTATTGAAATTATCATCTCTCGCTTTGAATTACATCCTCTATATGGATGAAAATGTCTCTTTTGGGATAAAAATGTTTTTGAAGGTGCAATATAATGGAATTTTGCTGTGGTTATCTACACAATTGGACGACATCCTTTCTATGATAACTTGTTTCAAGCTGTTCATAAACATTGGAAACTCAAATATACTTTTTAACCACAACTCTTGTTATGTTTCTTCTTATTTAAATTTACGTATCCTAAGGTTATCCTAAGGGTTGTCAGAGATATTTAGTTTATTAATGATAGACTGTCAAGGCTCCCTTTATAGTACTAGGCAAAGGTTCAAATTTTTAAAATAACTAAAAAAAGACAACCACTTGTTGATATCTTCCCAACCACCCAATCTAGACTCACATATTAACACTTTAGTATTCAAATTGATACTAAATATATTCTCCCAGAGTAGAAAAAAAATTTCATAATAATTAAACTGATTATTCTAGTCATGATTTATGAATGGAAATGAGACTTTTGCCCATAAGAACACTTTAGTATTCAAATTGATACTAAATATATTCTCCCAGAGTAGAAAAAAAAATTTCATAATAATTAAACGTATTATTCTGGTCATGATTTATGAATGGAAATGAGACTTTTGCCCATAAGAAAGCTAATTATCTAAGAAAATGATACTTTCTACTTGCCCATATTGTATGTTACATCATGTAGGGGCAGAACCGTAGTTGGAGTAGAGGAATATTTGATAAGGCCTTGAGTAACCCGAAAGCTATTTCTTTCTACACCCCAATTATTAAGCATAGTCCTAGACCTTAATAGCCCTCATTCATTGTCTTCTACTAATAATGAATCTTCTTCACCTTCCTCTCCATCATTAGTAAAGGGCTCTTTCGTTTGTTTGGGTGATCAATTTATAACAAGAATATTTCTCTAATAGTATTTCTACTTTGGTTACTTGTGGAGAGTTCAATGACACAGCTTTTGTTATTTTTTTAAAATTCTATTCATATTTTAATGTCTTTTACTTCTAAGAGATGAAGATGAGACAAAAAAAATGAAGGGCCTCCTAATGTTCAACATTATGTTTTATCCAAATATCATGACATATAATATAAGGGGCTTTTATGGTTATGCAATAAGCCCTGCTTGTAATATTTTGTTAAATATTATTTAATTGATATTCTTTCTTTCCTTGAGACTAAAGTCCAATGACACTCTATGATGTTGTTTCATGTAGAACTCTTAAGATCTTTCATATAGAAGATGGCAGTGATAATTTTTGTCTATCTTTTGATAACAAAATTTATGTCAATGGGATTCATCTAAATTCTCCTTCTTGAATATTAGCTCTAATCCTCAATAAATCCATGGCATTTTGTGCTTTTCTATTGTTAAATTTTTGGTGACATTTATCTCTAAGTTGACTATGAGGTTTCTCGGAGGAAAGTAATGTGGCATTCTCTAATTGCTATTTTAACTTTCATTTATGAACTTTGGGCTATTTTGGGGGATCTTAATTACATCATATCTCCGAATAAAGTTTAGTCGCAATCCCTTATCCCTTATAAACTTGTAGAGTTTAATAAATGCATATATGAGTTTGGACAATTTGAGCTTCCATAAATAAGTTTATCCTTGTTTAAAAAACAATTGGATAGACCCATAAGATATTTTCTTGTTCGAGTCTTTTGCAACAATCATTTAATGGAGCACTTTCCATCAACTTATTATAAGGTTTTGGTGCCTCTTTACTTTGATCATTCACCAATCCAAGTTACTATTGGAATAAATCTCATGCTTAAAAAGAGATTCATTTACAAAGATTAACTACTCAAATTTTCTTGTTATTATTTCTTAAACTTAAAATATCTTGTGAAAGTGGATCATAATTATGCATGTTGCAATAAACTATCTAATGTCAAAGCTTCTCTTAAGAGGCCAAGCTAGTATCCATAATTTAGAATGAGTTGAAAGAGCATCCAATCACCTGTATGCTTAAAGAAGCTCTCTTTAATGAAAAAAGCCCAAATCAAAGAATTATATGTGAGAATAAATGGATTAAACAACATGTTAAATCCTACTATCTTTTTAAAGATGAAGATGCTCTCACGTCCTAGCTTTAGATAATTAAAAATAGAATAAATCTTAAGCTTATTAAGGGGGTGTTTGGTTTGAACTAAAAGGGAATATTACGTTCCAAATTCATGGGTTTAGAATATGTGAGTGATTGATTTGAGGAAAAAGGAATGTAGTGTAGGATATCAATACATATAAAATGTAGTGTTTAGTTAATTTCTAATGTATTCAAATTTTGTTGGATTTGGGTGAATTTGAGCTATAATGCAATGTGAGATTGGTGCCCACCACTTGATGCTACTGCTACATCTTGTCACTTAGTGTCATCAACCAGTCGCCACCTGCCACGCTCCATTACAATCATTAGCCTTTATAGCCCTCAAGCACTATCGGTCATGTCTATCAATATCATTCACCGTCTTTTGACTGTCTGTCACCACTACTTAATATCGTATGGTAGTCATTATTGTCATGCTTATATTACACTGGTTTTATTTTTCTTCAAATCAAACTTAAAAATGTAATGCAATATATTCCTTTTGCATTACATTCCTATTTTAGCAAACCTAAAACTGACTAGAGTAAACTATCTTATTTTCCTTCTAACTAATGATAATAATCTTCTTATAGTCAGTTTCTCTAAGAGAATATTAAAATATCTTTTTTTTTTATTAAGAGTCGTAATAATAAACTCCTGATCAATATGACTTCATCTCTAAATTCTTTAAAAATTTTAGTGTATTATTCCTTTATCAAAGTATTGCTATATATTTTTCAATTCCAAGCATTCCATAAGATTTAAACATTATATTATTATTTTGATACTTAAAAGTAATCATACTCAAAATTTAAATGATATAAGACAAATATCCTTTTTAATGCCTTAAATAAGGTGATTGCTAATCTTATTGGGAGCAGACTTAAACTAATTTTCTCAAATTTATTCATCCAACTCATATTACTTTTATATATAGTACACATATATCAAATAATATTATCTTAGCCAATGATATTTTATATAAATTTAGTTATATTTTTTCATCCAAAGCTTTCAATTCTAAAATTTACATCATAGAAGCTTTTGAAGAAAATAGAGAGATGCTTCCTTATCAAAAACTTAAGGAATTGAATTTCATTGTTATGTTTATTTAATGGATTGTTAGTTATACTTCTAATTATAAGTTTTATATAATGATTGATGATGAATTGAAGTGTTTCTTTCCATTATTTTTTTTTCTCTCCATAAAGGTTCCGTCTCTCTCTTTCTCGCTCTTCTTTTTTATTCACATTTATTATTGAATGAGAAAAAATCATAAGAATATATGTCTAAATTAATCTTAATTCCATATTTTCTTTAATTATTACACTTTTTTATGTATTTTTGTATAAGAAAACTCTCAAGTAATCATTCATGAATGATTTAAAAAATTGAAGGATAGTACATAAATAACATGTTGGAAACTTTCCCAACACTTCATTCAAGAGCAAGGTGTAGAAATGCCAGCTAAAAACACTGCAAAATTAAGGAAGAGTGATGTAGCTCTATCTAAAGCATCATAGTGCCATTAATGATAAAGTAATATATTGGAGGATATAGAGCTTAACATCACAAAACTAATACAAAAGCATCACAGTGCTAACCTAAAGATGCAATGTTGAACCCTGAGCATCTCATTCATGATGATTTGACCAAATTAGTTATTCATTTTGCATCATCAAACTATAGATAAGAGTGGGAGTTAGAAGGATTAAGAAGGCTTAAATTTTGTAGAGGAAACATTTGGGGAAGGAGTTTAATAAAGAATGTGAAGACTTATCTTGGAGAGGAGAGAGTGTGTGTGTGTGAGAGAGAGAGAGGCTTGGAGTGTCTTGTGTTAGAGTGAGCGAGTGAGTGTGTTGTGAGAGTGTGTTTAACCAAGGAGATCAAATGATACTACATGGAATAACAAGGGATCATGACACAAGATTTTAAGAAGTCTTACACTTCAAAAGTTAGGATTATACTTTAGGATTCTGGGTGCCCTAGTCCAAAATAAATCAGACCTAAGAAAAATTTTTCATAACATTTAAAATTCTCTTTGTTGGTCACTCTTGATTATAAAAGCAAACTAAGATGTGTGAGACTATAAATAGACAAAAATTAAGAAGAAACAAAAATAATAGTTGCGAAGATATTTATAAAGAAATGCCCTCATAACATTTGAAGTGTAAGACTTCTTAAAATCTTGTGAAGACTCACAACTGAAGAATAGTCCAAAATAAATCAGACCATAATCAACCTATGAAAAATATTCAAGAAGGATTCTATAAAAGACATTTGTAACCAAAACAAAATATAACATCAAATTTATTTTATTTTAGGTCTAAGAGACCTCCCACTACGACGTATCATCATAGTCAATTACAAGATGAGGAGAAACTGAGGAAGACTCACGATAAAAAGGTGGTGTGTTTGCTTTAAAATAGTGTTTTGAAACATAGATAACAAAGGGGATTTTGGTGGTTCTAGTAGGGGAACTGACCCGACCCGCAATTACATAGATTTTTAAGCTCCGAAAGATGGCAAAAAAAACTTGATCCAATTTATATTTAAGCTGCTAGTGTGCGAAATAATATTTTATAAAATTTAGAATGTGATTTATATTTCACACACTACGGTTTCTATGCAAGTATACATATCATTTCAAGTAATATAGGGCTTTCTTTAAAGACCCTAATTATCGATCTCAGAGAGAAGCAATGTAAGAAATCCCTTAGGCTAATTCTAGTCTACTACTATCAGGCCTTAGTTTGTAATATCGATTAAAGTGGTTTTTCTAATAACTATTCTTAAATGAAAATATTAAATCTAAAGATAACTTTTCTAGATATAAAGATAAATTTTTTGGATAAATTTGTTTGGAGAATTTTAAGATATTAAAGACTACCCTTCTCGTGCAATGACCTAGATAATTTGAAGGAATGAGATGCTTGAAATATAATATTATCAGTGACAAATAGGAGCATACAGATTCCTTACCCCCTCCTGGTGCTAGTAAAGAATATTGACTAATTTAAGGTCGATTCCTTAACATCTCGATTCTGCATCAGAACTATCTAGCCTCTCACCTCTAGATACCCCTAAGCCTATGCCAATATGATGGTTGAATTCCAACATCAAGGTACTAAACCTTAAGCCAAATTGATAAGAATCTAGTCTATCACTCTAGAAATAACCAATTCTATGCCCAACAAAACTTATCTCCCTATTTATTTGCACTCCCCCTAAGGTGATCGCAATTGTTCTGCCTAAAATGAAGTGTGGTATCCACTAGTTGAGTGAAATCATAGCCCTCCTGAATTATTATGTTTCTCAATGAATTTTAACCTCACAAGTGATCCGTTTGCAAAGTCGATTAAGAGCCGGTGAAAATACCATCACATTAATAAAATAAGATAATTTCTAAGCAAATCTAATATCCTAAACATGCATCTATTTCATTGCAAAAGAAAAGCAAAATGAAGATAATGACAAAACAAAAATAGGATTGATAGAATTAAGTAATACATTATGCGGCAACAAGGAATATATATCTACCTACCCTCTTTCGAGTGTATAGATAAACTTAGTATTCCATTAGTTTTATACAACTATATGTCACCTAGAAATATCTAATAGAAACATATCATTAGATTGTATTTTCTTAAAAGTTGCATTGTCGTCTAACTATTTTGCTAGCCAACCGGTCAATGTGAGTGCACTTAAGTTGCAAGATCACTGCTCTCCCGAGTCTTAATTTCACATGCAACAAATTTTAACATAACTTATTGTCGCTTAAGTTATGTCAATGAAACAAATGGAATATTACTCATCACATGAAAATAAAAATAATTATATCATGAAACAAATACTTCATATTAAAAGAAAAGAGTGAAGAAAATTACTTACGAAGCATGGATAAAACACAAAAGAAAACCTTGTTTAAATCAAAGAAAATTCACTAGAAAGTGTTTACAACAATTAAAAGGAAATGAAGAACACAATACTTAGCTATTTCCCTCTGAAAGAAAGAAGAAAAATCCCTCCAACAAAGTCTCCTTCCGATCCATGCGCCGCTCATACTTCCTTACTCATATCTCTCAAAATCCCTCGCCAATCTCTCCAGAAAATGGAAAAATCTACATCTTCATAAACTCATGCCAAACTCCTCCTAAAACACTTCCTAATTTGTTCTTTAGACTCCTCTAGTTACTTTCCATTAGAGGCACCAAACCCCTTTTTTTAAAGAGACACAAAAACCTCTACTTTCTCCAAAAGACACATATCTTCATCTAAAAGACAACCTTTCACTCCAAGAGACACATTTCTTCATTCAAATGTTTTTTAAAGTGTCTAGATTTATTGAACTACTCAATGGGGGGTGTAAATTGTCCATAAGCGTCCAGAACATCCCAGAATGACCCGAAATCACCAAAAACTGGTCTAATAACCATCCCGAGTGCTATAACACCAGTCTGGGGCGATATAGTGCCTAAGTATGGCGCAATGGTGCCATTCTGGGAGCTGTAGAACCACCTTGCACGCAGCTCAACCGTTTTGCCCCGTTGCACCCCATTTTAACTCTATTGCGCTCCAGATTGGTATACCTACAAAATAGAAATGAAAATAACCTTTCTCTAAAGTAAAATATTATTCAAAACATGAAATAAATATGAAGGAGATTAAGCATGGAAAGTCATATCGAAATGCGCAAGATCAGAATTTTTTTCTTTGCTTAATTTGGCTCCAAATTATACTATTTTTGCTTCATTTTCACTAAAAGTTCATTTATTGTACCTGAAGACAAAAATATTCAAAATACATTCCTTTAAAGTATAATATCATTAAAAATGTGCATAAAATAAGCATACAATGTACACTAAAATAGGTAATTTTTAGGTGGATCAGGAACTCCTTCATTCATCAAGGCAGAACTAAGTCATCAGACAAAGAGTGAATTACCGTAACCTGACAGGTAGATGCCACTAAGCTAAGAGATCATATGGTACACACTTACAAAGACTCAAAGGAAATAATTATGCCTACAATGGTAGATCAATTGGTAGGTCAAATAAAACCTAGATAGGTAGAGATAAGCTAGTCGGGGCTCCATTGACCCATCCTCACAGACTATTGATATTGCAGATCTACTAAGTTCTAAATTTGGTCAAACAAAAATAACTAGGAATCACTTCATTAGCAACTCATGTGTTGCATTGTTCAAAATAATCCACTATATCTAAAGCCAAAGGAACTATACTTCTAAGCCCTTATGACTCTATTTGGATAAAAAAGAATGAATATTGATTACATATGCCAAGAGAATGCGCAAGGGGTGAAGTTTTTAATTTGTGTATCCATCATAAATCTTTGAAATTTTTTTTCTAAATGATTAGATGTGACACATACAACATCAAAGAATAGAAATATTATATTAGAATGGATCTAATCACTCAGATGAGAAAAATTTTCATGATTTATGGGTCTACAACGCCGAGGTTTTTTCCCTACTCTATGAGTATATGATAGGGTTTATTTTATTCTAAGGTATGGTGTGTCTATGAGGGAAAGTCTTCATATTTAATTACAACGCAGGAGTTATGGATTTTGAAGTTAATCTTAATTAAGGTATTGCCATGCATGATTAAATGGTAAGTGTTTGCAAGTTGATGTTTTAAGAATCATATAGATAGACTCATGTTTTGAAAGGATTTGAGTAGAATTAAAAGGATTAGGACTAATAGTCCAATGACAGTGCGTCATGAAAAGGCCCAGAAAAAGGGCTAACCCTCACGGGGAAGTAGAGCTACCTTAGGGATTGGAATTTATAAGGGTTGATTTGAGATTAATTAACTTGAGCTGAAATCCTGAGTTAGTTTGATTTAATTTCATTTGCGATTTTGATTTGAGCTAATTATAATCGAATTAGAGTTGAATTATATACTAAGGGAGTGAGATGCACTTGAAATATTTCTAGATAGAGGTGAATCCCTAACCTTAAATTAAGCTATATAGGAGGGTAAATGGGTGGAATAACCTAAATTTTGGGAATAATGCCCCCGGTTAAGATGCTCAAGGCTTTCTATTATCTTGGGTGCATTAGAATCCTTAAAATATTAACCAACCAAATATTTAGAGGTCTCCATTATTACCTTAGAGATGACTAATATAGATCTTATTACTATTAGGTGGTTTGCAGTACATTTGTCAGTAACTATAAATTACTTCATCCTATGATACCTACATAATTCAAGGGGTAAGCTTATTTATTTTATATGTCCTAGTCCTTAATGCTATATATTAAGTACTTTAGTAAACTATTTTAGGGTATGTGTGATCCTCAATTTTATTTTTAAGTTGGTTAACCTAGGGTTTCAAAGTTAATTTAGCTAGATTTGGTTTGCATGAGTTAGGTTGGATAATTTTAAATTATTTTTGGGGTTTTATCTTTAATTAATGATTTGTTTTAATTCCTACTTTGTCAATCATGATGGACAATCAAGGTTCTTCTAAGTTCAACTTCATTTTATTCTAGTTTGTCGGTCATTTATGAAAATTATGTTTTTCTAGGTTTAAGTTTTCATGCAGTTTTTCTCCTAAATGTTATCTAGTTTATTTATCTCCCCTAAGGCTAACTTATAGTGCTTGGCTCAATATTTTGTGTTGGACTTATATGTTAGGAATAAGTTTATTTAAGCCTTTTATGTTTACACTTTTTATACTCAAGTCTCCTTTATGTGCTTAAGTTTCAAAATTTTCTTTACATACATGAAAAATGAAGTTTTTATAAAATTTGTTATCATAAGAAAGCATTAGCAACATGAATTCATTATATTTAGGAAGTTTGTATGCATGAAAGTGCTCAAGACTCATGTGCATGAGTGGGCTAAGCTTATGAATCACATATTTAGAAAAGGAACATGTTCATTCATAGACTATAGCTATGAGCATACATAAGTCTTGCATAAGTTTGTTAACTAGAAAGATGACTTGCTATCATACGGATTCAATGAGCTCTTGAGAAATTCCTCAAACAAAAAAAAAAGGTTCAAAAAAATGTTTTAAAAAAGAGTTTTGCTATAGTCATGTTTAGGTTTATTTTGGTTTGAAAAAAGTAAAAGTTTTGTTTTGAAAGGTTTAAGTTTAATTTTTTAAATGATTTTTGTTTTGTCATTCAAAATTTTTGCAAAGTTTTATTTTTTTGTGCATGTTGTAATTATTATTATTATTATTATTAATATATTATACCGTTAGTTATAAACAAAAATTACCGACATGTTTTTTTAATAATATATATATATATGAATTTCCATTTAGGTTTTAAGGAGTTTCTTCTTTTAAAAAAGTTTTATTAATTTTGGCTTTTGAGAAGTTGTCCCAAAATATAGTTTATGTTTATTTAAATTTTTTTATCATTTTTAAAGATTTGAGATGAATTTATAAGGATATTGATTTTAGAGCATGCACAAACTCATCTCAGTTTATGAAACAATTTTTTTTTCTTTTGGGGCTCACTCGAACATATTGAAAAATAATTTATTTAGAGCATATTTAGGTTTACATACATATAAAAAGAGTCACTTTTGAGAACATTTAATTTATACAATTTTTCACAAAAAATATAGTCAATGTTGAGCTCACTTAATTTGTATATTTTAAAAAAAAGTTTTGTTATTCAAAATATGTAGATTTTTTCTTGCATGTAAGCCCAAGCATATATTTCACATAGAACATGAATTTTGACATGGAAACATAAACATCCCAAGTTATGATTTCACGGAAAACATAAGACATGCATCATAAATTTGGCCATGAAATATATAATACATCCAACTTACATTTAGTTTAAACACAAAAGTAAACACACGAAGTTTTTGGCATAAGGCCACATTGAATTTTAAAATTCAACTAAGGTAGCATGGTTATAAGTTAAACCATGGAGGTCTAACATGGACATTTGTCACATAACACATAACATGAACAACTATCACATATCACATAATATGGAAGACTACCACATATCACATAACATGAAAAGCTACCACATGGCCCATAGCATGGAAAACTATCACATAGCACATGGATTTTGCAAAGAAGACAAGTAAGCACATAGGTAATAAGCACATCACGTGGATTCACATGATGAACACTGCATAACCACAATAACTTTGCTTCACATGTTTCCACATAATCACATGTGCATGAGAGTTCACCACATGGCTCACATGAACATATAAAAGTGCATGAAACTTCACAATGATAACCACACAAACATACAAGCACATGAGAGTTCACCTGTTGACCACATGAACACATAATTTCTTTAAAGTTCACCACAATAATCACATGAACACACAATTACATGAGAGTTCACCATAGAGACCACAAGAGCACATAAGTGCATGAGATTTCACCACAATAACCATATGAACACATAAGGTCATGAGAGTTCACCATATTAACCACATGAACACACAAGTACATGAGAGTTCACCATGTTGACCACATGAGCACTCAAGTGCATGAGAGTTCACCATAATAACCACATTAACACACAAGGATCTCCCTCCCTCCCTCCCTTCCATAAATATATATATTTTTTATATTCTTGTTTGAGGTTCTCATGTAAGGGCTAAGGTTAAGTGTGCGACTTGGTTTGTGTAGGTTTAGGTAGGTTTAGATTGGTTAGGGCTCAATTTGGGTGCTTTTGGCTTAATTAGGCTAGATCAGGGTGAGTTTGGCTCGGTTTGGGCTAGTTTAGGATGTGTAGAGTTTGGTTAGGGTGGTAAATGGGTTGGTATGCTTGATTATAGTAGATTAGGGTGAGTATAGGTTTGGTTTGGGATAGGTTAGATCTGTGTGCGTATTATTTTGTAATGGTCTCGGGTAAGGATAGTTTGGGTTAAGGTTAGGTTAAGGATAGCTTGGGTTCTATTTGGTTAAGGATAGCTTGAGTTTCATTGGCTATGGTAGGCTAATTTAGGGTTTGACTGACTAGGTTAAGTTTAGGTTAGTGTGTGAGTGTATGCTATTTGGGCAAGGAAAGAAATAGGGGATGGGTGAGTGTGTTTGGCTTATTTTGAGGTTAGGCTAGGATTAATGAGTGGTATAGTGAGTTGTGTGTGTATTCTAAGGGTTTTCTGGTAGGGGCTTATATCGGGGTTTTCTTAAGGTTTCAGGAAGGGTGATAGCTAGAGTTTGGTTAGGGTTTGAGAATGGTAATATGTTAGAGTTTGCTTAAGGTTTAAGGTAGGGTAACTGTTAGAGTTTGGTTAGGATTGGGTATAATAATAGGTTATGATTTGGTTAGCGTTTCAGGTATGGTAATTAGTTAAGGTTTGATGCGTCAGGGTGGTGAACTTTTTGGTTCAAATAATTTGGTTCATTTTTTATTTTTAGAGCTTTTGATATCTTGATTTAAATATTTTCAAATTGATTGAAACTATTATGGAAATTGTTATTTAGTTCAAAAGTGTTATGTAAAAATTTAGTAAATTTAGAATTTTTATTGATTTATTAGATTTATTTGAATTTTTAGGATATTTTGGTTGAAAACTCATAATAAATTCAAATGAATTTTAAAATTTTTGAAATTTTATAAAGATGCTTGAGATGAAATCCTAAACAACTTTTAAAATTTCAAGTTAGCAAAAGTTCATTTGAAATTTCTATGAATTATTACTTTTATTAATGAGAATATTATTTAAAAAAATATTAAAAATTATTTAATAGGAAATATTTTTCTACATTTGATTTCTTTCTGTTCACTTAATTTATTGGTAAAAATTTCATTCAACTTGGAGTTTTTTTTAAAGAAGTTATGAAAATTTGAATGTGCAAGTTAGTCATTTTGATATTTTGTTTTGAACCACTTCATTTCAAAATGAATGTGACTTTTATATGTTTCTTTTTTGTTGATGACTAATTTAAATCAATTGGTTTAGGGTTTTTAGAGTTTAAACATTCCATTTGTTACTTGTAATGGTGAGGAGGGTATATTCGTAATTTTGGAAAACTATAAATATGCACTTCTTTACTTTTAAACATATGAATTTTACTTCATGACTACTTTTTGACTTCATATTGATGATTTCAAATCAGTTTTAAAAATTTTAGATTTTTTAAAGCTATTTTTTGTGGTTTAGAAGTAGGGCTGTCAATTTGGCTCGTTATTCGTAAACAGCTCGTGTTCGGTTCGTGAAGCAGCTCGTGTTCGGCTCGTTCATTAAGCCTACGGAGCCGAACACGAACAAATTTTTAAGCTCGAAATGTAAACGAGCCGAGCACGAACAACCGTTTGTTCGCTCGTGTTCTGCTCGAAATGACTCGAAAAAAAAAATTATATAACTTTTTATATAACAATATATTACATATATTATTTATATAATAATATATTATATATATTTATATCTAAGTTTAAATCATAACATCTCATGTGACAATGTGGTTAGTGTCTTT
>NW_018164444.1:65441034-65466544 GCF_001263595.1 Phalaenopsis equestris | reverse complement strand
TCCCTCGCTTGATCTGTTCTTTTTTTTTTATTTTAAATAAAAAAAAAAAAACAAACAAACAAACGACATTCATCAAGAAATCATGTGATCCTCATGTTCTATCGCATGATCCTATAATCTAATCCGACAGAGAGGATCTCTGGGTCCTTAATGTTCAATCCTAAGGCCAATTATTTTTTTATTTAAAGATTGTCTTCACAAAGGACCAACTACGAGCTGCAAAGCTAAGTTTCATGGAATTATGTTGATCCTTGATCGATTCCTTCAGTTGGATGGCTTTAGATTGGTTTGCTTAGATCCATGAATGCTTCCCTTGTGGTGATTGTCTTTATTTGATATCCCTCCAAGCTCTTGATCAAGGTCCTCCTCGGATTGATTTGAACTTCGGTAGAGGCTTCGGGATGGTGGGTTTTTTTATAAGGGATTAGGTTTTTCAGGTATGAGAAAGCTTTTAGGATACTTAGTTTGGATTATTATGGAATGGATGGTAAAAATTGGATTTTTCTTGGCTGATCTTGAAGAAAACAGTGGGTGATCAATGGAGAAAATGGCTTAAGATG
The DNA here is from genome assembly GCF_001263595.1 of Phalaenopsis equestris. Classification (NCBI taxonomy): domain Eukaryota; kingdom Viridiplantae; phylum Streptophyta; class Magnoliopsida; order Asparagales; family Orchidaceae; genus Phalaenopsis; species Phalaenopsis equestris. Next base: position 65,465,984 of record NW_018164444.1, on the reverse strand, counting down.
AGTGGGAAGGCTAGCTAAGGACTTAGGATGATAATTACGATCGATTTTGGCAAAGTAAGGGAATGGAAGAACAAGGATTTAGTCTCGTTGAAATGACAAATTTGAGCCTTTTTTACTGGTTCAAGTTGGGTTGGGCTCCAATAATTGGTCACTTTCTAACATGGCAAGGTCAAAGGGACCATCTAATTAGGGTTAACCAAGTGTTTGGTCAATTATGGTGGGTGGCCATAAGGCAGTGCTATTTGTGTTTTGAGTTGGTGTAGCTTCCTCAGAAACCTTAGGTTGGTTTGGTGAGCTTGGTTAGCCTTCTCAAAGTGATTAGGACAACTAAGGTGCCTGAGGATGTAGCTAAAGGGAGTTAGACAAGTGTATAGGCCAGTTTCACCAATAACTTGCCAAGAAGTGGTTCTTGGGTTTGGCTTGCACATGGCATAGCTTTGGCTTGGTCTTGGCTTCAATTTGGCTCACTTGAGCTTGGATTTGGACTCAAAGAGTAAGGCATGAGCTTGGGCTAAGGTGACTTGGTATGGCTTGGCCTGGAAAGCTAGATTTTGGCTTGGAATTGGCATGAATTGGCAAGTATTTGGCTCGGGATTCGGGATTGTTTTTTGATGAACTTTGGTGTGGTCATTTGGCCAATGGGAAGACTTAGTTTGGGAGGTAATAGCGTGATAATGTTTGGTGGATCGAAGGGTGCATGAGTGAGTAAAAATTTTGATTGAATTTCGGTTTAAATTGAAAATGGAGAAGTTTGAAAATATGGAGTGGTTTGTGTAGTGATTGGGGACTATTGTAGGTATAGTGGTGGGCTTGAAAATTTTGGAAAGCTGACTTTTGTGTGGAGGGTAGGATTGGGTGGTTTTGAAAATGAATGTAAAGGTGGTGAGAGAGTGCGTGTGAAAGTTTTAATTTTTTTAATAATATTACTATTATTTTTAATTAAATTTTATTAAGAAATTATCACTTGGAATTGGTAATTAACCATTTTAACATTTTTATATAATTTATTAGATTTATTTTATTGTAGTTAAAATTTTAGTTTCAATAATTTTCTAATTTGTTATTATTTTGTGTTTATCATTGAATTTTGTCTTTTTTTAAAATAATTTTGAAAATTTTATTTATTTTTTAATTGTTTTATTTTATTTTTATTAATTTTAAATTATTTTCTTCAAATTTTGAATTTTTAAGGAAATTTTTAATGAGTTTGGCTTCATTTTTTTTTATTTATGTTTTTAGTGAAATTTTGATGCATATGACTTTATTCTATCGTTGATTAAAAGATAAAACCCCTCTTAGTTTAAAAAAAAAACATCTTACCCAATGTGCTCTTCATGAACCAAAAAAAATGAGCCATCCAAAGAATTAAGGGAGTGCAAAGTGCCCAGAAAAAAAAAAAGGACCTAAGTCTCTAGGTTCAAATAGTAGCTTACAACATTTCTAAACCTATGGAATCTCAACTTAAGCTTCAATGACTTGAACTCAATGATCTCAATAAAATATTAAGGATTCAAAATCAAGTACATGAGACTACAAAAAGTGATGGTCTGGTTCAAAATTCTAGCTTGGTGTTTGGTTCCATCACCAGTCCCCTAGTAAGGCCACTAAGAAAAAAATTAAGATTAAACCTTAAGTTCTAGGGATAAAGGAACAAGATGAACCTCATTAACCTCATGCAAAAATGAGGTTAACAAATAACCACCCAATAAGAGTGGTATATAAGACAAGTATACCCCATCTATTGGTGTTGACCGAACAAATTAGCAAGATTCAAAAAAAAATTCAAGTAATAATACTCTAAATAAATTGAAAATTCAATTTGAATTAGGAATTTGATATTTTGAATTTTAATTTGAATTTGTATTTTTTTTTTATTTTGAATTTGGTTTTCTTTGTTTGGGATTTTAAAATCTTGAAGTTAGAAATTTTTGCTAGGAAATATTAGGCAAATGATCCCTAAGGAGATTTGATGGGTTGCTTATTGAAAAAAGAAGGAAAATATAAGAAAGGGTTGTTGCTAAGGAATTCTAAAAGAAGAAAACATCTTAAATTCACAAAAAGAGAAAAGAAAAGTGATGATTATTTCAAAATAGGAAGCATAATGACACACATTTATTTTGAGAACTAATTGGGTGATCAGATTTGTGGTAAAACATATGGGAACTCCCATGAACCCCCAAATCCGATCGAGGAGATGTCTTATTCCATTTAATGTGACCTTATAAAAAATCTCGGGGAAAGAATAATTAACTTTCAAAGTATAAAGCAAAGGGACTCACATCTACTTTGAAAACTAATCGAGTGATCAAACCCCTGGTGAAAAACACAGGGATTCACATTTACCACCAATTCATATGAAGGAGAGGATGTCTTAGTTCATTTAAGGTGTCCTTAAGTCAAACCTCAAGGAAAGAATGATTAATTTACAAAGTAGAAAGCACGGGAACTTACATATACTTTGAAAACTAATCAAGTGATCAAAACTGCAATAAAAAACATGGGGACACATTTATTGTGAAGTTCAATTAATGAGATGGTCTTACAACACATCTACTTTGAAAACTAATCGGGATGATGAAAATTTTGGTAAAAAGTATGAGGAATCACATTTACCACCAAGTTCAATCAAGGAAAGGATGTCTTACTCCATTTAAGGTGGCCTTAAATGAATCCTCAAGATTCACAGAACCTACACATATTATGAAGGAATGTTAGGAGACTCAAATCCAACGTATCATGTGAATAGTGTGACTAGATGAAAAAGGAATGTGAAGTGACTCACATCTAATTTGAGAGCTAATCAAGGTGATCAGATTAAGAAAGAATGTCAAGAGACTCACATCCAATCTAAGAGCTAATCGAGAAAAGGATATCTTACTTCATTTAAGGTGGTCTTACTTCAAACCTCAAGATTCCCATAACTTGAACATTTTAGGAAGGAATGTGAAGGGATTCACATACAACCTAAGAGGTGAAGAGGGTGACTATATCAAGAATGAATGTCAAGGGATTCACATCCAACATAAGAACTGATCGAGGAAATGAGTCTTACTTCATTTAAGGTGATCTTTCTCCAAACCTCTAAAAATTTGATACTTCTGTCACATTAGGAAGGAATGACAAGGGACTCACATCTAATGGTCACACTATTTTGGTTCTTTTTAATTAATAGTCGCCTGTTTGTCTAATTTTTGTTTTATAATTCTTTTTTCCAAATAGTCCTCTTACTTGGATCATCAAAATGATTTAAAGAAAAAGAGAAATTAAAAAATGGAGAAAATCTAATGAAACTAGACATACAAATTAAAAAAGAATGTGCAAAATTTCTAAAAGATAATCTTTATGTGATGGATTGAGAGTGTATGCCTAAAATGAAACCAAGTCAAAATACATTGAAAACACATCCATAAAGAAACCCCTATATAAATAACCCACATTATTACCAAATAACCAAAATCTACATTTTTGTTGTAGGGTTAAGAGCAACTCCCAAAAGAACATGCATGTTTGGTTAATTATATCATGAGATTATACCCAAGAATACTCTCGATTAACGAAATATTGCTTATCTTTTGTGATAAGTATTGAATAGGAATATCAAGGATATAATATCATCTCAAATAAGATTATCCTAATGCTTCAAAACAATACCGGACCATATGGTAGAGGGTGAATCATCGTGTCACATCTGACGGATGATCTATCAACAAATGGGGCCTCTGAAATGACAACAATGATGTGTCAAAGAAATTGAATAGGCTCAAATGGGGTATGTCAAAAAGCATGTAAGGAATTCCTAAGTAGGAAGTGATAACCAGGTCAAGATTCCATGAAACCGTCATCCCAAGCTATTAAGACATTAAGTCTACCTGATCATGAAGGTAATCAACCAAACCTGACCAGAGATCTCTTGTCAGCAACCCATGTGTTGCATTGTCCAACAAATCTCTGTAGCCCTAAAGTAAAGAGAAAGAAACAATTAATTCTCTATGACCCAATTTGGATAAAATTCAAATAAATGGGACTTTTAACTGCCAAAAGAATGGCAAGGAAGTCTCTGGAATGAAAGAGAAAAGAATGATCCGGCTACCAAGCTGAATCATCCCATAAAAGACTTCAGCTCACCTGGGCCGTGGAGCCTCTAACATCCCAACCATACTAGAAAACCACCTAAGCGTATAAATATAAGCTTGGCTATTTAATTTGGAAGAGCGAGAGTACTTCTTGGGACATGTGAATATGATGCAGTTATCTATTAAAATCCTTAATATGGAGGCCCTATTAATGTGACTTGAGATATATTCATATGTGCAAAACCAATTTTAATTCAGCTTGAAGGCCATGCAAGAAATGTAAAACATAAAGTAAATTGTTGATTTAAAAGTGATACAATTTTAATCATAAATTTTTATTAAGATAAATTTTTTTATTACGATTTTGTAAGAATGATTTTTATCATAGAGAGCCTAAACACAAATGTGAAGAGCCCAGACAAACCACAATCACAAGAAAGAGAGAATTTCAACATTCTGTATAGGGAAATAAATACACCATATGAATAAAATAAATAACAGATCTGGAATACTAGGTCGACAATATATCCCAGAAAGATAAAATTGCGTTCAGGCTTTGCATATACATATCCAATTATAGTTTCTATACAACAATATGAATGTATGAGTCACAACCAGACTGCTCCCGATCCTCGCCAGATGGTTTTGCAAATCAAGCACCTTAGAACACGTGTGTGTACCTTATTTTTGATACAGACACCGACATGGACTCTAAACAAAATACATGTAAAATTAAAAAAAAAAGTTTTGAGCTACAATAAAAAAATTAGCACATGTTATTTCATGCAATCGTATAATGAACCATATCTGGCAGGAGGAGAGCTAAGCAGCACCTACAGCAAAGCCATAAGTATTAATTTTAATGTTCCTCCCTCATGGACATGGCTCAATGTAAGAAAACAGCCTATAATATACTAGTGTGCATATCTCACACCAATAAAAATGCAAAAGGCAACACAAAATGTATGGCTGGGCTCAAACCATTGGATAATAACCAGATATATAAAAAATCTAACTACTCCCTAAATTATTTTAAATAAGCATCTAAAGTAAGGTGTCCTAATCACATACATCTACGTATGTGTAAAAAGTATGGTTGGCATAGGTGTCTGATTTTGATAGGGTCACTTACACTGGCCCTATCCTAAAGAACCAAGAAAGCTAAAACATGTCACTAAAATATGACGGTTTTTAAGTAAACTATATTTCAAAGATTGACCTTGCTAATGGTATAAATAATGTATATTTTAGTTTTAAAATAGATTTAAAATATGAAGGATAATGTTAATACAAAAATACTCTTTTTATATTTTAAAATAAGACCTCATATATGTTTCTAAATAAACAAAGTGACACATTTTAGATCTCTTGGATTCTTAATGCAATCATACACATGTTGTTCACAATGAAATATTTTGCATTGCTCGCTGAGATATACTCGCAAACAATGCTCATTAAAACATTGTGACCAACATCGAGTAACAAATTTAAAAAGGAGACTTGTCATCAAGGAGCTAACTCTCCTAAAGCTACATGCAAGAATGATGCAAATTGAATGATCAAGCTAAATGGGTAAAGAAAAAGAGATATATGAGTTGGTTTTGCATGATATAAATGCTCGAGGTAGGTATGATCAATCATAACAAGCACAAGATGACATTTAAGATATAAGTACTATGCTAGTTGTAAGTACTCACATCAAGTGACATGTAGGAATACATGTAACTTGATTTCAAAGCATAATCACACGAGGTGAAGTGAACATATGTGAAAACAAGCAAAATCTATGCAATACACAATCACACTATATGAAGTGATCAGTGAACATAGAGATGGTATGTCCATGACAATTCTAGGTGTTCTCATAGATGCTAAGTGGCATGAATCATGCTAGGTAGAGTCATATACCTAAGTGAAATGACATGATATGCTAGATGAAGTCATGTGCTAGGTGGCATGACTAACACTAGATGATATGATATAATATGCATATGGTGATTCTAGGTGATGTCATAGGTGCTAGGTGGTATGACTCATGCTAGGTGAAGTCATATACTAGGTGGGCTTTGTAGACTAGTTACCCCCTTATGTGATATATGAATATCCAACATGAGCATATGGGGACATATGCTCAGGTAAATACATTGAATGTATGAGCGCAGAATGACACACAAGGTGTATGTAAACACAAATGCATAATGTGATATACACATGTGATGCACAATATGATGTTATATAGCAAGTGCATAAAATGTGGTGCACAAGTGACATGCAATGATATGCTAAGTACATATACACAAAGTGTTGTACACATGTGACGTGTAGATATTCGACATTAGCATATGGAGACATATGCTAATGTAGGGTCACTAAACATGTAAATGCGTACACTACTTAATATGAGCAAATGAGGACATATGCTCATGTAAGAACAATATGTATGTAAATGTGCTAGTGTACAATGTGTTGTGCATATAATACACAATCTGATGCTACATCCAAATGCACCAAATGTTGTGCACAAGTGATTGTAGATATCCAACTTGAGCATATAGAGGCACATGCTCATGTTAAGGATATTACGTAGGTAAGTGCAAGTGCACTAATTGTTGTGCACATAACACACATGATGATATGCTACATGCAAACATATAAAAAAAATTTCTTTGCAATAATTCAAAGTCATGCATGCTTATGAGAAATATGCACATACTAAATCATAAGCAAAAACATAAATGTGTTTTTCATGCAATATTTAAATGTCATACATGCATATGATATATGGATATGCTCATTCCAAAATGAAACCCTAAACCTACTTGATAGCAAATTAATCCAACTAAACGACCTCTCATGGGAATGATGAGTGTACCAACATATTATTATGCAAAATAATAATGTGTCCACTGCCTTTTGTGTGATTTAAGCATGAGGGGTTTTGACTAATAAAACTCTGATGAACTATAAACGGAAGATCAAATGGGTTCAACCATTTCCTAGGCTCAAAGGCTTCATCATACCATCAAAGAGATGGAGTTATCATAACAAATGCAAGTTTATTACAATCATTAATATATAGTTTAAGAGAGAGCTGTTTTAGAGTAAACACCATCAAAGAGATGGAGTTATCATAACAAATGCAAGTGTTTAAGAGAGAGCTGTTTTAGAGTAAACACATGAATATTTTGTGAAAAACAAGGAAAAACTCCTTAACTTATGGAGACTTCTCTAACATCAACTTAACTTAATAATTCTAACATCATCTTACATCTAAAAAATAAAGAATGTAAGAGAAAAATATCTCACCACTGTGACGTTTGTAGTAGTGTGTTCTTTGCTTGTACAAGCTCCTCCTTATACAAAGTTGTAGACTCTTCCTCAAGAAAGCTCCAAGAATACTCACTGCCTTTCTCTCAAACTCAAGAGAGAATGTAGAGCAAGAAAAAAATGAAGAGGAAGAAAAATCAAGAAGAAGAAGAGGAAGATAGTAGACTCTTCCTCAAGAAAGCTCCAAGAATACTCATTGCCTTTCTCTCAAACTCAAGAGAGGATGTAGAGCAAGAAAAACATGAAGAGGAAGATGAGGAAGATGAGGAGAAACTAGGTTTTCACTCCTCCTTTCTCTCTAAGAACTCTCGAAGGCTCCAGGAGAAACTAGGTTTTCACTCCTCCTTTCTCTCTAAGAACTCTCGAAGGCTCCTCTTCAAGCTAGGTTTTCACTCCTCCTTTCTCTCCAAAAACTCTCCAAGACTCCTCTCCAAGCTCTTCATAGAATGATATCCAAGTCCCCTCTCTTCTCAACTCCCTGGGGATTCAAAAATTGCTAAGCATCCCAATAAAGAAAGGAGCTCACCAACATTTCAATAGTTAACCCCCCTTTCCACATTTCATGCAATTGACCATATAAAACTAAGCAATCTATATGGCGTGCATGCAATTGTCCATTTTTGAGGTAGAGGGCTCAAAAGCTTTCTATTGCACCACCACACATTTTCCATAATCAATTTCAACCTCATGTGGCTTGAGTTGGTCAAAAAAGACCAAAAATATAATCAGGTTGTTTGATGGTGCGAGGGTGCCCTGAGCTGGCTACAAGACAGGTTTCTAGTGCTTAGGCATCAGTCGCTGGTGCGAGGCGCCTGAGCCTAGAGCAAGGGTGTCTGGCAAGCCATATAGTCGTGGTAGCACCCGATTCTGGAGCAGGGGCGCCCAACCAAACCTTGATTTTGGAAAATTAGGGTCCTTAAAGGGTTCTATGGATCTCTTGAACTTAGAAAAGCTATATATGAGTGAAATATAGTTCCATAACATTTAATTGGACATTGAACATGTGCAACATCCTAAATTGATGCTAATGAGTGTGTCGATCTTTGGCGCGGGTGTGCTAGCTCAGACCTTGGTTTCGTTCTAAACGCTCGCCGAAGAGTTCTATGGATGTCCTGAGTTATAGGAAGCTATGTATGAATGGAATATGTTCTCATAAAATTCAAATGGACATCATACATGTGAAACATCAAAAATGATGTTAACAAAGAAGCACCCCAACAAGCATGTTGCGCCACCAAGGAACAATGCACTTGTTGGAAGCGGACAATTTTCAATTGATTCAAAGTCTGCTAGATTACCTACATGACCTAATCAACTAAAACGATCCCCAACAAGAGCTTTCTTGGCAATCAAAGTGATCTTACCAAGTGAGGCTTTATAAATCAGTCATACCAGTTAAGTGATTTGGATATAATGGCTAAGAAATTGACTTGTTGATTTAGATGGACTAGCCATACAAGATGCCCATTTTGATAGGTATCAGCTAGTTGATTGAGGTAATTCCATCAAAATATAAGCACAATTAACCAATCGAACAAGATATTTTGGTTGAATAACAATTAACTAGACAATCGAAGTGGTGTAAACAATTGAGAATGTTAGATTAGCATGGTAATCTCTCAACCATCAAAGATGCTCTCTCACAAAGAACTGACTAAAGAGTCAATATGCTTCTTTTTGAAAGGAACACTAAAATTATTCTAAAGATTTGATCCTCCAATCATGAAGGCGAACACCATTATAACGTTGCTGGTTACTTTTATGGTTCTTATTATTGTGGTTTTATGCACGAAATAATTGTTCACAATTGATATATTAGAGAAATTTAGACTCCTAACATGTTTTCAGTATTGTTGGACCTATTTTAGCTATTCCACAACAATTATTTTAAAAACAACTAAGTATTCTTATTAATTACGTATATATGAGGGCAGAACAATCTTTTTGATCAGACGCAGCTGCAACACAACAGATTATCCAAGCAAACTTCTACTATACAACAATAAATTTCTGACATCATCTGTGAAGCTATTTCTCCAAAAAGACACTTCAAACGAAAGAGCTGTTTATAGCATAGTTTGGACGCAACTGATGTGTAGTAGTTTCTAAATCTGACAGTCATGCTCCAGTTAGAGTACAAATATAATTGATCGTTTGTTTGCTGTTACTGATTTTATTTGGCTTTATTAGAAATATCTTATATATTTATTTATACATGCTGTTTGTTATGCTGACATATTTCAAAAATTATTCCGGTATACTTGTGTATATACAAACAGCTATTCAGTTTACCTTGGAGTTTGTTTGAATACATAGGGATTGTTCATATGTAGCACACAATCCCTATGTATTTACAAATCTCACACCTATGTGAGATATGTAAATACATAAGAATAATGTGCTATGTATTTAAAGACCCCTTTGTTTTTAAACAGATTTGAATTTATTTTAAAAAGCAATAAAAACAAGTAAAAATTATTTTTAATTTTTTCAAAACATATTTACCGAGCAATGCCGATGCCTGATGCTGACCCTATACGCCGAAACCGAAGATAGACGACGATGCCGACATTGGACAACCGTTTCTTTTTTCAAGCCCATCTCAATGAGCTTTCAAGCCATATAATATTGTTTGATCTTAAATTCTCAACAAAGTCAAAATCATAACAAACAGATTTGAAGTACCTTAAAGTGAAGATTCCATTCAATTTATTTTCATTCACAAATGAATTCTGCAAAATTACCAGGCATGAGGAGCAAAGAATCATCAAACTTGCTATATAATGAAATAATAAAAAGTTTTAAATCACAGGGAAGATAAATATCTGGTGGATTTAAGGCAATGGAAACAACGGATGCATCCTGAAATAGAGTTCACTTCAGAGTTTTACCAGTAAATATATATGTTTAGGCGGTGTTTGGTAACATCCTATTTATTGAATTTAGTCATTGATTAACTTAAATCTAGCCAAACACCACAAAAATAAAAATTAAATCCACACTCCGTTAGATTCAATTTTCTCGTGTTCCGCCTTTTCTCCGTGGGTTCCATCACTTAACGACGTAAAGCTAGATTTAGTAAAGCAAAGTTGCAACCAAATACAGATTTATTTCGCCATCGATAGCGAACAAAATCGCCGCAGTGTGTATTTGATAAAACTGAATTTATTGGATTTGATATACCCTATTTAACGTAAATCAAAGTTGCAACCAAACACCGCATTAGACTGGCATAACAATCATAATATCCAAATTTATAAAGTTATCGATGTTCTACAAGTCAAATTTTTTTCTAAATGTTGAATTACTCCATGAAGATGAGTATAAGTTAATTGCATTCATAACAATGAAAATGCATGTTGGGAGAATTTTTATTAAAAAAAATACAAGAAAAAAAAAGGAAACAAAAGTAAACTGGCTAAAGGTTATCCTCATGTCAAAAAATGTTTCTTATCATAATAATCAATAGTAAGGTTTGAATAAGATTAAAAAATACGTGGGGGTGCAATTCGTGAGATCCGATTAGTTCACACCAACAATCTCCTTCCTTGGGTTAGCTAGCACCATCTTCTGAGGCTGCATCCACAAAAGACAGAATAAGAACAGAAACAGGCTAAAATACTATGCTTATGTAGGTAAATAAAATGTTTATATATATATATATATATATATATATATATATATATGTGAGAATGTGAACAAAACTTGCATATATTCTAGTCGAGAGCATCGCGTCAAATATTAATTTTTATATTAGGCTAAAAAACTATGTATATATATGTATATAAAATATTTATATATATATATATATATATATATATATATATATATATGTGAGAATGTGAACAAAACTTGCATATATTCTAGTCGAGAGCATCGCGTCAAATATTAATTTTTATATTGTGCATTTTTTTATTTTATTATTTAGCTGTTAGTTCTAATTTGAGGGCATGACAGCAATGATGGTTGAGAAAAAAAAATTATTGGCAAAAAAGGAATATATTTTTCATAAGGATGCCAAGGAGGCAACAATAGAGATGATAGCCCGGCAGCTACTGAAGAGGAAACGAAGGCTGGCAACATGACTCAAGTACTTGCATGTGGCAAAAGGATGGTATAGGCTAATGCTGGATGTGGGGAAAAAGAGAAAATAAGGGAGCCATTTTCTAGTTTGTTATGACTTTATGGATCAATTTAAGGCAATCAATCTCTTTGTCCCAAGATTCACCCGCGGAAATCCAAAAACTTAAATCCATAAAGTTTAGTGACTTTATGGTCTCCATAAACTCATAGATGAGGATAAAATAACTATTACAAATTTGGAGAAATGATATAACTAGATGGTAAAAAAAATAAGCGATTGGCGACTTGGGATAGATTTCTCAATGCTCTACCAACTCATTTTAGTTCCCATTGAAATCTCATGACATGTATGGTGAATTATTAAAGGTAGAATAAAATGACATCTGGGTAATAATTAATTATAATTGGACTCTCCAATTACATAATAACACTCAATGAGTGATTTATAGAAACTTGCTTTGAATTTAGATTGAAAAAAAAAATTTGAAGATCAACTTCGACATCTTAAGACATTGGATCAACTTATTGAACAATTGAGGCTAAAATCAATGGCTGTAAGCCTACTAGAAGAGAACATACAAACAATAGTTTTGTCCTCCCAAAATCATTTGAAGCTCTATTGACACCAATGAGACTAATAAGCTCAAAATGATAGCACCTTGTTTGTCCATAGCCATGATTGACAATAAATTTAAATGAAATAAGTTTCAAAGTAAAGATTTAGTCTTGGTAAAAATGCACCTTATAATCAAATGCATGTGCACCAAAAAATATATCCAAGCCACAAAGAATGATCTTTGAGCCCTATGGAGTGTGGAATATGTTAGAGCAATTATGTACAAGTTCAACTTGCCAAAACATCCAACCTATTTTTCATGTATCATAACTCATGCCAAATACGTCTAGGATTTCTCGCTGCACCAATTCATCTTCAAGGAACCTCTTGGGAGATTCACCAATCAGTTAAGCCAATGGCTAAACACAGGCCCTACAAAATCTCAACGGGAGGGTGTCTCGAAGTCCAACACATCATCGAATAAGAACTCCCGATCGAAAAAATTAACATGGAACACTAAAAAAGAATTGAGCACAGAATTTCCAAGGTTCAATCTTAAAAACAATGTCATTGTTTTAATGGTAAGGGGAATTGATAGAAATCTTTGCCAAAAATAAAAATAAAAAAAAGGTAACAAATGATGGATGTCAAGGAGAGAATGAAAGCCATCAACATGGTTCAACGACTACCAGAAAATAAATCAGTAGTATCAGCTACTCTTGGGTGTGAGTTCAAAGGGGAACGAAGTTCCTTTTAAATTTCTTATGAGTTGTCAAGGGGTTGCCATACGTAGCCTTGTGAGTTGCTACTGATGTGTTAAAAGATAAAAGTAAGGTATAAAGGTAGCCTTGTGGTTTTGTTGGAATTCTCGGCTTCCCCAAAGCAAACAAAAAAAAAAAGCTCAACTTTAGTTTACTTTATTTGATTAGCATAGTTTCAACGTTGATTTGATTTGGATTCAATCCAACAAAAGATTTAGAAGGCCACCTAGTTGCAAAGAATATCAAAACAGCGGACTACATTATATCTATATGGCTATTAAAGTATTGGGAGATTAGTTGATGTGTATTGGTGGTGGTTTTTTATATCAGTTCCATAAAAATTAATATAGGAAGTAAAGAGCAAGTGGAGATGCAATTATTTATAGTTGTATTATTGTATTTTGGCTAGCTAGTTAATGGCAATGGAAGTTAGGTGATTTTCTATCTCATAAACTATGGGAATTACATGGAATTGAGGTTTATGTGAACTGCCTTCTATGGGTTTATATTTAGCATACTATGCTTGCCTTGTTATAATTTTACTTGCAGTTTTGGGTTATTCAACTATCATAGGAATTTAAATTAAAGAAGGGAATGCCTTTTTATCCCTTTGAATTAATTATAATTTAAATTGAGATTGATCCTATTGTCAATCTGATCTATTAACCTACTCCTATTATGCATGACATTTCTAATTAAAGAGTCATGCAGTGTCGAGCACATATTGGACACGGACGGCTTCGACATGTGTTAGACACAACATAAAAGTGTTCGATTTAAATAATATTAAAAAAATCAACCATACAAAAGACATGCGTGTCGGACACGAGCCCTAAATTAATGAATTAAAAAACTTTTCAAAAAAAAAATTTAAGATTGAAATTAAAAGAAATATATTTTTATGTCAAATTTAAGGAAGATTTACATTCCACTAATTTTTTATGTATTTACGTATCTAATATCTAAATTTCAAGTTTCACATATATCCCACCTTATGAAAGGAGGATTTCACTTTTAAAACTTAAAATCGAGATATATTAGATATGATATGAAAGATTTGGATGGTATAAATATAAAAATAAAAAATGAGATGTTAGATATGTAAATACATAAAAATCGGTGCCGAAGAAGCCAGTGATCCATTTATTTCTTTTAATGAATAATTGATTAAATGACTAAAATATTGATGCAATATAAAATAATATATGCTTGCTTTTCATATGTCGTGAACTATATAATTATTTATGAGTATATTAAGCGTCGTTTGGGATCATTTTTATTTTTATATTTTATTTGTGTTATAATTTAAATTAAAACAAGCTTGATTGAGGTAATTATTTTTTAAAACACTCAAAATATCTTAAATTATTTTGAATATTTTTAAAAATAATTTGATTTATTTTTAAACAAATTATTTTTAAAAATAAAATATAATATATAAAAATTATTTCAACTAAAACAGAAAACAAAAGTATTGTCACAGAAAACAAAAGTATTGTCAAATAGGCTCTTAATTTTAAAAGGTTAATAATACTAAATTTCTCATTTTCGCATATATATATATCAATAAATTTATTATAATTCTATGTCTGACGTGTGTTTGTCTTAAATTTTTAATAATAGACGTATCTCGTGTTTGTGTCATGTTTATATCCCTTTGTCTGTAATCGCACAACATAGACATACGGTAATCTTATCTTCATAACTTTTTGAACTAATTATAATTTAAATTATGATTGATCCTATAAGCTTTTGGATAGATAAAACTATTATATTTGTAAAAAAAGGCTCTAATTTTAATTCGATTAGCTATTTATACTCATAGACTTTGATGTGGTAAGTCACATATGGACATTGCTAATGTTACCTTGAGTAGATTTCAGACATGATTTAGAAGTTACTCGTTTTGAGAGGTTTGATACATATGCTTTTCAAGACTACTTGGAGAATGATCATTTGAAAGCAATAAAACCTGAGGTAAAATCTAAGTTTATATGAGAATCTAATACTCTCATGAATTGAAAAAGTCTTCAAAATTTTTTAAGTTGAACAAGTATTTGAAAAAAAAAAGAATGTAGGCAAAGGGTAACATATATGTCTTAGCTGATATTGGATTAAATAAGATGGCAACTAAGGTTGTGATTTGGCCTGATCAAGCCAATCAAGTGCTATTTGATTTTAAATACATTTCTCTTGATGAACTTCCTGATGAATTACTATCACTTAATGATATACAACATACCATTGATTTAGTTGATGGATCATCATTGTCACATTTACCTAATTATAAATGAATCTATTAGAGCATATCGAATTAACAGAAGTAGATAAGTTACTTAATAAACAAATATTAGAAAAAAAAGCCATTATGTTCTACCCACTTTTCTTGCACCTAAGAAGGACATATAATAAAGAAATTAATAAAATCATTATCAAATAAAGATTTATTATTCCTTTTTAAATGAAGTTGGATATAATGAAGGGAAGTATGATATTATTTTTAATTTATTATGAGTGGATATCATCAAGCTCGAATGAGGAAAGATCATGAGTGAAATTATCCTTCAACATTAAATAATGATTATACTAATAGTTAGTGATGCCTTCGGAGTTAACAGATGAGCCTAGTATTTTCATATAGATAATAAAGTATGTCTTGTGAAACTGTATCAGAATTTTTTTTTATTATATATTTTTTTATGATATTTAACTTATGGCAAGGCATGAGATGATCATTTAGTGCATCTCTAAAAAGTACTTTAAATTTATAAGCTAAAATATAATATGCGAATCTAAGGAAATATGATTTTGATAGGATCCGAGATGATTTTTTTATATAGAAATTAAAGCAAGACAAATTTCTTTCTTCAATAACACAAATAACATTACATCTAGAGAATAAACACCTACAATTCAAGAGATAGGTGATCTCTCCCAAATCCTACAATTCGAGAGCTAGGAAATCTCTCCAAAACCCTAATCCTAAAATACAAGACTCAAATCTCATGCATAACCCTAACTCTAAACATATTAGCCCTATTTATGCTAACAACAATACTAATAAAAGACTAAATTTCTCCTAGACTAATAAAAGATAAAATTGCCCTTAGGTAGGATCTGAGACCATTTTTCCACACAAAAATTAAGGCAGAAAAAATTTCTTTCTTCAACAACACAGCATATAAAGGATTACGAGGTAGACAATCTCTCAAAATCCTATAATTTGAGAGGTAAAATATCTCTCCAAAACCCTAAACCTAAGATATAAGACTCAATCTCATGCATAACCCTGACCTTAAACATATTAGCCTTATTTATACTAACAACAACAATAATAATAAAAGACAATTTCCCTTAGGCTAATAAAAGACAAAATTGCTCTTAGGCTACGATATAACAATTAGGAATTGAGTGTATCGAACAGTGCAGTGTTGCAGCTAATGCGTTAAGCATCCCACCAGGGGAGTAAGTTCACAAGAATGAAACCAAAACAAATCAGTGGGGCCCGCACAAGCGGAGAAACATGTGGTTTTGTTTGATGCAAAGTGAAGAACCTTATTAGGGTTTGACATGTCGTGAATCCTCTTGAAAGAGGGGTGCATTCAGGGATGCAGAAACAGATGAAGCATGGCTTTCGTCATCTCATGTCATAAGGCGTTGGGTAAAGTCCCGCAAGGAGCACAGCCCTCGAGTTTATTTGCCATCATTGTGTTTGAAACCCTGAACAGACTATCAGTGATAAGTAGGAGGAAGTTGAGGATAACATTAAGTCATCATGCCCCTTATACCTTGGGCGACACACGTGCTACAATGATTGGGACAAAAAGTCGTGATCCTACGAGGGTGAGCTAACTCCAAAATCTATCCTTAGTTCGAATTGCAGGCATCAACTTCCCTGTATAAATGACGAATCGCTAGTAATCGCCAGCCAACCATACAACAATGAATTCATTCTCGGGCATTATACACACCGCCCGTCGCACTATAGGAGTTGGTCATGCCCGAAATTGTTACCTTAACCACAAGGAGGGGAATGCCAAAAGACAGAGCTAATGGCTGAAGTGAAGTCATAACCAAGTAGTTGTACTGGAAGGTGCTGTTGGATCACCTTCTTTTTAAAAAGAGACGATGCTTATGCTTGATGGGTACATCGGTTTAACACTACTTGACACCCAAAAAGAAGCAAGCTACATCTGAGCTAAGCTTGGATATGGAAGTCTTCTTTCATTTTTCAACAGTGAAGTAAGACCAAGCCTATGAGCTTATTATCCCAGGTCGTAACAAACAAATAAGATCTCTTTTGTACATCCCCATGTCACTTGTGTGGCAACATGGCGACATACTAAAGCACAAATAGGGATGAGGTTTCTCTCGTTTTTGGCATAGTAGGGCTCCCCAGGAAGGTAAACATTATGGGTTATTAACTCAATGATAAAGCGCACCCCTGATCCTCATCAAACTTCTAACTGCTAAAGAATACGGAGTTCTCTCCATCAGCGCTTGCTCTACTTCAGAGTTAGGAGATAGCTCCTTAGATAGTTTGAAGTGAATATCTAAAGGAGTGATAACTGGTTTCGCCTTACTCATGTTGAACCTCTGTAGGGTATTAGCAACATACTATGTCTAAGACAACTTCAGTGTTTTGACACTCCTCCTCCTCCTGATTCTTATCCCGAGGATTTTCTTAGTTGGACCTAAATGCTTCGTCTTGAACTCATTTGATAACTGTTTCTTCTAGTCCCTGATTTTCTTCATATATGCTCCTGCAATCAGCATGTCATCCACATAAGAAAATAAAATAAAATATAATAGTTGTTGATGTGTGGTCAGTTTAACACTTCATGTATCTATTGTCTAATATAAACCTGTCAAACCTCTTGTACCACTGTCACGGGGTCTGCTTCAAGCCATAGATGCTCTTCTTCAATCTATAGACCAAACATTTTGTCTGGAACCTTATAATCATGTGGTTGCACAATGTACAGTTCCTCCTAGATCTTCCACTGCTATCAGGCTCAGCACAACCCTGACAACAGTCATCTTCACCACTGGGGTGAAGATCTCTGTGTAATTCTCGTTCATTCTGTAGGAAACCCTTCACAACAAGTCTTGTCTTGTAGTACTTACTACCATTTGACTCCTCTTTCAGCCTGTAGACTCGCTTATTGTGCAGTACTCCTATGTCCTTTGGTAGTATCGTCAAATATCAAGTCTGATTTGACTCCAAAGATTATATTTCTTCATCCATGACGAGCTCTGACTCTCTTGAATCTTCAACTTGAGTGACTTCCTCAAAGCACTATGATTCGTCACTAGCAGTTAATAACAAATTGTGTAAATAATGGAATACCTTTGTATGGGTTGCTTCGCTCTGATGGATCTTCTGACTTCTGTAGCAGGTGACTGAGGAACTTCTAGTTCTCCTTCTGATTGAGCACTACTTCTTTCTCCATCTTCCTGATCACCGGTATCTTCCATCTCCACATATCTAGATTTTTTAGAAATAGCTAACAGAATGTTCCGAGTTCTGACCTTGTCCATGTACATCTCCATTTTGTTAAATGTGACATCCCATCTTCTGATGAATTTCTAATTCTGACAATCCCAAGTTTTGTACTCAAACTCATCTGATACATATCCAATCAAGGTGCACTTAACAAATTTTGAGTTGAGTTTGCTCCTGAACACTGCATCAACGTGCGCGTATACAGAACACACAAATACTCTTAAATGAGTAAACGTACACTTTTGTCACTCTAGGCATCTTCAAATAAGTCTTCCACCAAAGATACTGATGGATTACGGTTTATCTAATAAATTGTTGTGTTTACTGCTTCTGCCCAAAATTATTTTGGCAAGTCTGCATGCAGTCTCACGCTCCGTGATTGTTATGTTCATACGATCAGCCACACCATTATGTGGTGTCCTTAGAACAGTGAACTCATGTCTAACCCCTCTATATCACAAAAATTTTTGAAATTCTAATCACGGTACTCATCCCCATTATCTGATCTGAGACACTTCAGCTTCAAGTCCCTCATTTTCTACCATAGCCTTCTATTTCTTAAGGACTTCTAAAATATCAGATTTTTCTTTAAAAAATAAGCTCATATCTCGTGTGATCATCAATGAACATGACAAAATAGCGAGAACCTCAATGGACTGAACTGGAATAGGACTTCATACGTTAGTATGCACTAACTCCAGTTTCTTTGATTTCACCACTAACCCGCCCTTGGAGAAAGAAACTTTCATCTGCTTGTCATAAACAAAGTCTTCAGAGAAATCCAGATCAACTGATTTCAAACCTTAAAACTTATTCTTTGAAAGTAGGGGCTTCATACATTTCTCGCACATATGGTCAAACCTACGGTGCCACAGACTTGCATCCATCCTGGTTCCAACCACATCAATGAAATCAATCATTTCATTGATCGGATAAAGGGTGTCTTCAATGTTGCCCCGAGTCATCACTAATGCCTCATTGGTCACCTTCCACGAATCATCTGTGAAAATAGTCACAAGTACTGATTTTCCTAACTGGCTCACAGAGATAAGATTTCTCTTTAAACTCGAAGCATGCCTAACATCAGTAAGCTTCCAAACTGCTTCATTTGACAACTTGATACCAACATCATCCTTTACAACTATAGTACATACCTTGTTATCTCCCAAATAAACCTTCTCTAGATCACTTTGAGTGTAGTTTTTAAATACTTTTTTATTGGGGTAAGCATGAAAAGAGGCGTCTGAATCCACTATCCAGGTTTCAGTGTTGACAAGGGAAAACACCAGGGAATCATTTTGAATTTTACCTGTGGAGATATTAGTAGAGAAACTACTTTCCTCTTTTCAACCACCAGCTTTCCTTGGAACTTTGCAGTCCTTTTTGAAATGCACCTTCTTATCGTATTTCCAGCATTCTCCTCTGTTTGACTTGGGTTTTCCTTTCTTGGACTTGGATCTGTCTCTGTCTGTATTACTGCCCAGATTTCTTCTTATGTTATCAACATTCAACACTGAACCTGAAGATTACCATTCGCTACTTTTCTGCGACTTCTTCATTCAGCATCAAGCCTACAATATCATCGAAGTTTAACTTCGAAGTCCTTGAAGAATTACTCACTATTGTTACCAAATCATCTCGATTTTCAAGCAATGAAGAGAGTATCACCATTGCTCTAACTTCATCAAATTTGATCCCTATATAACACAACTGATTCATCCCAGTGTTAAAATTATTGAGATGCTCCGTCACTGAACTATCTTCCACCAACTTCATATTGAATAATTTTTTCATCAAAAAAACCTTATTGGAAGCAGAAGTTTTTTCATACATCCTGATCAATGTCACCATTAGATCCACTGTAGTTTTCGCATTCAGAATATTAAATGCAACAGATGAGGAAAGTGTTAACCTGATCAAACCTAGTATCGTTCGATCCAACACTTCTCATTCCTCCATAGGCATAGACTCAAGCTTCTTTGTGATTCATTATAGTGGCAAGTACAACCACCTGCATCTTCCAAAAAACAAAGTTCGTACCATTGAACTTCACCACTTTGAACCTTGCTTCTTCAGTCATTACTCCCACTCGAATTAAACCTCTCTTTGATACAAATTGTTAGGAAAAAACTACTGCAAAAGAGTCTCCTTTTAATTTCGTTGCAGAAAAATAACATGAGACTCGAGAAAACTAGAACGAAAATTGAAACAAAAGCACAATTAAAGCAACCAAAAAAGCACATGAGAATTTATGTGGAAAAACACGATAACGAGAAAATACTACGGAGCCACACCACCAGAAATTGTTACAATGAAATTCAAAAAGTTTTACAAATGACTCACACAAGTTTTTTCTTGACATATAAAGAAAACTTATAGGCTTCTCTCCACAATCTTCTTTCTCCAATCCGACGCAAAAAATCACGCTGCATCATCAAAATCTGCCTCTTCAACACTCTTCGCCTTCACCAGAATGCTCGTCTAAAAAATCAAAAAGAAGGAAACAGCAAGCTCACCGATCCACACTCAAAATTGGCTTAAAAAACTAATTTTTCATGTAGTAACCTCTCCGGGAGCTTAGGTGCCCAAACTTGGCGCCTAAGTGTCAAGTACTCTGTATCGACGCCCCATAATGGGAGCCTAGGCGGCAATAGACCAATGCCTATGCACCGAACTGTTGAGAATAAGAGCAATGCCCACTCTATAGCGGGTGCATATGCGCTCAAAGCCGGTGCCTATGTGTCAACTCCTCTATTAGAGCAGCACCCAAGTGGGCGCTTAAGCGCTGACAACCTGGCGCATATGCGTTGGGTGCCTTACGCTTAGCTCCACAGTCCAACATTCTACACTTTTTCCATCTCTTCATTGTGACTCCAAAATCAATTCTCTATTAGATACTTTCACACCGCCAATATCTAAAGGCTATTCTAGATTATAAGTATGTATTTAGTGCTCGTGATGAATTTTTAGTGATATCTTACTCACTTGCGAAACATATCAATCTATGATGATTCAAGAGTTACTCTTTAGGAGCACAAAGTACATTCAAATTTGCTTGAGTATCAAACACTAAATTTCTCAGACTAAAATTTGTCCACATAAGACAGATTTAATTGAAATCTTTGCATTTATTCTTGTTAAAAGTATCACATCAAATATTAATTTCTACAAAGTTTATTTATTTTAATTTTCATTAGTTGTTAATTTTATTCATTATTTCTATTCTAAGGGCATGATAGTGATGATAACCGAGAAAATTTGTACCTTACTTCTAGTTATAGCTTAGTTTAGTTGTTTGGCATAATTTTAGTCTCGATTTAAGTTAGGCTACTTCCTGCGGGGGGGAAGAGGCTAAGCGAGCCACATCATATCTTTACTATTTAGAGTATTGGGAGACTAGTTGTTACACTTTGGTGGCGATTTTTTTGGACTTGTATCGTGAAATTTAATAGAGACAAAGGAGAGTTGCCTGGAGACTTTTTTTATCGAATATATCTAATCAAATCATGGATATTTTTTTAATCAAACTATTTATAGTTGTTTATAATATAGTCTTGTTATCCAGTGCATTATTTTATCTATTGAGAAACAATTATTAGGTAATTTTATAATCTGGAAACTACCTAGAAAATCAAAATAAGTGAGGCAAGCCTAACTATCTCGGTACTATGTAGTGAATATACCAGCATTTGCAAAGGTGTTCAATAAGTTACTCATCTAGATCCGCATACTCTGTCTAAGAAAAAAAATAAGAATAATTTAACTCCATTCACATATGGTTAACGTGATTAATTAATGGGAGATTTACATACGTACCACTCAACTCCTGTTTATTTACTTATCTAACAACTAACTTCAATTTTTTCATGAATACCACCTTAAATATGCATGAAAAGGTGTTTTTAACTTTTAAAAATTAAAATGATAGTATTTTTGGTGTAATATGAAATATCTGTGTGGGATAAATGTAATAAATAAAGTTTATGATATAGGAGGAAACCCAAATCATAATAGAAAACAATAATATCAATGCTGGATTTCAAAGATTACAACAAGACTCTTTAAAACAGGAAATAAAAGACCAATAAATGCAAAAGACCCCTAGGGTGAGGGCGAGAGGTGCTGGCGCCGGCAGAACAGCAAGTGCGGTGACTGGCGGGTGGGTACTTGCGGCAGCAATAGGGGTAGATAGCAGGATTGGGCTGACGGGTTTGGGAATTCCAGCAAGTACAGGGGCTGTGGAGAGGCTGGAATTACTGGCTCTGTAGTTGGTAGGGAGGTTATGGGGTTGGCTGGGTAGAGTGAGATTGGTTACGGGAATGGCTTGGGTAGGGGAGAGGGTAGGGGAGTTACAGCAGCATGGAGTGAATCTGGTAAGGATTTACGGCAGTGGGGAGGGGCCTGGGAAGGAATTACGGCAGTGGTGAGGGGATCTGGAAGAAGTTACGGCAGTGATGGCTTGCAGGTGGGTGTTGCGCTTGCAAGCAGGGAGCTGGGGCAATGGTTAGCGGCACAGCAGGATCAGGCAGGTGGAACGGGTTGCTGGCGAGAAAAATCCTGGGCAGCAGGATCTGGGAAGGGCGGCAGCAGCTATATAGGACTGCAGGGAGATGGGCAGCGAGAAGGTTGTTGGGAGGGGGAGCGGCAGCGGGGAAGAAGGGATAAGGAGAAGATAATCAACATCGGGATAGGGATACAACCAGAGCACCATCCTTTCCGTCAGATACAATTCTCGAGGAGAAACTACACACCGGGGACTGTCCTCACAAATTTCAAATCAGAAATAACATAAGCTGCAGCCCTAAGACCTCCAACACATATAAATAAAACTGGGATGAGCGGGAAATGAAAATAAGAAGGTGGGATATTTCACGCCTAATGAAAAGAGGGGAAGAGGGGCCGGTTCAGCCCCTTCTCTCAACTAAACCGGTTGGGGTCAAACCAATTTAGTTTTTGGAGGAAAACCCCCGTGTCATTCTCCTGGAACTGGGGGAGCTTCGACTTCATTCGTCGAAGCTTTTCACTCCTCGTGGCATGTCATCGAATCCTCCAGTACGTCAGACAAGTAGACGTGGTCGTTCCAAAGCACAATTTGATAGAAGAGATACCTGTCCACCTTTGGCACAACCTGAGCTGGAATTATAGCTCAACGAGTATCCCCACAAATCAGAGATATCGTGCCATCCCAGTTGTAACCTGTTTCTTCCTTTCCTCGAACTCGGCTGGGTGCAACTGATAAGCTAGTATGTGAGGAGAAATCCAAGTTGGGTTGAACTTTGTGACAGGCTACGCTACTCTCATCAGCTCCTCCTCAGGAGAGACCGGGACCTGGATCCCATTGTAGAATTTTCATCCTCATCAAGCTCTTGGGTCAATTACAAAGTTGGAGTTCGTCTCTCCTGTCTGGACATCTGATGATGAGTACCATGCGGAACAGGAAGTAGCCTCTGAAGAACTCCATGTGAAATTCCATACATGGCACAAAATGACTCCTCTTCAGACATGTTGGACCTCGCCCCTAGGAATAACTCAAGAAGAGGTCTAACCATATGAAAAAATTGTATTTCTTGTATCTGTGATAGCCATGTATCTGATGTCGGCTCCTCAAGCTTGTAATCCTTTTGGACCGCCAATGCTAGTCCTGTTGTAGCTCCTCTCAACTCTTAAGAAACGGTATCTTGAGTTATCATAGTTTCATACTCTGCTTGAACGCCCATTAAATCGATGTCACTACATTCCAAAACAGATACTATTACCTCAGTTGGAACTCTACCTTGGGATCTACTGGAATTGGTGGCGTCCCTTCCTCGCTGGCTGCAAGTGGAGAATCCTCCTGGAAGTCTTCAACTTCTCCCGTATCAACTATGTCACTGCCCAATTTTTCAACAAAATCAACCTTAATGAAAAAGATCTCTCCCTTCGTGGTGCATATTGATTCTACATACCCAAATTTGTGACACTTACAACACTTCTTGGTTGTGACAAATTTAAATATGTTGTCTGATCTCACTTGTTCTCTACTCTGAATCAGTTTGTCCTCTGACGGGGTTGTCTTCGGTGTTCCTATGAGTGCACTCTAGCTATAAGTTCCCGAGGTTGACCCTTCCTGTAAGATGTGGGAATTGCTCGGTGGTGTGGTCACTCCACTTTTGAACATAGAGTCTGAAGTTTTTGTCTGTAGTAAGCTGGAAGGAACTGGCACTGTCTCTACCGCTTCATCTTCATATCCTCTTATTCCCTCTGTTGAGAAAATTAGGGCGAAGAAAAACAGTAACGACACAAATCCTGAAGAACACAAAGATTTAACGAGGCTCGGCAAAGATGCCTACGTCCCGGAGCAGAGCGGCGACTTTTCACTATTCAGAAAAAGTACAGAATATAGAATTCAGGGATAATTCCTAGGGTTACATACAAGTCTAATTTATAACCCTAGAAAACACATAAAAAGGAAAACTTGCGTACAATATGTAATTACCAAATTACCCTGTATCACATTGTTGACCTCATTTTTGTGAGGTCTTTTCTTCTCCTCCTTAGAGCCTAGATTCTAGCTCTAGAAATTCTTATGGACTATCTTAGAAAACTAGAATTGGGACTCACCTTTCTAGAAATTCCAGTCAATTCCTATTTTCCTTTGATGTCTA
>NW_018164444.1:65418492-65435073 GCF_001263595.1 Phalaenopsis equestris | reverse complement strand
GACATCTCCGGGGTTTCTCCTGGATCTGTGATGTCCCCTACTTTTCTTTCATTTGAATTCCTAAAATAATTGTTCCTATTTTGAGTCATTCCCATTTGACTTTCTTATGTCCAATCGTGAAAACCTAAACTTTGAAATCTTGAAAGCAAAACCACCTGATCTTAATCGAGAGTTATCTTAAGTGATTTCGATCATTTAAGATGTAATTAACTATAGGGGCTTGCCTCTATAGGGAACCAGGAACCCAGATAAAATAAACCCTATTTAATTTTTTTTATGTTAGATAGGGGAACTTGTTGGCCTTTTTATAAAAATATTTCGCAGATCAAAACGGATGTCACAAATTGTTTAGTCTAGATGATTAAATCCCTATTACAAGTAATATATTTATTCTTCGGGATAAGTGTATTGCTTGTAGTATTATATTAAATCATCTAAACTATTTAAAAATGTGAGACTCGTTTGGTCTCACTTATTTTAAAAATTAAAAAACATTACTTCTTTAAAAAAGTTATATTTATATTTAAATTATTTTCAAAATCTCAAAATCATCATCGTTTCCAAACTACGAAAGTGAAGTTGAACAATAAAACGGCCGACACACACCTCCAACCCACACAAGGAAACTCCCCTGATTTGGACAGAATCTTCTGCTCTGCTCCGCTCCAGATTCAGCACTGTCCATTTATGGTATATGAGTCATATCTAAGACCCTCCTTCAACATTTCAGATCACGATAGAGGGTAGCCTCCCATTGAATTTCATCCACAATGTATGCCAGCCTTCCCTGAAGTTGGCGGATTTCTTGTACATCTCCCAGGAAGGCTTGTGCATGTATGGCATTGGTGGCATGACTAAGCTTTAGGAATAAGAGAAAAATTTTGGTGGGCTTAGGGTTTGAGTTATGGAAAAGATACTTGGTGGTAGAAAAGAAATGTTTGGTTTATGGCGGATATTACAAAACCCTATGCTGGAAATAGTTGGGCTAGCTCTAATACCAAAAGATACCGAAGTAGACTCAAACCATAATAGAAAATGATAATATCATTGCTGAATTTCAAAGATTATAACAGGACTCGTCAGAACAAGAAATAAAAGACCAATAAACTAAAAAGACCCCCCAAGGGTGAGGACGAGAGGTGGTGGCGCCGGCAGAACAGCAGGTGTGGTGACTGGCTGGTACTTGTAGCAGCAATAGGGGTGGATAAGAGGATTGGGGCTGACAGGTTTGGGAATTCCAGCAAGTAAAGCGGCTGTGGAGGGGCTGAAATTAGTGACCCTGTAGTTGGGAGGGAGGTTACGGGGTTGGTTGGGTAGGGAGAGGTGGAGAGGGTATATGTTGTAGTAATGGAGGAGAAAGGGAGTTACAGCAGCAGGGAGTGGATCTGGTAAGGATTTACGCCAGTGGGGAGGGGCCTGGGAGGGAGTTACAGCAGTGGTGGCTTGCAGGTGGGTGTTGTGCTTGCAAGCAGGGAGCTGGGACTGTGGCTACCGGCCAGCAGGCAGGTAGAACAGGTTGCTGGCGGGGAAGGTCCTGGGTAGCAAGATCTGGGAAGGGCGGCTGCAGCTATATAAGACTGCAGGGAGATGGGGCAGGGAGTAGGTTGTTGGGAGGGGGTGTAGCAGCGGGGAAGGAGGGATACGGAGAAGATAATCACCACCAGAGAGAGGAATTTAGCTGGAGCATCACCTTTTCCGTCGGATACAGCACTCGAGGGAAAACTAAGACACCGGCGGCTGTCGTCACAAATCTGAAATCAGAATAAGCTGCAACTCTAAGACCTAAAAACACATATAAATAGAAGTGGGACGGGCTTCCCGCTAATTAAAAGAGCGGGGAGGGTCTAGTTCAGCCCCTTCTCTCAACTGAACCGGTTTGGGTGAAACCGATTCAGCTTTTGGAGGAAAACCCCTCTGCCTGTTTAGGTGTTAGATATGTAAATACATGGGAATTGGGTGGCACGTAATAAATGCCCCATTATTGTTTTGGACAGTATCGGATGAATTCACTAGAAATACAACAGTACTCCCTGAAACACTAAATAAAAAGAACTTAATTAGAACAAAAGGATGCTCTTAATCAATCAAGCAGGATTCATTTTCATAGAAAAAAAATATATGGTACCTCGGCCAATTCGTTCTCATGCTTGGGTATGAATGCTGTATCCACCTTCCCATTTTTAAAGTCCTGTGTTAACATGAACAGAAACATGT
This sequence comes from Phalaenopsis equestris, assembly GCF_001263595.1. Lineage (NCBI taxonomy): Eukaryota > Viridiplantae > Streptophyta > Magnoliopsida > Asparagales > Orchidaceae > Phalaenopsis > Phalaenopsis equestris. The sequence continues at coordinate 65,432,859 of NW_018164444.1, read as the reverse complement.
AAATTTTCTGAATTTAAACAAACAATAAATGCATCTAAATTAATATTTCAACCAAATCATAGGGGATAGGGGACGCCTCATGAAATACACAAATGAGTCGCCTCTGCATTTCATATGTTCATTTGATTAAAGGGGCATACACATGCATAGCACTCAATTATTATCTATTTATGTATCTCACACTTAAACTTTCATATTTAGACACATAAGACTCAAATCTTTAGTATCACATCAAAAATAGCACTGCTATCATTTTTTAAAAAAGTGAAATACATTTTTTCATGCATAGATTTTAAACACCAAATGCCACATATGTAAATATAAAAATATAAATGTGAGATGCAAAAAATTAAGAACTGGGTGCTGTTTATGTTGTATGTAAATTTCCCTTGATTTAATCCAATCGCTGCCTTAAATCCTTGAGAAACTGGCATCTCGTATCCCAAGTAATAGGTGAATCTGTTTGATTAAAATCAAAAGCCAACCGCATCCCCCAAAATCCAACGGCATATAGTTTTTGTACCTCAACATCAAGAATGAGCTTGTGGTACTCAATTGTAGTCGGGACACCTGACAAAGTAATACAATTGCAATAGCTATATGAGTGGGTTCATAACAGCATTCACATACGCATGAAGAAACCATAAAACCATAACATCTGATTTGCTTCAAGGTATAGGCGCATAGCTTAGGAGCAAAGTAATATTTATAAAAAGAAAATGGCAAAAAATGGTCCCCGGAATATTTACGAGAGCCTATTTTAGTCTTAAACTAAATAAAAAAAGTCTGTTGCTTCAAGGTATAGGCGCATAGCTTAGGAGTAAAGTAATATTTATAAAAAGAAAATGGCAAAAAATGGTCCCCGGATTATTTACAAGAGGCTATTTTAGCCTTAAACTAAATAAAAAAAGTCTGATTTACCCATAGGACTATTAAAGTAAGAGCCAAAATAGTCAAGGCATTAAAAGTAGCAAAAATTAAAGATATAGATAGGTTTAACATGAGGATACTTTAGAAATTCAAATATTAAAGAATTTTACAAAAATCTAATAAATTATTTAAGAAGTAAATTTCTAAAATATCTTTATTATTAATATCATCAATTAGTTTAATTTTCATTAATTTCAAAATCCAACCATTTATATAGCCCAGGAATAAAATGGGCCAAACGGTCCCACACAAATAGTAGGGGAACTATTTTGATTATTTTTTCTATTTATAAGTTTCAGTGAACTCTTCAAAAACGACAAGCAATGTACAAAAGCCATTATGTGTTATTAAAAGCATCTGAGAATATGTCAATGAGAGGTCACATATTAGAAATTTGTGTAAATGATAACACCACAGGCAATGTAATCCCCACCCGGCTTCCTTTAACAAATCCTAACTCTAGACATTAACAAGAGTTAGTGTGTGCAACCAAAACAAAAAGGAAAGTGAGAATTGATAGAAAGAAACAAGAAGAAAGAGAATAGAGATTAAATGTATTTAATATGTGGAATAAAGATTTGGAATACATGATATACTAAAACAAAGGAAGACGTTGTAATATAATAAAGAGTTCCATCCGGTATTGAAATTATAGGGCTTTGTAAAAAAGACATTCTTTAAATTTAGAAAAAAAAAATATCAAGCAAGATTTATATGTTTTCTTAACTACAATAATTAAAAAAAAGGAGCAAAAGAAAACTGTATCTATGTATAATTGTTTGCAAACTAACCAGTGATGACCGTGTCATTTAGAGCTCGTTTCATTCGTTCGATGGCTTTATCCCTGGTTGGGGCCCAAACAATAAGCTATATATAAAGAGGATATGTTAGAAGATGCATTCAGTAAACAGTAAAAAGACTTGCCATATTTCAATTATAACAGCAATTAAAACATTTATTTATTAGTTTATGTAACTAATGATTGTCTGGTTCGTGCTTTTTAACTTCTCTAGTTGAATTTTTTGAACTGCTGCCTAATTCTTAAGTTTTTTTAAACCAAATCACGCATTGAAGTAGATTGTTTACAGAAAGGAAATGCATACCTTTCCAAGTAGGGAGTCATAGCTAGGAGGCACGACATAATCTGGATAAATGTGACTATCCATTCTCACAAATGGACCACCAGATGGAAGATAGGCTGTGATTCTCCCTGCCATCACCAAAATAAATAAAAAGTTAGTTGCATGGAAAATCTTACTAATGTGACTGTAATAAGATTGATCACATTGATAATAACAATAGCAGGTTAATAACCAATAACAATAGCAGGTTAATAATCAATGGTAGTGCACACAAGTCTTAACTGGGAAAAAAAAAAACTCCGAAGTGAGCAAGTGATGAAGAAATGTATTTCTTTTTTTGGAAGATTTACATGCAGACCAAACAATTCTTATGTATTTACATGTTTAACACCTAAATTTCAATATGTACATATATGCCGCCTTACCTTTGCTTGAAAGGGTGTATTTCACTTTTTAAAAGTTAAAATGGTGGTATTTTTATGTGAAACGAAAGATTTGGTAGGTAAAATTGTAAAAATTAAAATTTAGGTGTTAGATATGTAAATAGTAAATGTATAAGAATTGGGTGGTATGCATGTAAATATCCCTTCTTTCTTCACCAGGTGATCATAAAGTACCAATAATTCATAAATAACTAACAGAAGAATATGCTTTGTTTTTCTGTTTTCTTAAAAAAAACTTGACCAGCATTCATGCCTATTTTTAGTTAAAAAGTTTCACTAGTCTTTCTTCGCTTATTTGACCCATCAGAAAATTATAAACCAAACCATATAATTATATTAATCAAGCGAAAGAATTTAAACCTGGCCCTGGACGAAATCCTTTAAAGGGATCCTCTGCATTGATGCGACACTCGATTGAATGTCCTCTGAGAATAATATCCTCCTATAGATTAAGAAGGCACAGTATTTTAGTTACAAAACAATGACTAGTTATCAACTCCTACTAAAAATTTGAGGGTCATTTGCAGACATAGAGCATTATTCTTATGTATTTACATGCACGCCTACACTTTCATATTTACACACACAACACTCAAAAATTTAATCACACATCAAAAATAGTACTATTATCATTTTTTAAAAGTGAAGTACATTTTTTCATGCCTAGATGAAAAATATCAAAGTGCTGTGTATGTAAATATGAAAATATAGGTGCGAAATATGTAAATACATAAGAATTGAGTTCTGCGTATGTAAATTCCCAACATTTTAACCGGTAACCTGTTCAAAAGACAGCCTCTCTCCGAGAGCTACACGAATTTGTTCCTCAATCAAATCGGTTGAGGAAATCATTTCTGTAACAGGGTGCTCGACCTATTTCATCAAAAATAAATATGTAGACGACTCAAAAATATAATAGATGATAGCTGAGAAAAGATAAGTTACTTCAAGTGCTATCCATACCTGGATCCTCGTGTTCATTTCCATAAAGTAGAAGGAACCTCTCTCGTCCAAAAGAAATTCCACAGTTCCAACACCAATATAGCCGATTGATGCAGCCGCTGCCACCGCAGCATCACCCATAGCTTTCCGTAGTTCTGGGGTCAAAGCCGGAGAAGGGGCTTCTTCTAATAGTTTCTGGTTTCTTCTCTGAAAAATACATCATGTTTTGAAAGTCATTAATTGATCAAATAAGAAGAAAAAAAAGAATAGACCCTACACAAGGGTCAGCAAATTTTTATTGCCAGTATTTTATGTGGCAAATAAATGTGAAAGGAAGAATGGAACCTTAGCTAGGGAAATACATGTCAATTATTGTTTTAGTATTGCCATAATTTCATTTTATTTGTTATTGATAAAATTATTGAAATTTGAGCGTTCAATTAGACAGCAGGAAACCTTCTGTATCAAGGAAAAAAGAATCCAAAAGAAGTGGACTTCAAATTATGTGTAATTTCCTAAGCACTGGCAAGGTTTTAACATCTACTAGGAGCATGGGATTTTGGTACCCTCCAAAGAACCAGGGTCATAAAATCTCATGAATGGTTCCCAAAAAAATATCAAAATATTCATCTGACTATTTAAATGGGTGCATTTTGGTCCGATAGTCTACAAAAGTGCTAAATTAGTCCCTAGACTCGAGACTGAATAGTCCTTCATGGGAACTTTTTAATTAATATTAAAAGATTCTGAGACTAAATTGGCACTTCTATAGACTCCCGGACTAAAATAATTCCCTGCAAAGAGTCATGGAACAACTTTAACACTTTTCTCGTTCCCAAACTACCTATGATAATGTAGTTTCATACAATGTGTATATGTTATTGTGCTAGAATATACGACACATGCATGAACAAATCTGAATGACATTAAGAACATTAGCTTCCATTGAGATTGATGAGTGAAAAATTTACATTCTGATAGCATGAGAAAGGACAAGAAATGAAAAAAGAAATCTCTTCGGAAGTTATAAGGACAATTGGTGACAAGCTAGATTCGTGTGAAACCAATAAAAGCTGTACAAAATCACTTGGAAGTACCTGAATACTGCAATCACGCTCTCCAAAATGAACAACATTTCCATACTTGTCAGCAAGAACCTGTTAAGACATAAGAATAGTTTCGTTTACACATGGATATTTATGAATTTTTGCTAGATGGTGTCATTTGGTGCATGAGAAACCTTTTGAAGCACTGAGTTTAACCTAATGCTGATTCAATCATCAATGACACAGACCAAATCATTTTTTAAAGTATAAAAAAAAGATCTAAATGTTTTCAGATCAAGAACTCAATATCCCTCCATATTCTGTGGTAAATTTATAATCTCTTTGGATACTTATAAGCTACTTGACAAATACTTTTGAGCGCTTCATAATGGCTCCTAAAATGTTGCGACCATTAAAACCCAAGTAAATATTTATTAAAGAAGATATCATATTATTAAATTGAAGTATCTATTTGTTTCAGAATGTTATTAAACATCAATATTTTTTATTAAGTTGTTTAGATGAATATTGTAATGCTTTTTATTTTAAGTTTTTTCCTATAAAATGAGGTTCTGTCTTTTCAAAATAAATTTTATACTACATTAAAATATATTTTACAGATGTTCTCAGTAATGCATGAAGGTTTGCCCGCCATCCATCGTCAAATTTGGATGTTTATAAATCCACTTACAGAACCTTTATCTAACCTAATAAAAAAGTGCTTTGACAAGTTGAAGACTTTATTGCATCTAAGAAGATAAAAAAAAGGAGAGATGACATTGTACAACTATCTAAAATTGTAAGTTCCCCGGTAGCATAATTTGGTAATAAGAACCTGAAACTCAATGTGCCTTGGATTTTGAATGTACTTTTCCAGATACACACCATCATTTCCAAATGCAGCTGCTGCCTCACTCTTCGCTTGCTGCAAACATGAACAGAAATATTTAATATCATAGAAAAAAAGAAGAAATTTTACATGCATACCACTCAATTCCTATTTAATTACATATCTAACACTCAATTTTCAATTTTTACATATATGTCACTTTAGATATGCATGAAAAGATGTATTTTACTTTTTAAAAGTTAAAATAGTGGTATTTGTATGCGGTAAAAATGATTTGTGTGGTATAAATGTAAGAAAAAGCAAATTCTAGGTGTTTTATATGTAAATACATAGAAATTGGGTGGTTTGTTTGTAAATGCGCCGAAAGAATGTCCTTGCCCACAATATTGAAGAAGTGTGGAGAAGCTATAATCTCTTATTTTTTAATGTTCAAATTACAATATTTCCCCTTATTATATGGGGGACAGCTAGGGCAAACATAATTAATACATTTGCTGCTTACCCAAAAAAAGACAATCACAGAAGGAAAGACATTCATCGTAATAAGAAAAGAATGAAAACGAATAAAGCTGAAATAGAAAAATGCAGAATTCCACATTCCCCCTTAGGTTGAGTCATAGATGTTGTAAAGACCCGGCTTAGTATTCAAATCATTGGAGCTGCTTAGAGGCAGAATTTTATTGAAGATATCAACAACTTACAATATTAGTTGAATGTAGACTAAGTGAATAATGTCACTATTGACCTTATCGGAAATAAAATGCCTATCAAGTTTGCACAAGATTCTTTGCAATATTAATGGTGGCTTGACTGTAATTGAACATTTTTATAGGATTGACCGTGGAGTATCCCAACTCATTTAGTAACTTTTGGATCCACATTCCTTCGCAAATTCCCAAAGCAAGTGCTCAGTATTCAAATTTTGCACTTCCATAAGCAGAAAGCGTAATCTTTCCAATCTCTTTTTAATCATCACATAACAGAATCATATTGTCTGCATAGATAGTGAGTATAATTTTCTTATATCAATTTGGCATTAAATATACCCATTAAGTTTCATAGTCTTGGCAAACTTGTCAAACCAAGCTCATGGAGATTGTTTGAGAGCATAAAGTGACTTTATTAGTTTACAAACTAGATGTTTATTTGAGCCATTTTTCAAACATGATGGACTCTCAATATATACTTCTTTCTCAAGGTCTTCATTTAAAAAGGAATTCTTTTTTTTAAGGGTGTGCATTTTGCATTAAAATAAAATCAAAATGTACCAAAAAAAAGCTATAAAAGCTAAACAAAAAGAGAAGCAGCATGGTCGGTATCTTCCTCAACCACGCTCAAAAAGTTGGGGTCACAAGTGTGATCCTTCCAAAAAAAAGATCTATCCAAAGCAAGCACATAAAAAATGGGCCGCTTTGTTACATTTTCTATATAAAAACAAAAAAATAGCCGTACAAAATCATAGAGAAAAGTCAACTACGAGCTCAGTCTAAGGATTTGTTGCCAAACCTAAGTCTGCATGCTCTCCTGAAAGGAATTAATGACCCTTTCAGTATCCCCTTAATGATGATTCCCTTCATTTACAACATCCATGGCTCAATAACAATGACCAAAAAAATACACCGCCTCATATTCCACCCTCGAGCTATCCTATGCAGAAGGAAATGGTCTGCCACCACAGGAACCTTGTCATCCTCGTCATAAATTACAACTCCAACACCCGCCAGATTGTTAGCCAATAGAGCACCATCAACATTTGCTTTGAGCCATCCAAGAGGATTGGAGACGAGCTTATTTGGTCGTAAGAAGTCCCATTGCTCCTTGATGGGACGAGCAATTAAAAAGGTATTCTTGATATTAAGTTGAAGCGATTCTCACTCTCAGCTCACTGCCAAGGAAAGAAGAATTCTTATAGTGGTTAGCTTGGTCGTTGGTGTAAATGTCTCTTGATAGTCTATCCCATAAGACCGAGTAAACATTTGACCAATAACCTAGCCTTGAACCTCTCAATGCTCCTATCTGCTTCGTACTTAACATTGAACACCAATTTGCACCTAACAAGTCTTTTATATATAGGAAGCTTTACAAATTTACATGAGTCATTTAGAAACAAAAAATTTTTTTAAGGTGATGATAACTTTCCATAAGTACCATACTCCTGGATAGGATAATTCGTGCAACTCTCCATGTCTTCTCCACTGGATTTTACCTTCCTTGGAACTTCAGAGATGTGTGGATTCAGGCTTGGTTATGAATAGTCCTGTGGAATCTTGTGGTAGCATATTGTCTTTATCCTATTCAATGGATTTCTTTCTCCTAGTGTACACATGAAGTTTCTTGTGCATTTCTTTATTGTCAATCTCAGGTAGGATATCTTCAAGTGATGGAACTTAGGAGACAAGATAGTTAGAGAGAATTAGAATAGGTTGTGGTGATTTTGTTCAGTGTCGATATACAGAGATATTCACCCAAATTCTCCCCATGAATTTCAAATTCGAGGTAATATAATTGTTTTTCAAGGAATATAACATCCATGAAGTTATTATATTTTTTAATAATAAAAGAATAGTACTTGTACACCTTAAGCATAATCAAGAAAGATACATTTGCTAGATTTTTGGTCAAGCTTTGTGCAGTTTGGTTGGTGAATGAGAACAAAAGAGAGACAACAAAATACTTTTACATGAAGATTGGATAAGAAGACTCTAGCATGAGGGTATGTTTATGCAAAGGAGTTTAAATCCAATGAACTACTTCGCATTCAATTAATAAGGTGGGTGGTTGTGAGCATTGCATCTCCCAAGAAATTTTTTAGGATATTGTGAGAAAGCATTATAGACTTAGATACTCAAGGATATACATATTCTTCCTCTCAATTATCCCATTTTGTTGTGGAGTCTCAACACAAGAACTTACATGGATGAAACCACTCTTTGGAAGGTAGGGTCCAAGAATCTACTTGAAGTATTCATTTGCATTATCAATTTGAGAATATGAATTTTGCATTTAAACATAGTGTCAATCATGTAATGGAATGACTGAAAGATTTGTGTAGCTTCAGGTTTCTCCTTCATGTAGAATATCCAACTGTTCTAGTGTTATCATCAATGAAGGAGATAAATCATCTAGCTCCATTGACGATTTTCAATTTTGAAGGTCCTCGAATGACATAGTGGATGATATAAAAAAAATGAGAGGGTTTGTACTAAGACTGCGAATATACATGACAAGTATGTCAAGCCAATTGGCAGGTTTCACACTGATAAGACTGGCTTTTTATTAATAAGAAGATAAAGGTATAATTTTGCAACATAATGAAAATGAGGATGGGCCAGTGATACTGGAGTTAACTAAACCCACGATGACAAAAGACAAATTTTATAAAGAAAATAATAATATGATTACAATTGAGACTCAAAATAATAAATAAAACAAAATCAAGGCAGGGCTAGCACGACCCTGTGGCAGTCGAAGGAAGGTATCCATGAACCTCAGCGATGAGAGGGAGGGGGTTGACCAGTGACTGCAGGCGAAGGGAGCAACAGGTGTGGATGGTTGCTGGAAAGTGCAGGGCAGCAGAGGTTGTGGTGTCGATGGGCCAGCAAGTGCGGTTGACTGTCCAGACGAGCTGGATGTGGCTGGCAACCTACTGGTGTGGCCTGAAGAAGTTGGCGATCAGGTGGAAGCCCGATGAGAGACTCTATAGCAGTCTGGTATCTCGGGTCGGGGGTTGCGACTCTTTGGAATCGCAGCAGGGCCTCTACAATAACCTGGAAGCAGGTGACGGGATCAGTGGCTTTCTGGTATTGTAAGAATGGGGGCGACGACAATCACGAAGCAGGTACAACGTCGGTGACATGCGAGGATCGCGGGAAAGGAGGCAGCGCCACCTTTTGGATGCGGGTGTAAGTAGCAAAGATCTCCTAGACGCATACGATTGATGTTGCAACCTCCAGGAGGTACAGGAGGATGGTTGCAGCAAATCTGGAAGCATGGGGTGGAGTCAGTGAAAGCAAGAACAGAGGAACAGCGAAAATAGTCACCACCTTAGACGAGTTACAACCGGAGCACCTTCTTATCTTCGGATATAGCCCTCGGAAGAAAAAAAAACGACGGTGGAGGGCTCTAAATTCAGAAAACAAAATCAGCCACCTGCACTTAGGAAAACAAGACCTATATATAATAGTGTTTAGCAAGGAGAAATAGGTAATAATCAGAATAAGGAAAAACTTAAAAGTGAAAGCCTAGAATAAGCAACTAGAAATGAGATTAATAGAAAAGGAAAGGGAACACGAGGGAATAGAGAAAAAGTAAATGGAAGATAGGAAAATATGGGCGGCGGATCCCCTTTCCTACGGGGGTCGGCCAGTCCAGCAAGCCTGAACCAAATAGGGCTGGTTCAGTCGGAACCCCATGCCCAACCTTGCGTCAGTCTCCTGTGGTTAAAGAAACTTCGACTTCATTTCTCGAAGCTTTTAAGTTCTCAAAATATGGTGTCAATTTTACGGCATTGAACGTCGCTGAAATGTTGTAGTCCCCTCACAGGTCAATTTGGTACATGTTGTAGCTTCCGAAGTATTTTGAAATGTTCATCAACTCTGAGCTTATGCTTCCCGAATGCTCCCACCAGAAATCTTCCCTTCTTTAGCCAAATCCACACAAGGTCTCCTTCATGAAACGTCACCCTTTTCCTAGAATTATTTACATGTGTCTGATATATGTGGTTCTACTTAGCAATTTCCTTGTCAACCTCTTCGTGGAGGTTTTAAATCTCGTGAACTAGCACCTTAGCATCTTTGTTGACTTATGACATCAGTAAGAGTGGTATCAATTCAAGTGTTATAAGCGGATTGCACCTGTAAACAATCTCAAACGGAGTGTGTCCTATAGTCTGACTTACAAACCTATTGTAGGCGAACTCAGCTTACACTAGAATGACATCCCATTCCCACAAAGCATCTCAAAAGGCTGCCTAGGCTCCTATTTACTACCTCAGTTTGACCGTCTGTTTGTGGATGAACTGCAAAACTAAATTGAAGCTTGGTGCCTTGCTTTCCCCCACAAGGCCCTCTAAAAATGTCTCAGAAAATTTACGTCTCTGTCGAAGGTGATATTCCAGGGAATTTTGTGTAAGCTCACGATATAAATCAGTGATATGATAAGCCTCTAATGTCCGGTGTCAAGGCACGGAATGACTATCTTCGAGTATCTGTCCACCACAACCATCACGGAGTTCTTGTTCCTTTGTGTCCTCGAGAGCCCCACTGCAAAGTCCATGCTAACATCTACTCATGATGTCTCTGGTACTGGTAGTGGCATGTAAAATCCCACATTATGGCTTCTCGTCTTTGTCAAATGGCAAATCCTACACTGCCTGATATGTCGCTCAACTTCTCTTGTCGATAGGGGCAAAAAAATGCCTTCTTGCAAAAGTGAGAGTCTTGTCCCTACCAAAATATCCTATCAATCCTCCACTGTGGCTCCTCGACAATGGCCTCTCTCAACAAGAACCTGGGAATGCACAATTAACTAGTGAAACAAATACCATATACTCGGTAATATTGCCCTGTCAGCTTCACCTGACATTGCTCCCAGATGTCCTTAAGTCTTCATCTGCTTTGTACAAATCCCTTACGACCTCAAAGCCCACAAGTTGACTCTAAATAGATGTGATCAACAGATGGCGATGGCTCAATGCATCTGCTACGCGGTTCTGACACCCTCCCTTGTGCTTAAGCACTAACTGGAACGAAACTAGGTGCTCCACCTAGGTGGCTTGTTGGCTCTTCAATTTGCTCTGGTTGTTGAGCTTTGTGATCCATAAATAATGTGAAATCGCTCGTTAGCAAGTAATGACTTCAGTGCTCTAAAGCTCTCAAAATGTCATAGAAGTCCTTGTCGTAAGTTGAGTCCTTCCTAAAATCATTTAGCTTCTCACTAAAGAAAGTGATGGGGCGTCCTCCCTGGCTCAACATTGCCCCTATCCCCACACCAGATGAATCACATTCTACGTCGAATAGTTGGCTAAATATAAGTAATGCTAGCATGGGTGTCTGAGTCACCTATTCTTTCAGTGTGTCGAAACTAGTCTGCGCAGCTGATATCCAAGTTAACTTCTTTCCTTTCAAAAGTTCGATGAGAGATTCAGTGAAAGTACTGAAGTTTCTGATGAATCTCTGGTAGAACAATGCTAGTCCCATAAACTATCTAAGCTAGGTGAACAATGCGATGCGATCCAACTGATAATAGCATCTATCTTTTTGGGATCCATCTGAATGTATGCACTAGATACATGTAACCCAGCAAGCATACTAATAGCATCTATCTTTTTGGGATCCATCTGAATGTCTGCACTAGATACATGTAACCCAGCCAGTTTGTCATGAAGTGACATTTCTTCGAATGAGCATATCTTGCTCGACTCGCACTACCTCGAAAACTGTCTTCAGGTGATGCAAGTGATCCTCCTCAGAACAACTGTATGCCAGAATGTCGTCAAAGTAGACCACAACAAACTTCCCAATGTAATCCCAAAATACCTGGTTCATCAATCTAATAAAAGTGTTGGGTGTGTTTGACTAGCCAAAAGGCATGGAGGTCCACTCATAAAGCCCATCTTGTGCCTTGAAAGTAGTCTTCCAGTTGTCTCCTGGTCTCATTCGTATCCGGTGATACCCACTATGCAATCGATCTTGGAGAAGATAGTGGCTCCATGTAACTGGTTTAAGAGATCATTCAATTGTGGCATGGAAAATCGGTATTTGATGGTGATCCCATTGATGCCCCTGTTGTAGATACACATCCGCCACGACCCATCCTTCTTAGGCACCCTCGGGGAGTGCTCCCTCTAACTAGTCCCCTCGTGATAAGATCTTGCACCTATCGTTGTAGCTCCTCATACTCCGCAAACCTCAATCTGTAGGCAATTTGGTTTGGCAATATTGATCCTGGTATAAGGTCTATGGCGTGTTGGATGTCCCTCAGAGGTGGCAACCCCTCGGGCAAACTGTCAATCATGACATCCCTAAAGTCCTATAGTAGTGGTCTCAATGATGTTTGTACCTCAAATTCCTCATTTGTTCCCCTCCAGGAAAACCAATGTTAGAGCCCCTAGAGCATCTCTCACTAGCTACAGGAAAGTGGTTTGACGAACCAATATTTCCTCTGTATCGCCTCCGCCCTTCATATCCTTAACTAGTAGCAAAACGATATGTTTCTCATCATTCTTAAAAGAGTGTATTCTTGAAGCTGTTGTGTTGGGTCTTGCGGTCGAACTGTCAAGGCCTACCCAACAGAATGTGGTAAGCGTCCAATGGAACCACATCACACCATACTTGCTACTGTAGCTGATCCTTAATGGAAAAGTCAGCTAGACATTGCTGATCTACAAGTATCTCATTTCCTTTCTTTAGCTAGGTAAGAGAATATGAAAGGGGATGCTTCTGTGTGCCCAATCACAACTTCTTCACCATCAGTGTTGACACCACGTTCTTACAACCCACTATCAATGATTTAAGTTACAAAAATTGCCCTTGACGGTGCATTTGGTGCGAAAAATACTATGTCTTAACCAAGATTGATCCAGCTCTGACTTGAGCTGCAAAAAACATTGAATCACAAGTGTTTCTCCCTTGCCTCCATGGAGCTCCTTTGGGCTATCCTCTGACTGCTCACCGACCTCTTCGACGGCGTCCTGATCCGTGAGGGTGGCCTCGGCTCGTAGGACAGCTAAACGTTATGTGATCGTAGTCGTGTCACTTGAATCTCTTCCTGGTCGGCACTATATTGAAGGAGCAACCCCTCCCCTGCTTCCCCCCACTCTGATCTGTCTTATCATTTCCCGATCCAGCTTTGCTAGTTCCTCCCAAGGTACCCTTGTCAGTCATGTTAGTTGCAGGTGACTAATTGGTTAAATATGGTGGTCTGAAGGATGATTGTTGCCTACTGTGCTTGTACTATCTCTCCACCTTCAAGTTTAATATCTGGACATCCCCCAACGTCCAGTATGGTTGTGGCTACACCACGTTGCTAATGGCAGGCTTCAGACCCCCACGGTATCTGGCAGGCTTCAAACCTCAAGGTATCTGGCTACCGTGTGCTCTGTCAGTTCGCACTTTAGCAGTAAATGATCAAACTGAATTGTGAACTCCTCTGCTGAAAGATCTCATTGTTGCCAGTTGTGGAGTTTCAAAAACATATCCTAGCGATAGGGAGGTGGGAGGTACTTCTTCTGCATTGCCTTGTTCATCTTCTCCCACTTATCTTTTCACTGCATTTTGTTCTCCTCTGTCTCTGCAAATTGTCCTACCATAAAGAGATTGTTGACCTCGCTTTCGGTCGAGTTGTAGTTTTCCCCTCCTTAGTAGCCTAGGATCTAGCCGTAGGACCTTTCTGTCGACTACTCCTAGAAAACTAGTGAAGGAGCCCTCCCCTTTAGCAATTATGGATTGTTCTTCGCTCGACTTGACGTTCTATGTAGTAGTCTTGACCGCTATTTCTTAGCAGGTAAGGCTACTCCGAAGGAACTCAAGACTCCGAGTGAACGCAAGGAGCATTCCTATAGGACTGCCGACCTTAGGATTGATTCTACTCGTTGATTTGGAGCCGCTGCGCTCTTCGCCGTCCTGTTTAATCGACTTCGAGCCGAAGTCTTGATAGGATTTGGACAGCGACGCGTTTTTAACTCGATCGACGACGAGATTGCCAGGACTACTCTGGATGACGAAACGGACTGCGTCGATGCGTCCGGAACGTCGATTTTGCTTAGGAGAGATGTTTGTTTCGTCGTGAAAGCACTTCTGGAGGAAGAAATGTGTTTAAGTATTATTTATAATAATAAATAATATTTTATTATTATAAATAAAACTTATAAACTTACCCTAATTTCATTTCCCCTCTCCCGTTTTTCGTCTCTCAGTCGTGCGTCCGTCCCTCTCGTGTCTCTGCTCTGGTCGCCGTGGTCCCTCGCGTGACCCCACGAACTCAAGTTGTTGGAATGAAGGTTCCTGCGCTCCCCTCTCTCGCAGTCACCCATTCCTCCTCATCATTTGCTGGCTCCTCGAGCCGCAAAAAGAATG
>NW_018164444.1:65417706-65418250 GCF_001263595.1 Phalaenopsis equestris | reverse complement strand
GTCCCTGTTCTCTGTCGAGCCCTGTTAGCATGCTAGAATAGGAAGATTACTATTTGCCTCATTCCTAAACATGTTCTAACTTATTCTTTATACATTTGTTATGTGGGAATGGCATTTAAAAGCTTGAGGGTGTGTATTTCCTTCTCCCTCCCTTTCTCGGTGCTTTACTGGCTCTCGGTTATAGCTTTGTCGAGCCTCTGATGATGATCTTGTGGTGTGGTGCTAGAAATTAGATTTGGTTAAGCAATGTGGCATGTTGTTAGTCATTTCTTTTACTTTGCTTTTCTAAAGCGCTTAAGTTATGACATGTTTCATATCTCCCAAGGCATACTTAGATTGGAAGTAATTAAGATGATGGTTTTAAAATAATTTGGCCCTTCTCATGAGCATGTTAGTATATGTATTATGAAGCTTTCATTCACTTTCACTAAAAGCATGTGGTAGTTCTAGGTTGAATACCTTAAAGGCATGGGGATATTTTTCTAACTCTCATTGTGGCCTAACTTTTAAATCTCAATTGCAGTTGGACTTTTAAGCCCTTGTT
>NW_018164444.1:65391794-65417384 GCF_001263595.1 Phalaenopsis equestris | reverse complement strand
GCTTTAGCTTCTCTTGTTTGGGCTTAAACTGCTTGGATGATCGTGGGGAGAGCAAATGTGTCATTCCAAAGAGATTGAGGGGATTTTACACTCTCTTGCGTATGTCAGAGTTCCTCTTGTGGAATGAATTTGAGTTGCCTTAGTCATAGAATTTGTCTTGTGCCTTGAACTTAGCCTAGGCCGTGAGCCTTCCCTTTCCCTTTGCCTCGTGTCTTGGCTGTGAGTCTTGCTTACAATGCTTTGGAGTTGGTTAGGACTGCTTTGTTTGTCGTGGCCATGAGTCTTTCCCTTCTTTAAGTCCTAACCGTGGGTCTCTCTTTTATATCGGCCTTTTTATGCCTTGTCGTGAGTCACCTGTGGGAGTTTATTCGGGTCTGGAGCTAGATGGTGCTGATATTGGCTTTTACCCTTGAATTTTCTTGGCTTTACCTCACTTGGGCCAAGGACCTTGGTAGTTGTCTTCCTTTCTCTACCGATACAGGTCGTGGGTCTTACACCTCGGTGCATTGGAAAAATTTCGTGTTTGTTTGATGTGTGAGGCTATGGATTAATTTGGGAGTTGGAAAATTTTGATATCAACTTGGGGTTTGGAAGATTTGCAAGCCTTATTTGGGAGAGCATTTGGTTGATTTGATTAATCTTATGTCTTTGAGGTTTAAAAAAAAAATCAACGCAAAGTAGCCCTTTATGAATGTTAGGAAAGACCTTGGGCCCTACTTTTCCAGGTCTTTTCGATAGGGGTTTTGAGAACTGATCTATTCTCCTTTTTGGTGTTTTAGATGGATCAATGTCTTCTCTCTCTCACCCCATTTTTGTTTTTTTCTTTCCTTGCTTCTTGCTTCGGTTTTTTATGCTTATGTCCGACGCATAA
Source organism: Phalaenopsis equestris (assembly GCF_001263595.1). Classification (NCBI taxonomy): domain Eukaryota; kingdom Viridiplantae; phylum Streptophyta; class Magnoliopsida; order Asparagales; family Orchidaceae; genus Phalaenopsis; species Phalaenopsis equestris. The sequence goes on along the minus strand of NW_018164444.1, from coordinate 65,416,513 downwards.
GTGTCCACGTATAGCTTTTTCCTATACGTGAAACCATCAAGCAAGGTCGCAAGTAGTTTGTTTTGGGGCGTAGGGTGGTGATGATAAAGACACACTGAAGATAGAGCAGAAAGATGTCATATCATATAACATCAAGATCCAGGTATTTGATGAACAATAGGATAACGGACATAAGTCTAGCGGGAGTTGGCTCGAACCTCCTCGAGTGGTTAGCAGTCCCACGCCTGACAGCGTAATCGACTTGTAGACAATAAAAATTGTTAAAACTTATTTCAAAAAGATAAGATTTAATAATTTTTTTTAGACCCATGTGCATGTCAAAAAAAAAACATAAATTTTAAAATACATTGTCCACCTGACGAATACTTATTTAGGCTGGGAAATAGCCCTCTATGTGAGGTTCAAGACACACTTCTAAACGAGTGGCGGGTTCTATCTGAGTCTAGCCCCATATGAGTGTTTGCGGTCCCCCTTACCCACCTTACCCAAATTTTTTTTTGTTTTATCGAAGATTTGGGACAGGGCACTCGTGTTTCTTTTCCTTTCTTTTGGGATTTCTCCAAGATTTTTTAGGATTTTTACTTGAGTCTTTTCTCGTTGATTTTCTCGAGTTTTCTGTCATAAGTCGTTGTTACACTTTTCTTCGGATTTCCTGGATGACGTTTCTTCCAGACTTCATTTTTTGCAATGCATTTCAGCTTGTTATATTTAAGAAACTGCGGATCTCACGGGCGTACAGGTTTGTTTTACATTTACATCATTTCATTTCACTGTTTATATCTGCTACTGTTATGTACAACATGTTATACTATTTCTGTTTCTACCTGTTACTGTTCTTCCTGTACAGCATGTCATATTATTCATGTTTCTACCTGCTACTGTTCTCCCTGTTCAGCATGTTATATTATTCCTATTTCTACCTGCTACTGTTCTTCCTGTAGAGCATGTTATACTATTCTTATTTTTATTTGCTATTGTACCGTACAGCATGTTATACTATTCATGTTTCTACCTGCTACCGTTCTATATGTATCATACTGTTTGTCCTGTACTGCACATTTTATATTATAGTCTTAAGCAAGCCTTCTTTTTATATAGGATGTTTAGAAGACTATTACCATAGGGTCGTTTGATTTAACATCATAACTAGACACCCTAAAAAACTTGAACTTGTCACGACAAAGAGCTTAGAACTACCGCGGTGGGCAGCACGACTATCTTCAACAGCAGAACATGTATTCCCCAGCTAAACCATTCATTTCCTAGAAATTAAGACAACAATTCATAGGATTTTGAGGTTGTTCACCTAGCACAACATTAAGCCCTAACTCGTTTTAGGATTTTGAGGTTGACGATCGTTACACTAAGCCCTAACTCGTTTTAGGATTTTGAGGTTGACAATCGTTACAACCTAAATCCTCACATTTTTCATGTACCCTCATATCTTCTAGGCAATTTGAGTGACCCTGTCATACGAATGTAAGCCCTAATTAAATAAAATTAGCATAAAATTTGCAAGATTAAACATTTGAATATTTCTCCCCAAAACTGAAGTCAAACCATAGGGTAGACTGGGAAGCCACCAAGGATCTCCTTTGAATCTGTGGGATCTCCTCTGGATCTGTGACATTCCCTAGTTCTTCTTCCTTCGGATTCTGTAATAAATGTTCCAAGTTTGAATCATTCCCTTTTGTACACTTCTTTACCTTTTGCACACTTCTTTGTCCGATTTCGTTGAAAAGTCCTATTCTTTTGAAGTCCTTGAAGATAATTTTTCCTGATTTTTATCGAGAGTATTCTTAAGTGACTCCGGTCATTCAAGATGTAATTAACTATAAGGGCTTCCCTTATAGGAAGCTTTTCTGAACCCATCCTTAAATAAACCTTATTTAATTTTTTCATATTAAATAGGAGAATTTGTCGGCAAATAAAACGGTTTCGAAGACCAAACCGACGTCATATATATCTTAGTTTATTTAATCGAGTCTCATCCTCAAGTCTTGTGTTTATGCATCGGGATAGATACAGGGGTTGAGGTAAAACGCTTAAAAACGCTCTTTCATTTAAACTATAAAAAATATGGGGTCAGTTTGATTTACATGTTTGAGTTTAAAACTTAAATCTATATATAAATTAAAACGTCCTTCTGAAGCGAGCGACGGGATTTCGATTCTGGTGACCGACAGCTTCTTACGGGCAATAACAACACACCCCCACCACACATTTTTATCACCGACAGAGGCAATCTTCTTCATTTTAATAGCATATAGCTTGACCTATTTAGCATCAGGCACATTCTTATACTCCAAGATTCGTTTAATTGGCAATGGCCAATCGATAAATTGATGTTGGGCTTTGGGGAGAATCGACCTAGGGTTCGGTCCGACTTGGCTGGACCAGCCGGTTCTCAAGGAGGGAGGGTTGTCGACCCCCTTTCCTCAGCCCTCCCCCCTTTCCTTTTCTTCCTCCCGTTTCCTTTCACTTCTTTTCCTTCCATTTCCTTCCAAGCACCTTTCTATTATATATCTCTTCCAAATTTGAAATCTGATTATCTTTATTGATATTTGAAATCTGAAATCATTCCTCTCCAAATCTGAATTCCCTTCACTTATTTAATCTTTGCCTAATTTGAAATTTTGATTGTCTTTATTTTTTTTCTTATTTTAAGCATTGCCTAAAACAAGTCATAATCCTCATTATAAATAAGGGTTGTTATGCTCAGAGTTTTCTTTTGTTTTTGTTATGTTTGCTTTCACAAAATCCATTGTATCTGAGAAGATGGTGGTGCTCTAGTTGTGTCTTACGCCGCGGTGGTGATGTATCTCCCCTTGTCGTCTTCCCTAACCCTTCTCCTCCACTCCCCATAGCCGCTCGCCTCGCTGTCCCGCCTCCCCGACCACCATTTGCATTCCACTGATCCTCCTACAGTAGTTTCCCCTTGTTGTCCCACCGTTCCAGCTCCATCCCCGCACCTCTATTGTGTTCGCTTACAGTGTCCTTGGTTGTCCAGCCGTCCAGGCCCTCCTCCATCCTTTCTAGCACTCTCAAATGACTGCTCCTTACCCCCACTCATGCTTCCCTTGTTGCCTTGCACATTCCAGCCACCAATTTGCTTGTCGTCAGTCACTTACAACCCTCCATATTTGTTGTCCCTTGATCCCCGAGAATATAGTTGTGTAAAAATTATATAGTTGACTCCGCTATGCAACATTGTCAAAAATTTAATACAATATTTTATGAATAAGAAATTTAAACAATTAATGTTGGAATTCTGCGCAAGTATACGCATCGTTATCAAGTAATAAATGACTTTCTATTTAATTCTATTTAAGCCCCAAATATCGATCTCACGAGGATCGAGGATGATTTAAATTTGAAATGATAAATTTAATAGGAAATTCACAGAAAGTCAAGACGAAATTACTGTCACTAATTTCGAATGTTGAGATATTATCATAACTAAATTATTTAACTAATAACAAAACTGAAATACAAAGTTTAAACAATAACTACTAAACTATTAAATTATGTTTATGTGATGAAGATTTCTTATGTGAAAAAACATATTTCTCACTACAATGAGGTTTTAGTAAAATGAGATGATATAAATGGTTCAATTATATAATGTGTCAAATAGGAGTAGTTTTAATTCTCTACCCTGATACAGTATTATAGAAAATCATTGGTTAATCTCAGGTATAGTCCCTAAATCCGTAGCTAGGCTAGGAGGATATTGCTCCCACTTTCCTTACCTGAAGGCTAACTCTAACTTTAGTTTTTAAACACTAAAACCGAATTAAGAATTTTAGTCTTTCACCCTAAAGGTTCTTTAATTCTACACCCAACAAAGTTATTTATTTATCTATTTATTTACACTTAATTCCATGAACGAAGTTCTCCTTCATGGAATCAAATGTGATCCTTACTCTGTTGTAGAACTCATACTTCATTTCCCGGATCATATATTTCACAACATATTTTAACAATTAGCAAGATCGAAAAGAATTAAATTCGGAGTTGAAAAATCAACACAATTTATTTTATATTTTAATATCGGCAAATCCATATTATCTCTTCATTTCACCATTCTCAGAGTATGAAGAAAGATAAAATAAACTACTCAGACTTCATGAGAAAGATACAACAAAACACAAATTTCATATCTAAAAGAAAGTTCATACAACACTAATAAACAAACAACACTTATCTGAAACTCTTTCTCAAAACAAATCCCTTATAGTCTCTACTAGAAAATGAAGAAAGAAGAAATCTTACTTTTTTTCCTTCTCTGACACACTTAGAGAAATATTCACACTTAATCTCACCACAAAACACTAAATTATAAGAACAATGGACTCTAAATGGTTGTGGAATGAAAAATGGAAGAATGTGTGATGTGTAGAAAGTTGAATGGAGGGAATGAAATGGCAGAAAGAGTCTCTTTTCTGATCTCATATTGGCCCCAAATAAAGCCTAGAATCGGTTCTTCAATAAGTGCCTCCAAAAATTCTTCAAAATGCATCCAGATTCGTTGAATCCTCTAGAAATCGGGGTTGAACTGACAGTGGCCCGTCGACGCCAGTGTCCCACAATTTAATTCGTCCTCTCTGTCAAACGGCGCCATCAGCGCTAAACAAATTTCAATTTCTTCACTTTTGCTCCAAATTTCATCTTTTTTTTTTCATTTTTGTATTAAGTCCTAAAATCCAACAACCTGCAAGAAAACATAAAAATATCTTCCATTAAAGTATAATATCACTAAAAATGAGTATAAAATATGGATCTAAAAATGCATATATTTTTTGTGTATCATCCTTACAATTTCACACCTCCCCCTCGCTGCCAGCAATACTTTCCTGCCACCACCCTTACCGACCATAATGCTCCACCTAGCCAACCTCCACAGCCCTTCAAATACACCTTAGAGATGTTTGCTTGTATCGTTAGTGTTTGTTCAATTATTTATGTTTTGTTGTGTTATAACCATATTTTCATATTAATAAAAGTTTGCTTTTGTGTTTCCACTGTTTTCCTACTAGTTTCGGTATCATTTTGTATCAGAGCTAGCCCAACCCTAGTCATATCCTAGAGTTCTCTAGCATCCGCCATAAACCAAATTTTTCTTCCCTACCACCTCATATACTTTCCACAACCCGAACTCCCCACTAAAATTGTTCTTTCCTATTCCTTAATCCCTAGTCAAGCCACCATTGAGATACATAACCGAGCCTTCACGGAAGGAGATATGGCGAGAGATCCGCTGATTTTGGCAATGGATTACGGACATTGAAGATGAAATCCAATGAGAGGCAATCCTCGACCGTGATATAAAAGGTCAAAGGGAAGAATGAGAACATATGAAGATGAAGCGGGAAATACAATGTCAGTACCTACTAACTTATTACCAACAAAAGTTGCAACTCTAGCTTATGAAGTAAAGATACCGCAGCATCAAGCGACCCACTTGGGTAATATCCAATGCAACTGATTCGTAAGTCTGTCACAACCAAAAGGTGTGCAAGTTCCATTGATTTGGGCATGTGGAATCAGAATGCACCACCAAGGGAGAGATCTGTTTCACTGAGCAGAGTGTTGTTGAAAAATTTGGCAATAACAGTTGATACGGGAGAAGATGAGGACTTCCCAGAGAATTCTCCACTAACGAGGAAGAGACGCCATCAGTTTCAGTTGACCCTGAGATAGAGATTCCAACTAAAGAGTAGACCTTCTTGAAGGTGGTGACCTTGATGTAATAAGCGATCAAGCAAAGTATGAAACTGTGATACCTTGAGATATCGTTTCACATGCGTTGAAAGGAACAATAGTAGAACTAACCTTGGCGGACCAAAAGTATTACGAGTTTGGGGTCACCACATATAAGAGAAATACAACTTTTTCAAATGGATAGACCTCTTCCTGAGTTATCCCTACGAGGGGAGGTCCACACAGGAGAGATCACGTGGAGTTACCGCATGGTACCCCTCGTCAAATGTCCAAACAGGAGAGATGAACTCCGGTTTTGTAATGGGCCCAAGGAGATTGATGGGGACTAAAATTCTTCAATGAGATCCAGGTCCTATCAGTAACAAAGAGGTCTATCCTAAGTAGGTGCTAGTGAGAGGGGTGCAGTCTGCCACAAATTTTACCTCAGAATTGATCCCTCCTCTAATATCACTTCCTTAGTTTCAGCCGATTATGTGGAGTGGAAGAAGTAGGTTACCCTTGGAATGGCTTGATACTTGAGTCGTGAGAATACAAGTTTTCCTATTTTACCAAAATGTGTTTTGGAATGACAATGCATGCAAATTAACTTACCAGGGGACTACAACATTTCAGCCTCGTTCAATGTCGCAGATCTGACACTATACTTTGAGAATCCAGAAGCTTCAACAAATGAGGTCGAAGCTCCCCTAAACCCAGAAGACTGACGCGGGGATTTGGGGAGGACCGGCCTAGGGTTTGACCCAACTTAGTTGGACCGGCCGGTCCTCAAGGGGGGAGGGCTGCCAACCCCCCTTGCATTTTCTTCCTCCCTTTCATTTTCTTTCCTTTGCTTTTCTTTCCTTCCTAGCACTTTCATATTACAAGTCCCTTACAAATTTGAAATCTAATTATCTTTATTGAAATCTAAAATTTGAAATCATTCCTTTCCAAATCTAAAATCCCCTCATTTATGTAATCTTTGCCCGATTTGAAATTTTGATTATCTTTATTCTTCTTTCTTATTCTAAACATTACGTAAAATAAGTTAAAATCCCCATTATAAATAAGGGGTGTTAAGCTTAGAGTTTTCTTTAGTTTTCATTGTGTCGCTTTCAGAAATCTTGTGTGAAGTCTTTTTTCCCTTTGTGGATTGTATCGAGAAGATGGTGGTGCTCCGGTTGTATACTATTATGAGGCGGTGATGCATCTCCTCTTGTCGTCTTCCCTAACCCTTCTCCTCCACTCCCCATAGCCATTGGCCTTGTTGTCCAGCATCCCCAACCACCATTTGCACTCCACCGATCCTCCTACAACAGTTTCCCCTTGTTGTCCCATCATTCTATCCCCATCCCCGCACTTGTATTGCGTTGCCTTACAGCCTCCTTGGTTATCCAGTTGTCCAGACCCTCCATCCTTCCCAACACTCCCAAGTGACTGCTCCCGCTTCCCTTGATATCTAGCACCTTCCGACCACCAATCCGCTAGTAGCCGATCACCTACAACCTCCATACTTGTTGTCCCTGCAATTCTGCATCTCTCCCTCGCTACTATCAACATTCCTTTGTTGTCATCACCCCTACCAATCATTCCGCTCCACCTAGCCGACCTCCACCACCCTTGGAATACAACTTAGAGGTGTTTGCTTGCATTGTTAGTGTTTGTGTTCTTTCCTATTGTGTCGTATTATAATCCTATTTCCCTATCAATTAAAGTTTGCTTTTGTGTTTCCATTGTTTTCCTGGTAGCTACAGGCGACTAATTGGCTAAAGGTGGTGGTCTGAAGAACGACTGTCGTATGCTCTACTTTTGCCGCCTCTCCACTTTCAAGGCTAACGTTTGGACATCCTACAACATCCAGTACAGCTGTAGCTGCACCGCATTGCTAATGACGGGCTCCAGACCCCCAAGGTATCTGGCTACTGTGTGCTCTTCTAGCTTTGCCAGTTCACACTTCAGTTGTAAACGGTCGAACTAGGCTGTCAACTCCTCCAAGAAAGATCTCATTGTTGCAAGTGGTGGAGATTCAAAAACATGTCCTAGCGATGTTGAGGTAGAAGGAACTCTTGCATTGCCTTCTTCAACTTCTCCCACTTATCTTTTCCTTGCATTTTACTCTCTACCTCTGCAAATTCTCCCACCATAAAGAGCCAATCTTATTCTGTTTGATGGCAGCTAGCTTGACCTATTTAGCCTTAGGCACATCCTTATACTCTAAGATTCGTTCAACTAAATGTAATCAATCGATAATTTCATCTGGATCCATACCTCATTCAAATTTTAGAAGATCCATCTTAATGCCTGGTCTCCAGATGTGGCCTCCTCTGACATAGTAGTCCAAAGCGATACGGTCGGCATTCTTCATGGCGGGTGTCTTCCCTTTGAAATGGGTTCAGATATTCATCCCTGTCATCCCTTCGACTTTCGCAATTGCAGTCGAGAATAATTTCACCTTGGATACCATCAGCAATCTCTGTTAATTTTTGTTGCAGACGATGGATCTCCTATTGTATTTCACACCAGTTAAGATATGATATGTACCTTCTCAAAGGCATGGTTGAAGGTTTAGGACCTCCGGAAGAACAGGTAAACGAGAAAAGAAAGAACGAAAAGATAGGAATAAAAAGAAAAAAAAAAGAGGGAAGGAAAAGAAAGAAAGGGGAGAAAAAGAAAGAAGAAAAAGAAAGAAAAATAGCAGACTCTAAGGAACCCTAAGATAGGACTAGGATTAGGCTAGCTCTCACACTAAATGATAACGGAGTTAGCTCAACCCACGACTATGGAAGACAAATTTTATTAAGAAAATAACAACAGTTACAATCGAGACTCGAACCAATAAAGAAAACAAAAATGAAGATAGGACTAGCACGATCCGGCAGTGGTTGGAGGAGGGTATCCATGAACGACAGTGGTGAGAGAGAGGAGGGTGGCTGGGGACCGCAAGCGGAGGGAGCAGCTGGTGCAGATGGCTGATAGAAGTTGTGGGACAACAAGTGTTGTGGTATCGGCGAGCCAGCAAGTGCGGGTGAATGTCTGGATGAGCTAGAAGTGGTTGGCAACCGGCTAGACGGGCCTGAAGGAGTCAGCCGTCAGGTGAAAACCCGGAGAGAGACTCTGCGGCAGTCTGGTATCACGGCTGGGGGCTAAGATCCTCTAGAATCGCAAGGAAGGGCCTTTGCGATAACCTGGAAGCAGGTGATGCGATCAGCGGCTCTCTGAGATCGCAAGAAAGGGCATGGCGACAGTTGATAAGCAGGTGAGGCATCGATGACAATGAGGGGATCGCAGGAAAGGAGACAGTGGCACCTTCTCAATACGGGTGTATGCAGTAGCGGTGTCCCGGACACATACGATGAATGTTGTGGCCTCGTAGAGGTACATGAGGATGGTTGCGGCAAATTTGGAAGCATGAGATGGAGTTGGTGATAGCAGGAACTAAGGAATAGCAGAGATAGTCACCACCCCATATGAGTTATAGCCAGAGCACATTCTCGTCATTAAATACAGCCCTCATAAAAGAAAACACTGGTGGCGGGCTCTGAATTCAGAAAACAAAATCAACCACCTTCACCTAGACAAACAAGACCAAGATATAATAGTGTTTAGCAATTAGGAATAGGTAATAATCAGAATAAGTAATAACTTAGGGTCTGTTTGGGGCAGCTGCAGCTTATTCAACTTATCCAGATAAGCAGCTTATTCTAATAAGCTGTTAATTAGCGGTTGGTTGTCTGTTTGGTTTGTGCTTTTGGAAAACAGCTGATTTTCAGTTGTTTCTGGATAAATGACCCTTCTGCCTCTGATCTGGATAAGTTGTTTAGTTGTTTGGTTTGTGTGACCACAAAACACTTAAAAAGTACGACCACACAACACAAAATCAATATAAAATGATAAAATTCTCTTATAGAAAAATCATAGTATCACAAATTTAAAGTAATTCAATTGCATATTTTTTTTTAAACTGAGGTGCTTAATCATTATCATCTTATTACTTATTAATTATTAATTATGAGTACATTTAGATACATGCTAATAATGTGATGATAACAATCCCAATCAATTGAAAAATATTATGTCCGAACCACCGGATGTTCGAATGATGGCTTGAAGTGTCGCATGACACCGCTTGCACGATGACATGGTGTGATTAACGGTGTAATCCAGATGACGTACATAATATTTTTTCTACTCAAATCCCTTCCTTATTTACTAATTGAACATTATTATGAAAACCTCAATAAGTATGAAAAAATATAATTCCAACAATGAATTTTGCAAGACAATAGAAAGAAAGAACTGTACATATTAATTAACCACATAACAAAGCAAACTTCTTCAATCCCACTCAAATCTGCTTCAAGGATTACAATATCCTAAAACCCAAAGCTCTTCTTCTCTCCCAAATCATATCTCCAACTCCCAACACTAACGTCACTGATCCTCTTATAACAATCAAAATCCAACTTTTCTATAATCGGCGTAACCTCAACAAAACTTCTCTTCCTCCTATTTTTTCCATCGATCCTCGCCGCCTTCATCAATCCCGCAGCGGTGAAAATAGAGCTAGTGTTGACCAACACCACCATATCCGTCATCGTGAAGCAATATTCGAGCTTCGCCGTTGGAAGAACGAAGTAGAGCTAACCTGGTCCAATGAGTTGGTCGGGTGCAATGCTTGAAAGAATTGGCCGTAGAAGATGATGTCGACGTTATAAAGAATAGAGGAGATTTGGTTTTGGCCAAGAACCTGGGATACTTTAACCGGCCGAGAGAATTTGATAAGTGAGCCATCGAAGTCGATCACTTTGGCAGTCGATGGGAGGATGTTGGTGGAGGAGGTAGTGGAGGAGAAGGAGGATGAGAAGCAGGGAAGCAGTTTGCCTGCTAAGGAAGCAGTGCCGAAGGAACATGCCTTACCTGGAGGAGTGCCGAAGAAGCAGGGAGCGGCTCTGCAAGCTAGATCACGACCGAAGGAAAAGGAATGTTGAATCCGGGAGGAGCTAGCATAGAGAGTTTGATCGCGATTGGAGGGCAGCGGAGTAAAATTCGAGACTAAACTCGACGAAGGAAACGCCGCCCGTGGGGATCATCCTGCGGGCGACATTATTTGCAAAATAGAAACTGCGATTTTCAAAACGTCGTTGAAACGTGCAAAACAAACAACAGTGCGGCATTTCAAAATGTCGCCCGCTGTTTTAAGCTGCCCCAAACGGGGCCTTAGAAAAAAAAGCCTAGAATAAGCAAGAATTAGGAGGGAGATTAATGGAAAAGGAAAAAAAATGAGGGAAATAGAGAAAAAGGAAAGGGAAGTTACGCATATATGGACGGCAAATCCCCTTCCCTATGGGGGCCTGTCAGTCCAGCAAGCCTGGACCGGACAGGGCGGGTTCATCCGGCCCTCCCATGCCCAGCTCTGCGTCACCCAAACCACAATGTCATAATAAAACTTGACTTTCAACATACTCAAACAAAACTGACTCGAGAACATGAGAAGAGGTTAATGGAAAAGACACTTGTGTTAAGCTAATAGGCAGGTTTCACACTAATAAGATTGGTTTTTATTAATAAAGAGATGGGGGTACAAGTTTACAATATAATGAAAATTGAGATGGCCCAGAAGAAAATGCCATAAGAGACTTTCAACAGACTCAACACAGAAGACTCGAAAACATGAGAAGAGGATAGTGGAGAAGACATTTTGGTGTTGAGAGAATAAATCTCCTTGAGTGTGTATAGACCTTGATTTAATTCAGCACTGTCAATCACATTCCCTGAATCCACCACCTAAAATTTAAAAGAGTTTAAGTCATGAGTCAGCTTGATAATTGAAAGTAAGTTGCAATCTAGTTGGGGAACATATAATACAGAAGAAAATTGAATATTTTTGAAGAGATTCACATCTCCTTCCCCGTAATCTTGAAGTGAGATCCAACGGCAAGTCTAATAAATTTGGGGTTAGTTATCTCTTGGTAATTAATTATGCATGACTGCCTCCAAACATGTGATCATAAGCACCTAAATCTATTATCCAATGATGGTATCTTCCATTGTTGGCAAGACAAGAGAATATGATACCTTAGTGTATCATCAAGCCGGTAGGCTGTTGGGTCATGTTAATAAAAAGCTTATTCAACACCTCCAGTTGTTCCTTGGAGAATGAACTAAGATCATTCAACCCTTCAGAAGAGGTAGCAGCATGGGCCTTGTTATCCTGGTCCTTCCTCCTATCTTGCCAATTGGTTGTTACAGCTCCTCTATGTACTCAGAACGGAGCTTCATGCGGCTGCTGGCTGGCTAGCTGGCTGGCTATTACCTGCAGTTGGGAAGTGGTCGTTATCTGTGGCTGCTCCAATGAAAGACAGCAGAGAGAGGACGCCTAGAAGAAGTCTGGGAAACGTTTGGAAGCCAACAAGGAGGAATGCCTGGAAGCCTACAGGGAGAAGCCTGCAGGTAGCTGGCTGCAAGGAGAGGATCTGATGGAGGGCCTGCATGGAGACAGTAGCGAGGAAAGGATCTGACAAAGGGCATGCAGGGAATGGTAGCTGCAAGGAGAGGCTCTGGCAGAGGAAAGAGAGCTAGGTTCTATTTCCTTCCGTTGATATAGTGAAGAAATGTGGAAAAACTATATTCTTTTCTTTCTTAATGTTAAAATTACAACATTTACCCTTATTATATGGGGGAAAGCTAAGACAAACATAATTAAGATTATTATAACTTACCAAAAAAAAATAAACACATAAGGAAAGACATCCAACATAACAAGCAAATGATAAAAACAGATAAAGCTGAAAAAAGAAACTCAAAATTCCACAAATATCAATACATGAAATAACAGTATCTGTATAATGTATCAAGAATTTTGATGATGAAATTTAGCCGCATAAAACAGGTATCAACTTTAGAAAAGAAAATTTTTGGCATAAAAAATACCTGTAGTAATTTCACAAATTCACCAGGCTCAAGTGCTAGTCGCATTCCCCTTCCTCCACCACCAGCAGTTGCCTTCATAAGGTAGAAATATAGATTTAATGTTATAAACACTAACCAATTATCATAATTCATAAGTGTATCTAACAAGCTCAATAAACATCCTACAGGCTAAGATATGAAAGAAAATAAAAAAAGGATTGCAGGCTCCATGAAAAGCACATAACACCTGCCTTCCAACAAAATAAGACACATTAACATGATATCTTTTCGCAATCCACATTTAACCATGAATAAACTCTAACAAAAAGGAAAGGTTAGTTTATTAATGCTTTGGGGAACAGAAGCATATTAACAGAATAGGCTTTTGTTTCTAGACCTATTATAGTATGTTGGAACCTTCCCCTTTTTCACTTTTTCTTTTTTTTTTTTTTTTCATTTTTCACTTTTCTTTTTTTTTTTTTTTTCTTTGTTTTGTTTATATTTTGATTTGAAATAAAATATGTTTAGTTGAAAAGGCTGTTTTTAAAATCATTCAAAACACACAAAAGCTATTTTGAGCATTTTCAAAAATAAATTGATTTGTTTTAAAAACAGAAATAAAAACAAACAAAAAATACACTAAACAAATATATTTTTTAAAACAAAAGAAAGAATAAAAATAAAAACAAAACGTGACTGTTTTTAAAAAGACTCAATTTCAACCTGTTTTCTTCATAATTTTTGTTTCTGAAACTTTAATTTAATTATTATAACTGAGTATCTAGGATGAAGCATACTGATACCTGCATAATTTCAGTTGTAAAGCAAGATTAATACCTTGATCATGACAGGAAAACCGATTTCATGGGCAAGCTTGATAGCTTCTTCAGTGGACTGATAGGTTTGAAAAATTTTCAAAGTTAGAAAGAGGTTACAATTAAAAACACTTTGGATATTCTGCAAGTTATGCTGATGGGTCCATAACATTATTAGAAATTATATAATACCTGCAGCAGTCCTTCACTTCCAGGAACAGTTGGGACACCTGCTTTCTTCATTGTTTCTCGGGCAGTAGATTTGTCACCCATAACTCGAATACTGTCAGGCTGGAATAGCATGAACAAATTGTTAATAAATCATCCCACACATGAAGAAGAGACGGAAGCATAAAGCAAGCTGTCCAATAAATGCAAAATAAAGGAGGGGCGGTGAAGTTCAATAATTTATAATCGACTTCATGACATGAAATTTGCACATCTATAAGCCAAAAATATTCATATTCCCGTTTGAAAATTGAAACCAAATGATAAAGCTAAACTCATTAAACATTTATTGCTGTGATTAAGAATTATAAGAACAACTGTAGAAATTCCATAGGAAAATAAAACAGGATTGCTTTAGAAACTTCAATCTTTAAACCATTCACTAAGATTTTACTTACATTAGGGCCAATAAAGTTGATTCCATGTTCTTTACATATATCAACAAAGCCAGCATTCTCAGCCAAAAAACCATAGCCAGGATGTAGCATAGTGCATCTATGGCTAACAGCAGCAGAGAGAACATTTGGGATGAACAAGTACCTGCCATAAATGTACAACAATGAAAGAAAATAGAGGCATTTACCTAAATACCACCCAATTCTTATGTATATACAAATTTAACACCTAACCTTTACTTTTTAAATTTATACCACCTAAATCTTTCATCACATCAAAATACCACCATTTTAACTATTAAAAAGTGAAAAACCTTTTCATGCATAGGCAAGGTGGCATGTATGTAAAAATTGAAGTTAAGGTGCTATGTAAATCCTTCAAAGATATGAAACCACAGAGGAATTGCAACATGTACTAGACTAAAATGTAAGTAAAGTGCGATGAAAGGTAAAGGAAATCGAGCATTATTTGCAAAATGATTTAAATATGTAATTTATAGATTTTTTTTTTGAAGGAATGACAGGGAATATGAAGGAGTATACATCTTACTTACGATTGACTGCTTGGAGCTTCCCCAATGCACACTGCCTCATCTGCTAGCCTCACATGAAGAGCGTCCTTATCTATTGTAGAGTGCACAGCTACACATGGTATTCCCATCTCATGAGCAGTCCTAATGACGCGAACTGCAATCTCGCCTCTATTTGCCACAAGGATTTTCTCATCATGGCATGTTGCACGAAGAGCACCACCAGAATTTTTAAATCTTTGAGTTTTACAGGCAGCCCTCTGCCTGGGCAAAAATATTTTTTGAAAATTTGGAAGATTTCCAACCATAAAGTTGCATTGTGAACTCCTATTTCCTTGGGTTGTCCTAAGAAACATTGTCTTCTGACAGAAACGAACAATAATTTATTGAGCTATTCAGCTAATCTTACTGTCATGTTTCAGAAAATTTAATTTAATTGGAAAAAAAAGGTTTAGGAAAACATGAGGTTTATTTCTTTTTTCTTGAAAAGGTAGAGCTTCAATGACCACTCTCAGCATTATTGACGAAATCAAAAGACATAAGCTACTAATAAATTCAGCAAACAAGTGAACGCTTAGATCGAATGGTCAAAGCTAAGAAAAAAGGGTTCAATAATAGTAAATTGGTAAACAAAATGAAGTAAAATACATAATTAGTTCAAGATCAACACAAAAACACATATCACTAATCAACTCTGCATACATGCGAGCATTCGTCTATATAAGGAACAAAAACAAAATATATAGGAAAAAAGAGAACAATTAAAGAATTCAACAAGTTAATATGCAAACCAAAAAAGACAAATAACGAATTAACTAAGTTGAGAAAATACAGGCCCCCTGCCAAGACAAGCAAATAACGTCACTCAAAGAGATTGAAAATATGAGATTTTATTAGATGTATTACATGCCTCACATTATATAATTTGTAAGTGCTAAATTCTCCAAAGTTGGCTGCCCCTCAAATCATCCAATTACAAGTCACAGTTTCATAGATCATGCCATATGATACTCAATAGAACTGCTTCAAAAAGAATCACATACATCAAAAATAGCTACTGACGAATTAATGTGGTCAGCTGATTTAACATAAGGATTCCATAAGACTTTTTAAAGCAGCAGCAGAACTAGAGAAAAGAAGAAAACAGACAATCGACTCGAGCAAGAGCAGCAAGTATCACGACTATAGATATGGGAGGTCAACATAGTCAAACTCCATATGTAAACTAACTTTAAAGCCCAATTGCAACCAGTCCATATTTCTAAAAACTTCAATTAAAATTTCTGTATTCCTCAAATAACAAAAATGATCCTCTATACGTATGTTAAACATCAGCCCATGCATATTTGACAGCACTAACTTCCCTAAAATGAATTTGTATGTCCCACTATTTTTTTATTTATTATATTTAACTATTATGGAATAATACAAATTATAACAAAACATTTGTAGAAACCCTTCAAATGTCAATCTAATTAGAAAGTTTTCAATGTTTATACTATATTATTATATATAGATATAATTTTGAATCTCACGGCTATTATTTTGTTGTTTCCCGGAGAAAAAACCCACTTAGGCCCCGTTTGGGGCAGCTTATTTTGCTGTCGCAGCGTTTGTTTCGGCGTTTAATCCTGCATTTTTAAATTGTCGTTAATCGCGTATCGAATTTACGAGTTTTGAAATAAGCATTCCGAACGTCAGCTTATTTTGCTGCGGCGGCGTTTTGAAAACGCTGCCGCAACGGTGTTTAATCCTGTTTTTTTAAATCGCCGTTAATCGCGTATCGAATTTACTTCTATCCATCGAACGCGGGGGAGGGGTTCCGTTCGGCGTTGGCTAGGGCTTATTTTCCTCCTGTGCCCCTGTGGATTCTCTCTCGCGCTCTTCCCCGCGATCTCCTTTAACGATCTTCTCGTGTGTAAACTTCTGGTGAGATCTTGTGTAAACTATAGAAATGACACTCCTTTGATCTTCTCTGGTTCGTTTATATGCGGCTCGAATGTTTTTTTTTTTTGTGTTCCTTTGGTTTCTTTTTAGGGCTAGAAGGCAACTTCGAAGCTTTTTAGGTTCTTCTATATGCTCTAGAAATGTTCTCCATAGATCTTCTCTGGTTTTTATGCCCTTACATTTTCTTTTTTGGGATTTTTAGCTTTTACATTTAGGGATTTTTAGATCTTGCTCTGGAAATGGATCACATATTTACAGTGCATTTAGATCTATATGCCGCACTCCTTTTTTCGGATTGCTAGTTTTATATGACGCACTTCTTTGGTTCTATATTTACAGTGCATTTACATTACAATATATTTCGGTTCTATATGCCGCACTTCGTTTGGTTCTATATTTACAGTTTTTGTGCCTTGCAATACATTTCGGTTTGAGTTGTTCTGAAAATTGGAATTAGGAAATTGGGCTAATTTACAGATCTATACGTTATTGGTATTTTAGCTGGTTGTTCTTGGATTACTTATCTGTGTCTTGCAAGTTATAGAAAATCTAGTTTAGGATGATGAATGGGGACAAGGTTTAGCATTTATGAAATTTTGCATTTAAAGATAGCATAATGCATTGTTGCCTTCATATTCGAAAGCTTGGTTCTCCCTGTTTCATTGCAATTAGCTATTTTGACTGTTTGGCTTCATTCGATTGGTGATTTCCATTAATGTGGTTGCTAGTTCCATCAAAGCATGGCTTTATTCTTTACAGTTGGGGAAATGGCTTTATTCTTTACAGTTGGGGGAATGACTTCATTCTTCTTGTTTCATTGTAGTGGCATCAATGTTTGGCTTTCGGGTCATTGCAATACATTTCGGTTTGAGCTGTTCTAAAATTTAGAATTAGGAAATTGGGCTTTGGTATTTTTTGTAATTCTTAGTTGAACTGATAAGAGACTGAATTAATGCTTATGATTTGATCATATTTATTTGTGAGTTGAAATCTTGGTTGAGCAGAAAGTTAACTGATGTTGTAGCTAGATTTGGATGTGGCTCTTGATGATGGTAGTGTGCTAGTTCACGAATGATTAAGCTTAACCAAAGTTTACAGCTGCATAAATTCGTCTAATCAGAAATGCCAGCATTGCTTTCGGTTATGGTGTATTTAGAGTTGGCTTTGGTATTTCTTTGGTAATCTCGGTTCAAGAGGCAAGGAAATTACATCAATGTATTTAGAGTTGGCCTTGTAACCTTTTGGAATTGCATAATAAAATATTTTTGAAGTCTTATTGTGGATGTAGGTCAATGACCGAACCACATAAATCATTTGTTTCTTCATATATTTCTTTTTTTGTTATTGATCAAGTTGTTATGCTCTTGTTTGTGTTGGTGGCAAATGTTTATGTTTGGAGACTGGTGTTCTTGTTGGGTTGATGTTGTTGTGGGCTTGAGATGTTCATGTGTTGGACGTATTATTACTTCAAATATCATCTCTTTTTAATACTCATTTGCTCTCCATAACTTCATCATGTCTAAATCAGTTGAAGGGGGGACCTCCGCAATGTGAGATAAGGAAGTAACAAATATTTTCTGCGATCTTTGTATAAAAGAAATAGAACTTGGAAACAGGCCAACAACGTTTTTTAATAAGGGTGGCGAAATATTGAAAAGAGATTCAAGGAATTGACTGGCAGGGATTATGATAAGCTGAAATTTAAAAATAAATGGGATCAATTAAAGAAGGAATGAAAAATATGGAAGGAGTTGAAATGTGGATCTACAGCTTTGGGTTGGGATCCGATTAAAAGGACAATTGATGCTCCCGCTGAATGATGAGCTGAAAAATTAGAGGTATTTTATATATACTACGTGATTTGTTCGATTTTAATTCCAAATTTCTTCTCTAATTATAATTCTCTAACTATTCGCCCTAAAATGTTCTGTCACAAGCGGTACCAGCAGCGAAAAAGTATAAGCACTGCGGGATTGAGCCGGAATTTGAAGAAAAACTGGACATAATGTTTAAATGGATTGTCGCAACAGGAAAATTTACTTTTAACCCATGTCAAAGTACTTTTGAAGGGATATCAGATGAGTTCACTCCTTAGTCATTAACACCTGATGAAAAAGTGTCTAGCATTAAACAGAGTGATACGGGTGACTCTAGCACAATAAAGAGAGTCAGAGTTGCTAAGAAAAATAAAGGGAAAGAACGTTTGTTGAACACCTCCTTCGATCGTTTGATTGAAGTTTTTGCAGCTCCACCTATCTCTGATGCGAGCATATTAGACTGTCTGAGACTTTTGCGTATTATTCCTGAAGTTGTGGCAGATAGGCGATTTCACGCACAGTGTGTGAAAAACCTTGAGGATTCAACTAGAATGAAAATATTCATGGCACTAGAGCCAGAAATGCGTCTTGAATATTTGCGGGTTTTGGTCGATGAATGATATTTCTTTATGGATTGTATATGTATTTGCACTATTTGAACTTTGACTTATGTCGTTTTATTTTTAATATATTTGGAACTTTTAAGCATGTTACATTCTCGTGTTTGGGAGTTTTTTGACTCATTATGTTAACATTTTAAATTTTTGGATAGTGGACTATTAATGTTTATATTTTAAATCATTTAGAATGGATCCGCAACGTGAACGTCATAGGAGAATGGCATTTGCTACAGCCGTTGCAATATTGTTATTGGAATATTGTAGGAGTAGCACTGCTCGCATTCCCCGCATGATATCCAGCTTTGTTGGAGACAAATGGGTTGATGAAATGCTTTCTGGCCATCCAATAAGGTTTACAAATATTTTCAGAATGACAGGACCAATTTTTATGGATCTTTTTCTCGAGTTATGCCTAAATCACGGCCTACAGGGTTCTTCCAGAACGACGTGTAGGAAGGTGTTGGCTATAATGCTGTACATTCTTTCACAAAATGAATCAATTAGAGGAGCTATGGAAAGATTTCAGCATTCTTTTGAAACGATAAGTCGTTACTTTTCTAAAGGCATACAGGCTCTTGTTAGCTTAGCAGCTAAAATAATTAAACCGGAGGATCCATCATTTGCTACCACTAGAGATCAGGAAGGTGAAGGTTTGGCTAATATGATTGCTTTAAGGAAATCTATCACAGATGCTATTTGTGGTTGTTGATCTACCAAATTTTCCTTTAATAAGGTTATAGGTTTATATTCATATGTATTTAATTTTGGTTACTTTTAAAATACCTTAAACCGACATTGATTCTTTTGTTATTTTTGTAGTTATACAAACATGACTTCCAGGATATCAGGTACAGACAGAGGGATTTTGTGTTATTGTGGACTGCCGTCTCCGTTGCTAACGTCACGTAAGGAGCATAGCTTTGGGAGACAGTTCTATGATTGTGTCAGAGGTGTTTCAGCTCGTTGCGGTTTCTTCCGGTGGCCTGATAGTCCTGCATATTACACTGTCAGTAGTCATATCAACAGTCATGTGAATCTGATGTTTTCTCAGGCTGACAATACAGTTGAGGACCGACATAGCCAGAGTCTTAAGTTAAATATTTTAATATTTCTCCTTGTTGTTGTACTTGTACTTTTTTTTGTTCTCCTGGTACTCGTTAGGATGTGAGAACTGTATGGTATCTTTTAGAACATCTATGTCATTATCGTATGTTTCTGCACTATATGTTTCTTTTCTACCAATAAGCTATTCTGAATAAGCTGACCCAATTTATCAAACAGGGGCAGGAATGTCATTTAACCACCAATAAGTTAGTCTGAATAAGCTGCCCCAAACAGCAAGCCAAATTATTCTGATAATCTGCAGATTATCAGATTATCAGAATAATCTGTTTATCAGCAGAGTATAAATAATCCACAGCTGCGCCAAACAGAGCCTTAATGTTGTTTTACTCTTATGTTTTTTTATTGACTCGGTTACAAATCCTACTTTTAGTTGACATAAAGATGCAATATTATGCCTTTATGACAAACTAATGAAAACATCTTTTAGGGTTCCTAATGTAACTAAATGATACAGTGTATTAAAATACATAATACAAATGGGTAATTCATAATTCAAATACGACCAATTAAAAACTACTCACTTTCTTTTGATCTAAACTCAAAAATATGAGAATGTCATGACTCATGACTAATAATAATTTAATGATCAATTAAACCAAAGAAGATAAGTAAAAAATTGAAAACCACCAAAAATCTGCAAATCAATTGAAACTCACACCACAATTGAAAACTATGTAGTAACATAATTGACTAAAATCAATAAAGCTTACAAAACCAATACAGCATTACATGGAAAAAAAAGAGAATGAGTATTCAACAAGTAGAAAAAAATGCATGCCTCATGCCAATCTAAGAAGATAACCTCCCTTAGAATTTGATTATTGCACTTGCAGTGCACTTGAAGAAATCCAATATCCAACTAATTAAACAAAATATTAGAAGGTACTTGAAATTTTAATGGCAAAAGGTTCAATAGCATGCCAAAATTATCTAATTTATAAGCCTTAAATTCTTTTAAAGTCCCATACCCTAGAAATTTCACTATTACAAGTCAGGTTAAGCCATACGATACTAAATATAATCCCTCAAAATGGAAGTCAAACACAACAAAAATAGTAATAAACAAATTAAAGCTACCTGATGGATAAGCATAACAATTACAAAAGACTTCTCTAGCGAAAAAACTAGCAAATACTCGGGACAAGGAAGAGCAATAAATATCATATTGATGCAAGTAGTAGAAGTCCATATAGTTGAGCTCGACATATAAACAACTAAAGAAATTTAATTGTAATTGTTCTCGGGTAATGAACAATCAAATGATAGAATCAACAACTAGCATAATCCAAGACTCATCAAACAAAATCAAAGGTAAAATAAACAAAGAAAAAAATCAAATCAACCAAGAATGGACCCCGATCACGTAGATCACATCTTCGCAAGCATGTTTAAACAATTGAAAATGGAATTAAATCAAAAAAATAAAATAATAAATGAATAATGAAATTAAATTAAATTTTATCATATAAATATTTTGCTCAATGTTTCCAACAAGTATAAATTACAGATCTCCAACAAATCTGCTTATAATGTTTGCCAACCTTACATGTAAGCTTTAAATTTTGAAATTTCAACTCTTAAATCTTAAAATTTCTATGTAGACCTTTGAATGTTATTTCCTTTCATTTAGAATAATTTCATAACACTTTTAGAGCACCGTAGGCCAGCCAAAGCACGTCCTCTTTCAAAATTGAGGCTTAGTTGAAACAAAGGAGGTGGTTGGAGTGGTTAACACCTCTTCCTTTTATTTGTTAAACTGGCCCCCTCTCTCTCTTTTTTCTTAGCTTTTCAAACTTAGAATTATTTAGGATTGATTTAATATTTAAATAATAACTAGAGATGAATGTACATCAATTTTGGCTTATTGAAAAAGAACTAAGAATTAAGTCTCTATGGTTAGAGCTTGGTAGCCATCCTGGCATCTACTTGGAGGGAGGGCTTGCTATCATTTGTTATTGTGTTGTTCTTTATCCCTAATCCTCATCCACAGATAATTAAGCCTTTCTCCTAGCCTTTACAATCTACAAAATAATTTTTAAACCCAAACTAGTAGCTATCAGCCAAGAATAGCTAAATTGAACCTAGTTTTTAGATTTTGTCTTCCACAAGCCTATAAAGCTCTTGGACTCCCGCCATTAACTCCACGACAATCCTCCACACATCCACCCAACCATTCCAAGTCATTCTAACAGCTAGATGCCGCACCAGCCTCCCCATATTTCTTAAACTTAAACTAAGGCAATCGACCACATCAAAGTTTTTAATACCTATTCCTAAGAATCCTCCATTTATATGCCCTTAAACTTCAAGGAACTTCTCCACAAACTCCAAAGTTAACCTCCACACATTCTCCTAACTCATCCAATTCAATCGAACACCACTATACTTCTACCACATTTTATAAACCCAAGCTGCTCTTTGGTTTACTACAACTTATGGCTGATCACCTCGACTCGGCTAAACCCTCTCCCCTCCACCACCAAAACTTTTAAGGCTACAAATACTACGAAAAAACCCTATCACAATAATTCAAAACCTTGGTTGATCACAATCAAAAGGCCACACCAATTGTAATCCATCAGCCCCCTATTTCAGCCATGCTAGCTAGATTGTTGATGAGGTCGAGAGAAGCTACCTTCTCTGAGACTTTTGGAAGGGAGACCCTTAAAAAAAATATAATTTTTTTAAAAATTTTCCATCCATCCATCTCTAAATCTCTCTTGAATTTAAAACAATCAAAGCTTGTTTGGGGTCTTTTTTTTTTCCTTTATTTTTAAAAACAAGTTTGTTTAATGTGTTTCTAACATGTTTTTATTTATTGTTTCTAAAAACAGTAAACATATTTGAAGACACTCAAAACAACTTTTAGGTGCTTTGAGTATTTTCAAAAACAATCAAATCTTAATCAAACATACCAAAATATTTTGTTTCAAATCAAGACATAAACAAAACAAAAATTTGAAAAGAAAAAACAAAAGTGATCCCAAATAGCCCCTTACTTCTTCAAATGCATTACACGTAGTACAGGTAGGTAGTAATTCAAAGAATTATCTCTCTCTATCTCTTCCTCTAAAAGTTCAACCACTAACTTTTTAAGCAAAACTTGCTGATCACTTCTCCAGCACAAGCATGTAAGTAAGCTGCTTTTCCAGTAAATTTGCTCGTCAGCATTCGAGCATAAATATGAAATCACGCAAAAAGAGGCTAAATTTCGCCATTCCAGCACCAAAAAAATGCTCAGAAGAACAAAACCAGTAATAGGAATCGTTTAGGAGCAGTGAAAACGCCCATAACACGTCGCCGGATGTCTAATATTAAGTTCAGACAGCATTAACATCGACTTTAAAGCGTTTCCCATGATAAACCAGAGAACAATAGCAAATACTACTAAAAGAATAGGATAAGTTCCAATTATGCAGAAATGCGCATATCAAAAAGGTCCAACAGATTCATAGAACTCACCTGCATCGAGCTAATGGACTTGAACATGACCATTGAGTCCATCTTCGAATAAATAATCTAGAAAAACAGAAGAAACAACAAAAACAAACGTATTTTGATCTAAGAACACAAGGAAAACATCCGAGGAGCCATTCCAAAGTAAGTGAGCTCGAATTAGCGAGATCTGGCACGGGGTAAACCTGAGGATTGAGGAGAAAGCCTGATCCTTGATGGGGTTTCGTGAATGAAGGAAACAAAAAAATGGGAGAGAATGGTGCCGGTTGGGTTGTTAAAGTTGGGAGAGTAGAAATGTGGACGATAAAATCGAGGACAAGGTATTCAGAATCACGCAAAAAGAGGCTAAATTTCGCCATTCCAGCACCAAAAAAATGCTCAGAAGAACAAAACCAGTAATAGGAATCGTTTAGGAGCAGTGAAAACGCCCATAACACGTCGCCGGATGTCTAATATTAAGTTCAGACAGCATTAACATCGACTTTAAAGCGTTTCCCATGATAAACCAGAGAACAATAGCAAATACTACTAAAAGAATAGGATAAGTTCCAATTATGCAGAAATGCGCATATCAAAAAGGTCCAACAGATTCATAGAACTCACCTGCATCGAGCTAATGGACTTGAACATGACCATTGAGTCCATCTTCGAATAAATAATCTAGAAAAACAGAAGAAACAACAAAAACAAACGTATTTTGATCTAAGAACACAAGGAAAACATCCGAGGAGCCATTCCAAAGTAAGTGAGCTCGAATTAGCGAGATCTGGCACGGGGTAAACCTGAGGATTGAGGAGAAAGCCTGATCCTTGATGGGGTTTCGTGAATGAAGGAAACAAAAAAATGGGAGAGAATGGTGCCGGTTGGGTTGTTAAAGTTGGGAGAGTAGAAATGTGGACGATAAAATCGAGGACAATTTAGAAGAGCGGAAAATATTTGCTTTACGTAAGAGGTATTCAGGAAAATATTTGCTTACCTAAGAGGTATTCAGGGGTATAGGGTTTATATCGGGGTTATATCCCTCTATAATCCTCACGTAAGCTCTTTATAATCTACTTGTAATCTATAAATGAGTTCCGTGCTTCTGTAGTTTTATGGGAACAAATAAGTTACACGGATATTACATGGGAGTTACACGGATGTTACAGAGGGTATAACTCAGATATAACCCTCTTGT
>NW_018164444.1:65389732-65390678 GCF_001263595.1 Phalaenopsis equestris | reverse complement strand
TATATATATATTGTACATAAAAAAATATATGGAAGCACAAATCTCGAGAAAATGTGATAATAAATTACATGAAAAATTTGTTACTTCAGTGGTGGCCAGAAGAATTGATTGGCTAACATCAACCATTAATCACAGACCTTCCAAACCAACTCAATGATGTATGCCCAATTTTACATCTGCCAAATGGCTTAAGTTTACACAACCGATAGAAATTCTCTTGACAGATTATTAGTCAATCAGATCAGTCTCGAGGAATTTCTTCAGTGGTTCAGTCGCCCGCACTAACCCAAAGGATCGACCGACCGATGACCTCCATTCAGCAGGTCGACCAGCAGCACTAGTTATTTCGTCTCTTCAGCCCCAACTGACTAAGCGAAAAGGACAAGTAGGCTCTGGGCTTACAAGGGTGTAATTCCTAAAATAATTTGTCCAACGCTCCTTAAAGCAGAGTTAAAAATGTTTTTTTTTTTTCATTGCATTCCCTTTCCTATAAATGAAGATGTCGTATCATGTAATATAACTTTTGGCCCTTCCCCCTCAACATGTATCAAAAATATTCAATTATATAAGAAGGTTCACAGGAGCTTGGAAATATCCCATTTTGCCTCAATGAAGGCAAATTTGGATTTAAAAATTTGAAAGATGCATGACCGTGGAGCATGCTACTAAAAAGATGAAAAACAACAACTAGCCAAAGAAACCCACTATAGATACACTCCTAACATATAGTGTGTCATGGAGTTTAGGCAGCAACAGATCCAAGAGTAAAAAAATCATTTTTATGCCATCTTCTGGTAGATTTTGGCTCGGAAGTGAGAACCACCCCCGAAATGTATAGCAGTCACCTCAAGGTCAGGGAACTTCCCTACAGGAAGTTAACCAATGGCACCTTGACAGCTCTCAACCAACTCCGGACGATTGATGTCAATCCAAACATATACCCCTA
>NW_018164444.1:65345588-65389442 GCF_001263595.1 Phalaenopsis equestris | reverse complement strand
TAAATAATATATGTAATATATTGTTATATAAAAAGTTATATAATTTTTTTTTCGAGTCATTTCGAGCCGAACACGAGCGAACAAACTGTTGTTCGTGTTCGGCTCGTTTACATTTCGAGCTTAGAAATTTGTTCGTGTTTGGCTCGTTAGGCTTAACGAATGAGCCGAACACAAGCTGTTCACGAACAACGAGCCAAATTGACAACCCTAGTTGAGGGCAGATAGAGGGGACCTGCGTCGAGGTGTATCCCCCATTGGGTCAAATATAGACTCGGGGAACTCAAAGATTTCATATGCTTCGACTTATAGCCAACACTCAGGAAACTCGTACTTGAGCAGTGAGGCCAAAAACGATGTCAAAGACGGCTAATAGGCAAATACATAAAAAATGACGTATAATGCTCCCGCATCGTGAACCTTGGTCTCTGAACTTGAATCAAATAAGGCTTTAGATCTGGTTCCCTTCTCAGCAGCGATAGGCTTCGACGAAATGTGCTAAGCAAATCATCTCAGTAGCAAGATTTAAAGATTACCCTCGTGAAAGCAGCTATGAGATCCGTTTAATAAGCCTAACACAAGGGATAATCCTGTCAGGGGAAATATGACCAAGCAACTGAGAAGTGGAAAGTGTAAGACATGAGTCGGTCATCAATAACAAAAATTGATAGCTACATAAGATGTCTAATCGATACATAATTTTCCAAAAATTAAAAACGGCGTAAGACCCCTTATCGGTATAACATCGAAGCTTGACCGATAGTAAAGACTAACGTCTGACTCAACATCAAGTATTGAAAATCCCATCTCCTAGCTCGACACAAGTCTAGTCCTAGAGATAATTCCTCACTCATTAGCGATAAGATACACATTGAGTTGCATGCAAATCATCGTTGAGGTGAGTATGGTTATCCCTCATGGAAGTAGTGACAAAAAATGTGTTTGGCTTAAAGTGAGACCCAATCAAGGAGACTACTTAACAGAGCGAAAGAGATATGGAGGGAATAAGACTTGAGTCAAGAAGTTAATATAAATAAAAACTGACATAAAAAAACATCTCAAAATTGATCACTTTACCACGCACAAGATCGTAAGCAATCGAGTTGTAAAGTAGAATACAACAAAATTAAAGTAACACGGGTGTAAAAATGACAAAAAGCTTTCATTATAAGAAATTTTATATACAATTATTCTCCATGACTATACAATTCAAATGACAGCAGCCGAGCAAAACAAAATTTATTCCTAATTACAGAGATAAACAAAAGAAAATCTAAGAAGTTCTCAATCCATCGTCACGGTCGCATCCTTTTTCGACATCTTCTACTGATTTTTCATTATCATCCTCTGGTCAAAGATAAGGGTGGAAAAATGCTTCATATCAATCCACTTGGGATAGATCAAGCCCTCCTTAACAATACTACGAGCGACTAAGGGCATGCTTGCATGGCGCTGCTGGGAGAGTCCCTCAACGTGCTCTTTGACAGTCACCGTCTTGGTCATTGTTATCTTCATCTTCTCGTTCTCCTTCTACAGAGCTATGATAGTCCCCTAGTGCTCCTTCACCTCATTCTCTTGACTCTTAGTAAAGAAGCTCAACCTCTTCTCTGTCTACATGGCCCTTTGATGTGCTTTCTACAACCACGCGGCTACATCGGTCATTACTTACTCAACAACCGCTTTCTTCTCCTCCCTATGACAGAAGGCCTTCGCCTAGTTTTGGGCGGCCGACCATGCCATCAAGTGCCACCGATCATTGAGTTGGTTGAGGTCCACTATGCCTAGCCAACTTATTATCATAGTGATGAAGAATGTGGACCTTTTTCACTATTATGTGGGTCCTTCTCTTTAGCACTAACCATGAGTACCTATTAATCTAACATAGCTTTCTAGACTAGCCCATTCTAAGTGATGTGATCCTTGGTTTTGTTTCTTAGTTGGCTAACCAAAATCTCATAGTCAATTTACCTTGTGATAGTTTCCATTATTTAAGTTGGTGAATTTTACATTTATTTTAGATTTTTATATTTAATTCATGATTTGATTAAACTTTTAATTTATTGGTAAAAATAAAAAACAAGGCATTTAATGTTCAAATTTTTGCATTTAGGCTTTTATCCTAGGTGGTGTTCTCCATTAGTTTTTCTCCTAAGTCTGATTTTACGTATTGGTTTACTATTCTATGTTGAAGCTCCCATGTCAAAAGAGTCTTATATATATGTCATTCAATGCTTATATTTTTCATACTAAAGTTTCATAAACATGTTTATTTTTTAATATTACTTCCACACATATGAAAAAACTTTTTTTTGATAAGTATATATGTTTAAATAATTTTATCACACAATGATATTATTAAGCATGTAAAATAATTAAATGAAAAAAAAGTGTAAGTGAAATTGCCCAACCCTTGTATGTTTAGAAGCCAAACTTATAAATCACATATTCTCGATTGAAAATATGTTCATTTATAGGTCGAATGATGAAAATATGTTCATCTTATAAATCACATATTCTCGATTGAAAATATGTTCATTTATAGGTCGAATGAAAATATGTTCATTTATAGGTTAGACACATTAAATGCACAAAACTTATACAAGCTAGCTATTCATGAGAATGATTTGCAAATCTATATAGATTTGATTGGAATTCTATATATTTTGTGAGCACATGAGATATTTTTTTTCATAAAAAAGTATTCATTTTAATTGGAAACAAATTTACTTAAAATTTTAAATATTTTTATTTAATTTTGAAAATATTTTGAGTTTGTTTTAGTTTTTAAAAATATTTTTTAGATTTTTTTTTTTCAAAATGTTTAGTTAGATTTGTTTGTAGATTGAACAAGCTTTACTTAGGTTCCATTTTAAAAAAAACATTTAATTTTTATTTAAGTTTGAAAAAGTTACTTGCATTTTAATTTTGAAAAGTTTTACTTTTCATTTTGAAAAAAAATTACATAAGTAATTTTTTGAAAAAAAAAATTTGTTTTTAAATTTTATTTTGAAAAGTTTTGCTTCAGTATTTTTTTGAAAAAGTTTTATCTAAATTTCATTTTGAAAAAAATTCTTGAGTTTTGTTTTGAAAAAGTTTTGCTTTAATTTGCTTTAAAAATTTTTACTAGACTTTATTTTGTAAGAGTTTTTTTTTAAATTTTGCTTGATATTTAAGTTTTGTTTTGAAATATTTTATTTTGAGTTTTATTTTGAAAAAAAATATTTAAATCTCACTTTAAAAATACTTTATTCTAAGTTTTGTATTGAAAAAAGCCTTATTTAAGTTTTATTTCACAAAAAATATTACATAAGTTTTGTTTTTGAAAGCTTTTATTAAAATTTTAATTTGAAACCTTTGTTTAAATTTTATTTTAATAAAATTTTACCTGAGCTTTATTTTGAAAAAAAAAATTAGGTTTTGTTGAAAAAGTTTTATTTAGGTATTGTTTTGAAACAATTTTATTTAATTTTTGTTTTAAAAAGGATTGTTTTAAAAAAAATTAGTTAATTTTTGTAGAAAATTTTTTGCTTTAAGTTTTATTTTGAAAAATTTTTATTTAAGTTTTTCATTAATTTTTTTTTTTTTTGAAAAAAAATTATTTAGGTTTTGTAAAAATTTTGTTTGGGTTTTGTTTTGAAATGTTTTATTTAGTTTTTGTTTCAAAAATGGTTTATTTAGGCTTTGTTTTTAAAAAAGTTTTATTTTTGTTTTTTTTTAATTTTTGCTTGAGTTTTGTTTTGGAAAAGTTTTATATGAGTTTTGTTTTGAAAAAAAAAAAACTATTTAAATTTTTTTAAAGATTTTTATTTAAGTTTAAAAATTATAATTATTTATTAAAATTTTTGCTCCATATTTAAAAGCTTTCGTTTAATTAATTCAAATTTTAAGAGCTTGTGTAGATATTTTGAAGTTAGAGCATACATAAACTTACATAACATTTTCCGCTCTAAGCATAGATAAACTTACATAACATTTTCCCCTCCATTTAGAGCTCATTTTTAATTTATATAAAATTTCTACAAAAAATTAATTTAGAGCACATTTAAATTTATATATTTTTTTAAAATTAATTTTTATTGTTCAATTGTATATTTTAATTATGTAACATTTACAAATCATTCCCTAAATATCTAATTTATAAGAATAATCAACATCAGACATGTAAGCACAACATAAACTTTTACATGAAACTTAAATACCATAACATGAATTTTTGCTTGAAATATAAATAGCACAGCTTACATTTTTGCATGAAATTTAAACATCAGAGCTTGAATTTTTATTTGCACGCAATATAAATACCACAACTTATATTTTTGTATGGAACATAACATCATAATATGGATTTTTGCATGGAATCTAAATACTACAACATAAATTCTTACATGCATAAAACATGAAGGGCACCACATTATTATTATTTTTTGTTTGAAACTTAAAACTATTACATTATATTTTTAGCATGGAACATGAACATCACAACCTGTATTTTTTGCATGAAACATAAATATCACAACTTGTGCTTTTACATGAATCATAAAATTACCACACCATGAATTATTGCTTGGACATAAAACTACCATAGGGATTCTTGTGTGGAACATAAAGTTATCACATGGATTCTTGAATGTAATATAAAACTACAATATGAGTATCTTTTTTTTTTACATTAAACTTAAAACTAACACAAGAATTCTAGCATAAAAATATGAGGCTATTAAGGTGAGTTTTTTTTTTTCAAGAGACAAAACTAACACATGAATTATTGCATAAAATACGAAGCTATCACAATAAATTCTTTTTTTGTTGCATGAAACATGACCATAAAAACATCAAAAAAAATTTTGTTTCATGGAAAATAACAATAAACACATGATTTTTTTTAATGTAACATAACTATAAACACATGAAATTTTTTTACATGAGAAAAACATAAAGGAATAGCTATGGCTAAGGTTTAATCCATAGAAAAAGGGGTATTTATGTGGTTGGTTGAGTAGACATTTCAGGTATGAGAGAGAGATAATGAAAGGGGTGAGACTATGCTTGCTAGGGTTCTAGTAGGAAAGAGAGAGGGAGATGGAGAGAGTCAGTAGCGCTAGTTAAGGTTTTATATAGGAGAGAGAGAGAAAGAAGTTGAGTGGGTTGGGCTAGGGTTTCAGGTAGGAGAGGGAGAAGGTGAGTGGGTTGGGCTAGGATTTCAGGTAGCCTAGAGGGGGATAAATGGTGAGAGCGAGGACTAGGATTTTGAGTAGAAGCGAGAGAGTGAAAAGTGGTGAGGGCTAGGGTTTCGAGTAGGAAAGAGAGGGAGAAGTTGTGAAGGTGAGGGAGAGGGTTAGAGTTTTGGGTAATAGATAGAGAGATAAGTGGTAAGGGGGAGAGCTAGGGTTTTGAATATGATAGAGAGAGAGAGAGGGAGAAATGGTGAGGGTGAGGGTGAGGGTGACGGTGAGGGAGAGGGCTAGGTTTTGGGTCGGGTAGAGAGAGAGAGAGAG
This sequence comes from Phalaenopsis equestris, assembly GCF_001263595.1. Lineage (NCBI taxonomy): Eukaryota > Viridiplantae > Streptophyta > Magnoliopsida > Asparagales > Orchidaceae > Phalaenopsis > Phalaenopsis equestris. Next base: position 65,383,950 of record NW_018164444.1, on the reverse strand, counting down.
AGAAAAGATGTTAGGTTTCATGTAGGAGAGAAAATCAGGGTGTGTTGTGTAAGGGCTAGGGTTTCGGGTAGGAGTGAAAGAGAGAGAAAATGAGTGTATTAGTGGGTAGGAAGGTTAGATTATGATAGGAAAAAAAAAATGGAGAGTATGGTATGTGGCTTGGTTATGGAAAAGAGGGAGGAAAGGAGAGGCATGGGGCTTATTCATAGAATAAAAGGGAGATAAAGGTAGAGATTTGGGTCAATCATGGAGGAAAAGGGAAGGAAAGGGAGAGATTTGGGCCCGTCATGGAGGAATAGAAAGAAAGAGGGTTTACATCACAATTTCACAAAATTATTTCATGTTACACTTATTGAAAGGAGAAAGGAAAAGTAATTTATACATTATCCTAAGTAGAATTGCTTAACTTCCTTATTTGGATAAAAGGATATTTGTGCATTCCTTGATGGGAAAGAGGGATTTTAGGCCTTGGTATGAGGAGATGATGATGAGGGAAAGGTTTTTGGCCTTGGTGTGAGAGAAGAGAGGAATGAAAGGGAGGAAAATTTCAGCCTTACAAAAGACGAGAGGGTTAGGGAATTTTTGGGTAATATAGGAATGAGGGAGAGGGGGTGAGTTTTGGCCTTAAGTTATAAATAGAGTGAATGCTTAAGGAGAGACGGTCGGATGGTGTGAATTAAATGTTCGATATCAATCTAGAATTTAACAGATGAAATTGTCACCAATCAAATTAAATTAAAGTTGTACTATTAAATATATCTCGTTACTAGTTTTTCACATTTTCTATCAATAATTTTCTTTTTATCGTACATATTTAATCACTTAATTAACCATAAAAGTTAGTTTAAGATAAAAATAAGCTAAACATGCATTGAATACTCATACTCCCAAGCTACAATATTGCAAGAAAAAAATAAGCAAGATGCATGTCAGCTAAGAATTTTAATAATCAATATAAATATTTAACATGCTATCAATGAATTATACTATATCAATACTAATATAATTCTATATTTGTACAACTGTCACAATAGCTCCACTAAAAATTGTGTTAATTATGACACAATAATATCAATATCCTTTTCTATATAAGTGCACGAGTACATTATTGTTCTTCCACTAATACATTAATGAGTGACTCCATCATAGTGACACCTTATACATAAAAAATCTAAACTTTATGTACATAAAAGATCTAAACTTTAATTTTCACATATGACACCTTATACATAAAAAAAAAAATTGCACATTTCACTCTTTAAAGGTTAGAATGGTAATGTCTTCTACGTGATAATGAAAGAGATGATATAAATATGAACAAGAAATTCAAATGTTAGACATGTAAAGACAAAGGAATTAGGCTGCATGCATGTAAGGATTTACAAATGAAAAATGTAGAGTTCTTTTCTCTTGAGAGTTCAAGAAAAAGGAATGAAAGAATGCACTACATTTGTATGTATGTGAATTAAACTCAAAAGATCGTTAATCACTCAAAAAAATAATTCAAATTTTGAATTAGATCGAAATTGCATTAAAATAAACAGTTCATAATTTAACACAGATCATTAATCACTCAAAAATTGATTCAAATTTTAACTCAAATCAGAATCGAATCGAACTACAAACGCAAGCTATGAGCCAAAATTTTGGATCAAATTTTTTTCAAGCCAATTTAGAGTCAAACTAGCTCCACTCGAAATTGAATCATTAACAGCCCTATTTATATGTAATAAAATTTTGAGTGCTATATAGATTTACCCCAAAAATTATTTCAATGATCATAAAATAAATCACCAAAAAAAAAAAAAAAAACTTAATTCTAACATTTTTTTTTTTTTTCATTACCAACTTCAAATTAACTCATCAATTAAGATAAAGAAGATTTTTAATATGTCATTATTTGACACTAATTAGTGATTAAGAAAGATGAATTAATTAATTAAAAAATATATATTTCGGAAGACAAAACAAACACTGAAATATAATCATTAAGACAAAAACACAACATAAAAGTGATAAATTCCTCCAACCTCATAAAAGCTGCAGGAAAGATATCTTACCGCTACAACAATCAATTGCAAGGACAAAATCTCATTAAATAAAGTTTTATTAATCGACAGACAACAAGTGAAAACATATCATTACTGAATAAGTTTCTTCCTCATGCCAACCTCTTCTGCCCAGCTGCGCTCCGGATGAATGAATATATATATATATATAATGCTCTTGAGTTTATGACACAATCAGACAGCTCTGCTCCATCAGCTTTCATCCATGGCATTGCTGCCATCGACGCACTTCTGCGAATGAGGGCCTTTGCTCTCATCGTGCATCGAATCCGGCTCTCCGGTGGATTCCGACGATCCCGCAACGGTCTCCTCCAGCGCTTCGAGGAACGAGAGCACGGTGAAGTTGTCTGTGATAGAGATCATCAAACTTTAAGCATAGAAACAGAATGTTTCCCATCTTTTCTAGTGAATTATCATTTGAAACTATTGTAAAGGTCTTGAGTTTGAATCTCATCTGGATGATAGTACTTACATTTACTCGGGTTGATTCCAAACTGAGACAAATCAATCTGTCCCGTCCGAAGAACCTGTATCATTAACCAAATGAGGAATTTAGATTATAGTAGCCATATAAATAAAGGAAGAGTTACTTAAAGACCACCCAAATACAATGTATTAATATATCTAATACCAAAATGTTAATTTTTACACACATATACCGCCTTACCTATGAATGAAAAGATAAATTTCGTCTTTTAAAAGTTAAAATGGTAGTAATTTTTATGTGATACAAATTATCTCGGAGGTGTAATTGCAAAAAAGCAAACTTTAGGTTATAGATATGTAAATACATATGAATTGACCGGTATTTGTGTAAATGACAAAAAAATAAAATATATTTTCCTTACATGACTAAATGAATCTACTTGCTGCCGGAAAGGAGGACTCTGCAGCAAATCCATTAGTTCATGAGGATTCCATGAACCCTATAAAAGTTGGAACAATGAGAATCTGCAGTTATTGAGACAGAAATTTTGAATAATATTCCGCAAAGGCCACACAAACCTCCGGCAAGTACGAGGCTAATGTCTGCTCTAACGGTAATGATTCAACCAACGGCAAGAGAAGATCAGGCTTTAAAATATCTCCCAAACCCAAACCTAAACATAAGGGAGTTTATCATGTTCAATTTTTTAAATTTTTACAACAAATATCACTGATTCTGTGGGTGGCTGAGAAGTTCTACCTGCATCTGGATCTTCAATCGAATCATCTGCAAAAATGGAAAAAAAGTAGTAAGAATAGTAAATGAGTAAAGTGCCAAGATAGTTCCCTGACTGTTTACAAAAGTGATAAAGAATTTGAGAACTAAATTGACACTCTCCTCAATAATAAATAGAATGGAGAGATATAAGGACAAGTGAATATATATGTATATATATTATATAAAGGGTGATACCAGGAGTTTGGATATTTCTTAATATTCTTTGCAGATCTGCCAATTTTACAGGTCCAGCAGATGAAGTCACTTCGCCAGTCAATTCCCCGGCCATGTTCTGGTCAACTAAGTTTCCAGCTCTACGCAAAGGGGATACCAACATGAGAACTCAAGCATTAACTACTACAGAAAAATGGAGCTGAAAGTTTGAAACGAGTAAGCTTAATCAAAAAAATCAATGAGGCCGCCGTGCGATTAATATCTACAACTCTCCACATTAGCAATGAAAAAATTACCTTAAATAAGTAAGTTTGAAACGAGTAAGCTTAATCAAAAAAATCAACGAGGCCGCCGTGCGATTAATATCTACAGCTCTCCACATCAGCAATGAAAAAATTACCTTAAATAAGGACTAAATGTTTTGAAAAACACCCGAAGCAACACATAAGCAGCAGCATTCTAGTACCTTATCCCAATTATTTATGAGTAGCTCCCCTAGGGTTTAAACTAAAAAGCCCTTCGGTGTTTCAAAATATTGTTATTGACAATCTGCAGGTTTTGTATTGCAGATCTAACCATCCCCACACCCCAACAAGATCAAACCCTGAAAAGAGTAATCTTGCAGATTTTTGCATGAGTGAAATGTTTGCAAATTTTTTTGAAAAATATCATACACAATAATGAAAATTATGCACTGTTTATAAATATTTGATTTCACAATTTAAGTTTTTGAAGACTAAGTTTAATCAGAATAACAAAAATAGTCAAGGGACAGAATAAGTGGCTCAATACTCCAAATGCTGGCCTTGATCTAGAATAGTCAAATCACCCAAACTCAAACACATGAAAATGATATGGGAAATTTAAATAAATACCACGCAATTGTATTTACATATTTAATAACTAAAATTTGATATTGATACCGATAACAATTTGATATCATAACCCTATAGAAAAAAGATCTATTTCACTTATCAAAAGTTAGTACATGTATTTTGAATGTAATGTTAATGGCTATTCATGTAAATATAATAGGGCAGGTATTAGATATGTAAATACATAAGAATTGTGTGGTAGGTATGTAAATGCCCCAAATGATATATATCCAGCTAATTAAGAGCATCTACTTTTCTTCATAAATTACAGATAAAAACAAATAAAACTACAAGTTTCAAAAGAACTAAGAAAACATAATGCAAAGTGGACACCAGATCATCTGCATCTCCTAGATGGAATTTCCAATAAGTAATGTGAAATCCACCATACCTTGATGAGATATCATCATCAGCTGTATCTTCAGAAATTTCAGATATGTGCATAGGAACTGAAGCTTCAGCCTCATCTTCAACGATGATATCTTCAGAAAATTTGAAAATAAATTTAAATAAAGCACAAATACAGACAGAAATTCACACAAATGTAATAACACGACATACCTAAAGGACGATTAATGCAAGAATTGATTGAATTGCATATTTGAATGTCTCCATCAGATTTTGGCTCCTATCAGTAGCCCAACCCATAATTTTCAGTAAAAGATGTAAAGCACTTTGATTTCAGCGAAACAGGCATAAGGAAAGCAAGTGATAAAATAAAGAGCGGCAACTCTTGTTTAACAATGAAATTTTAAATATTTATAAGATTATCACCCAACTATCTCAATTAACAAAATTGGTATCCAAAATCTCAAAATTCAAAGCAAAACTATAAACTTTCATCCTCAATGTTTTATCAAATTCCGAATGAGTTAGTTTCATAACAAGCACAAATGCATGAATAATTTTTTCTTTTTACTATTTTATTATTATTATTTATTTTTGATAATTTTGTAAATTGGAATGATTATATTTGTACGAATATAACTCTCCCTAAAAAGAACTGACCTGCATCCAAAAGATAAACCTCCTATTATCAGAGCTAAACTTCAAAATGAAAACTCTTTCAGGGGATTGCACCACCTGAACATGAAACAAGGATGATAGTATTAAATAAACAAATACATGCTGCAAAGTGACAATCGAGGAATAAAAAATCATAGACTCGAATAGAGAAAAAGTACCTTCTCAAAAACAGCTTCATCTGGGAAGATGATCTGATCCTGTAGTACATAAATTTAAGGAAGCCAATTTTCAACAAAAAAGAAGATGCAGGAGAAAAAGAAATCGAATAGCGGAAGAAAAAAAAAATTACATGACAAATTAAACAATCCTATTTCAACATAATTTAAGAAAGCAAAGGGTGATAGCTACAAAGTAATCCATCCATACATAGACCCACACACACTCATAGCACTAAGTTCTTGTTTTTACATATCTAGCTCCTGAACTTCAATTTTTCCATATATACCACTTTTGCTAAGCATGAAAGGGTGTATTTCACTGTTTAAAAGTTAACAAGGTGGTATTTTGTTGTGATATAAAAAGATTTAGGTTGTATAAATGTAAAGTGCAAAGTTTAGGTGTGATAAACATAAATTTGTATGAATTGGAAGGTATGTATGTAAATGCCATATACATACATACGTAGATAGAAATCTATTCCGTAATAAGTGAAGAAAGATGAAGAAAATCGTATTTTCTTATTTTCAATAATCAAATTACAACTCTTCTCCCTATATAATAAGGAACGGCTATTAGGGTTTCGAATTTAGCTCGAAGAACGTTAATCACCAGAAAATCTATTTGAAGTTTGGCTCAAATCGAGATCAGATCGAAATAAACGATCTGAGCTATTGAGCTGAAACTTTGGATCGAATTTTTTTCGAGTTGATTCACAGTCATACATGGATCAGCTCGAACTAACTCGAGATCGGCTTGTAATACTCTTTATTTATAAATCTTATATATATAATGCTAAGTAAAATTGAATATAACAATTCACAAGCTAATTTTGAGCCAATTTTGAGCTGGAATGCATCCAAATAACTCAATCTGAGCCACTTAGTTTCAATTTTGAGTCAGATCTAGCTGATTCTGAGTTGAAGCAGATCCAAATAACTGAATTCGAGCTAGCACATTTCAATTTCAAGCTCCATTCAATTTTGAGCCTGCTCAATTCGAGATCAAATATAAAGAGCTAGGAGTTGATTTCGAGCCAATTTCAAGCTGACCCTAGCACAACTCAAAATCAGATCTTTAACAGCCCTAACGGCTAGGATAAGATTAAATACAACTTACTAAAGCAAGCATAATTCAAGAAGAAAAGAAATATGACATAATAAGAAGGGAATAAAACTAAAATAAGAAACTCCAAAAATTTCACTCCCCCTCAAGTTGGGTCATAGATGTTGTAAAGACCCAACATGGTATTTAGGTCAGTGAAGCTGTCTGGATGTAAAAATTTTGTGAAAACGTCTGCAACTTGAAGATGAGTTTGAATTCGCATTAAGTGAATAATGTCTCCATTGACATTTTTAGAGATAAATTGGCTATCAATCTCAATGTGTTTGGTCCTGTCATAATACACAATATTATTTGCAATAATAATTACTGTTTGACTATCACAAAACATCTTTATTGGATTGACAATAAAGTATCCCAACTCATTTAACAACCTTTAAATCCACATTTCTTCACAAATTCCTAAAACAAGTGCCCGATACCCAATATTCTTCACTACTTCTAGAGACCATTGCATGCTTCTTGCTCCTCTAAGTGACAAAATTTCCCTAGACATAGGAACACTACGCAAAAGTAGACCTTCTATCCGATAGTTCTCCTACCCAACTAGCATCACTATAAACCTCTCTCCCTTTTTGCTGATCTCTTAAATAAGAGCTCTCTGCCATGAGTCTTCCTAAAAAACCTCAATATTTTGTAAATGATCTTCAAATATTCTTCATTCGAACTATTCATATGTTGACTAACAAAACCGACACAATAAACAATATCACGTCTCGTGTGTGTTAGATAGATGAGCTTACTCACTAGTCTTTGGTATCTACCCTTTTCAACTGGTGTCTTTTATCCCCTGAATGTAATTTTTGTTGAAATCCATATGAGTCTCAATAGGTTCGCACTCCAACATTCTTGCCTCTTTTAATTAGTCCAGGATGTACTTTTTTGGGATATCACAATATCCATCTTGGATCAAGTCACTTTCATGCCTAAAAAAAATATCTCATCACCCCTAAAACCTTAATTTCACACTCAGAGGCAAGAACCTCAATAATCTTCCCAATCTCCTTTTCATCATTTATCAGGATCATATAATCTACTTAGACGATGAGTATAACCATCTTACCTCTCTAAGTATGCTTTATGAACAAAGCATGGTCCGCTTGATATTGAATATACCCATTAATTTCATCGTTTGGGCAAACTTATCAAACCAAACCCTTGGAGATTGTTTGAGGTCATAAAGTGGCTTAAAGTGGCTTTTTAGCTTACAAAATATACGCTTATTTGAGTCATTTTCTAGTCTTGATGGGAATTTCGTATACACTTCTTCCTCAAGGTCTCCATTCAAAAACACATTCTTAATATCAAGTTGATGCAGTTCTCATTTTTTGTTCACTGTTAAGAAATGAAAAACTATTATAATGTTTAACTTGGAGCAAATGTCTCTTGATAGTCTATCCCATAAACTGAGTGAAACATTTGGCCACCAACCTAGTCTTGAACCTCTCAATGCTCCCACATGTTTTGTACTTGACATTGAAGACCCATTTGCACCCAACGGATCTTTTATCTTGGAAAAGCTTTGTAAAAATTTATGAGTCTTTTAGATCAAATACTTGGATCTTCTCTTCAATTGCCTTTATGCCATCTAGGACATTTAAGTACTTCATGAATAGACTTGGGTGTGTGCATACTATCAAGATTAGATACAAAAGTTTTATATGTTGATGATAACTTTTCATAGGCAGCCTAGTCTTAGATAGGATAATTTGTGCAGCTTTCCCTGCCTTCTTCACAAGTTTCCACCTCCCTTCAAACTTCAAAGATGTGTGAATTCAAGTTTGGTTGTAAACAGTCATGTGTTGCATATTGTCTTTATCCTGCTCAGTGAATTTATTTCTCCTAACATACGCACAAAGTCCCTTGTTGTCAATCTAAAGTTGGATCTTCTCAACTGGTGGAACTTGGGAGAAATGATGGTTAGAGGGAACTAGAATATGTTATGATGACTCTAGATCAGTGTGAGCATCTAGAGTATTGTGGGGAAGTGGAATAGGTTGTGAAGACTCTAGAGTAATGTCCCAAGTTTAATATTCACCGGACTCTCCCTCTGAATATCAGATTTAGGGTAGTAGGGTTGGTTTTCAAAGAAGGCAACATCCATGGAGTTATAGTATCTTCTTGTAATGGGAGAACAACACTTTGTCATGCCCCACCATCTTCAAAGAAATGACATGACAAACATGAGAAGGAAAACTCTAGAAAAGGCATGCATGGTAAGAACCTTCTAGAGCGAAGAAGGTGGATGAGAAAGTTCCACAACTCTAGAAACTTCTACCCAATTCTAGAGGTCAGAAGAAGGCCATACACCATGAAGAACTCAAGGATGAAGCATGAGAGTTCAAGAAGAACCAAGAAGGATCTGAGATTATGTATTTATTTGTCAAACGGATGTCGAATCTAGCGGGTGCATAGTCGAATCGAGTGTCTCGACAAGACGAATCCAACGAGCCCAAGATTGCTCAATTCTGACATCGTTAAGGCATTCAAATGTCCATCAAACATCATCTGATCGAGGGAAGCTCTCCGAACTATCCAATCAAAATGGTTTATATTCCTACATTAATTACACCCAAAACACTATAAATAGAGTCTCACCTCTCACATGAAGGGAAGACTTGAGAGAGAACTTGAGGCTTTGAAAAAGAGTTTAAGTCCAACATCATCTCTGTCATCGTCGATTATCGCTGACCACCAACGACCGTCAATGCCCCACACTGACGACCGTCACCGCCCACCGCTAACCTCCGTCGACCACCGGCAACCGTCATCGACCACCGCCGACTGCCGTCCGCCGTCAACTGCCGTCAACCTCCATCGACCACCGTTCACCGTCGTCGACCATCGTCTACTCTTGTTAACATCCGTCATCCATCGTCGATCACCACCAATCATCATCAATCATCACCAACCACACGCCTTCAGTTGACGCAAAAATCTAGTAACAATTTCCCGTCTGTGGGACAAGGGATTTCTGCAATCATCAATCAATAGTGAATTTTCGCAATTGGGTCATGCCCCGTGGTTTTCCCCTTTCCGAGTTTTCCACGTAAAAGTTTATGGAGTCATCACTGCTTGTTTTCTCTTTCATCTGTGTGTGTGTTGAATTCTCATATAACGCTAAGACGATAATCCGTTACTCTATCGCCGTAAATTTTCCAGCACGCAACAGTTTGGCGTCGTTTGTGGGAAGGTTTCAATCCCACAACTAAAGTACTTACGCGGTTTACTAAATGAACCAGACACAATGTTAATAACAACGGAGCATCCTGCTCCAACACCCATCGTTTCAGGGAGCAGTCACGAAGCCAAGGGCGGCATGCTTCTTCCTCTTCCCGCCCTGAAAGAAGCTATCCTGACAACAAAGGTGTTTCGGGTCATTCAATAGAAGATCGAATGCGTAGAATGGAAGAGTTTGAACTAGAGATCCTATAGCTCCTGCGCAGGGCTCAACAACCGTTGCCTAAATCATTGGATGAAATTCGTTTACCATTAACTCCGCGATATACGAGAAACATACCACTCAGAGGAACTCGTATCGACCCGCCTCCTCAAGAAGGAACACATCCCCTATTAGGTCGTGATGCTGAACTTCTAGATACCGCAAGTTCCACTCATCCATTTCGTACCGCGCACCCGACATCGCCACTTCTTCTTGTCACTCCAGATAATGGCATTTGTAACGAACTATGACGCCTCGTCCAGGAAGAGTTCCCTCTAGAGAAAAAGGATTATTTATATGCTTACCGTAACATCCATGAATCTTCTCCTTCAGCGGATGCAGTCCCCCAACACCCCATCCCAATAAGCTTCAAGCTTCCAAACATACGTATGAAGGGATAACCGACCCTTATGAGCATATTGATCATTATCGAAACATCATGCACATTCAGCGTGCCTCTGATGTGCTTCTGTGCCAAGTGTTCCCGGCTACTCTTAAAGGTCAAGCTCGAATCTGGTTCTACTCTCTGTCAAGGGACACTGTAAACACCTTTAACGAGCTTGCCAAACTGTTCGCGAAGCATTTCATAGCAAATTAAAGGATCATCAATGATTCATCCCATCTCTCGGGAATTCGTCAAAGTGAAGGAGAGTCGCTCAAGGACTACTTCCGCAGGTTTTCTGCTGAAACCCGTCAGATTCCGGGGGTGGATCCGGAGTTACTGAGGGGAGTCTTCGTTGGGGGGCTCTGCCCAGAACCTTTTTACTCATCACTGATGCGGGAGACAGTTTGTTCTTATGTTGACCTTGTCCACCGTGTTGAGGCCCAAATCACTGCGGATGAGACAATCAACGCACATAAAGAGCAGTTCGAGAAATTTGGGGAAAAACACAAAAATAACACTGCAAATAATAATCAATATTCACAACGAAGAAAGTCCGAACAACAGAGGAATCGCGACCTCCTTCCTCAACCTGCAAGCCAAAGAAGTGAGTATCGACCTAAGAAAGAGTATACACCGATCAACACATCACGTGTTAATGTCTTAATGACTATCAAAGATGAGCAAGCCATTAAGTGGTCTCACCCCATAAAACCTAACTCAGGGAATCAAGAACAATACTGTCATTTTTATCGAAGTCGTGGTCACTCCACTGAAGCATGTAAGCAGTTCAAGGACGAGATTGAAAGGTTAATTAAACAAAGATATTTTGGTCGATTTGTACAAAACAAACCAGATGACACTGATAATGCTCCTACTAGTGGGCAACATACACAAAGACAGTAACATGGGGGTCACCCAATCGTAAGCGAAATTCAAACAATTGTTGGAGGAACATTGTTGACTGATCAAGTCCTTATCACTATACCTGGTGAACCAATGCAGAAGAAATTGCGCCTCGAGCCTATCATTTTTTATGATTCTGATTTGGAAGGTGGACTTCCCCACCAAGATTCTCTTGTCATTAGCGCAGGAATTGGCGAGCGCTGCTATAACGTAAAGATGATCCTGATCGACAATGGGAGCTCTGTCGATGTCTTGTTCTATTCAACTTTCCTTAGTTTGGGATTTACAAGGGAAAAAGTTCAATTTGCATCCGGACTATCATATGAATTTGATATCGACCAGTGTGGGTCGAGGGAACAAATAGTTTCCCCGTTGTTTTAGGAGATTTTTCTCGACAGATAACTCCCTCAGTCCAGTTCATCGTTGTCAAATCAGAATCGACATATAATGCCATCTTCAGGAGACCACTACAATCAATCTTTAGCATTGTGACTTCTGTAACACACTTGAAGATCAAGTTTCCAACCCCAGCAGGGATCGGCGTCGTGCGAGGTGATCAACAAACATCACAATCATGCTACCTCAGACAAGCTCAGTCACGCCCGTCAATGACACTTAGCATTGAGAACTTCGATCTTCGAGATGAAGATATATTGCAACGGGCTTCTCCCATGGAAGACTTGATTCACATCTGACTCTCTGAAGAACATCCCCCGAGAACAGTGCAGCTTGGTTCCCTACTCTCTGATGAGCAAAGGCCGGAGTATGTAAATCTTCTCCAAAGGAACCAAAACATTTTTGCATGAACTCCGGCCGACATGCATTGAGTTGACCCTGAAATAATTATGCACTCTTTAAAAGTTGATCCAACATCTAAACCGACCATCCAGAAAAAGCGAAATTTTGCCCTGAATCGCTTACAAGCTATTGAACAATAAATCAACAAGCTTTTCAAAGCAAAGTTCACCCGGGAAGTGCACCACCCTACATGGCTGGCCAATGTCGTCATGGTGAAAAAAATTAGTGGTTCATGGAGAATGTGTGTCAACTATACAGACCTCAATAAAACATTTCCGAAAGATAGATTTCCCTTCCCACGCATAGATCAACTTGTTGATGCCACTTCCAGACATCAGATGCTCAGCTTTATGGATGCATACTCAGGGTACAATCAAATAAAGATGAACCTAGTATATGAGGAAGCCACCTTTTTTCAAACAGATAATGACTTATACTGTTATCAAATTATGTCGTTCGGATTAAAAAATGCTGGTGCAACTTATCAACGTCTCATGAACAAAGTCTTCAGAAATCTTCTCGGGCGTACAATGGAGGTTTACGCTGATGACATGTTGGTAAAAAGTCTGGAAACATCCCAACACACTTCTCATCTGGAGGAGTGTTTCCAACTCTTTCGTTAATACGATTTACGACTTAACCCGGCTAAATGTGCTTTCGAAGTAAATAAGGGAAGTTTTTGGGATTCATGGTTGCCCATCGTAGAATTGAGGCAAACCCAAAAAAAAAATCAAGGCACTGAGAGATATGGTGCCCCCAAGGAACATCAAGGAGGTTCAACGCTTGAATGATCGTATAGCCGATCTATCTCGTTTCTTAGCTCGTTCTGAGGATAAGTATTTGTCATTCTTCAAGATACTTAAAGGTGATCGAAACACTGGTTTTCAATGGACAGATGACTGTCAAATTGCTTTTGAGCAACTCGAGGCATATTTTGGCTTCATCGCCCCTCCTCTCAAAGCCCGTCCAAGGAGATATGTTATATATCTATTTACCTATTTCACCTCATGCAATAAGTTTTGTGCTTGTCAGAATGAAAAACTCAGTCGAGAAACCAGTATACTACGTTAGCAAGATTCTCTCTGATACAAAAAGTCGTTATCCGATGGAGGACAAGACTGCGCTAGCCCTGATATTCTCAGCAAAGAGATTTCGTCCGTACTTTCAGGCTCACACTATTGGCGTTTACACGCAACTCCCTTTGAAGACTAACCTACAAAAACCAGAAGCATCGGGAAGATTAGTTAAAAGATCAGTAGAATTGGGAGAATTTGACATCCAATGTTTACCACGACCAAACATCTTACCACGACCAAACATCAAATCAGTGGTAGAATGTACAGTGCCTACCTCTGATGAACCACTCTTTTCTCTTCCACGGTCACCTTAGTGGACACTATACTTAGACGAAACATCCGGAAACTCAAGAACTGGTGCAGGAATATTACTTATCTCCCTAAAGAAAGACATTTTGGAGTACGGACTTTGTTTGAAATTATGAACCACCAATAAAGTTGCTGAATATGAAGCACTTGTCGCTGGATTAAAGCTTGTCATCGACTGTGAAGTACAAAACATAATCTACACTGATTCTCAACTCATCGAATCCCAAGTAGAAGGAGAATTCGACGCTCATAAATCACAACTAGTGCAGTGTTTCAGTCTAGTAAGAACACTTTTCACCCAAATTGAAACATGTCAGGTCATTCACATACTTCGAGAGTATAGCACGAGTTGATGCCCTCTTCAAACTTGCAACTTCAACAATTGGAGATCTCTATAAAAAGTGTATTGAAGAGATACATTTTTCTATCATTCATGGCCCATGGGTGATACTATCTATAGATGACCCAAGGGAGCATTGATCCCATCATCTCCTTCCTCCGAGACGGAACACTGTCAGATAATGCTACTACATCAATTCAAATCACGCATGATTGCCAACTTCATCTTTATAGGGGATGAACTGTATAAGAAGACATTTGTACGTCCATACCTCAAGTGTCTTCCTCCATCTGAAGCTGATTATGCTCTACAAGAAATTCATTCCGGAATATGTATGAAGCATTTTGGTAGCAGGGCACTTGCTCTTAAAATAATGAGGCAATACTTCTACTGGCCCACAGTTAAGCAAGACGCGTTAGATTTTGTACAAAAATGCAAGAGTTGCCAACTACATTCTAATCTTACGCATGTGTCGCCGGTAGAATTCACATCATTTCTGAATCTTTAACCTTTCGCCCAATGGGGGGTAGATATCATGGGATCATTTTCATTAGCTACTCGACAACGAAAATTCAACATCTTAGTTGTCGACTACTTCACCAAATGGGTAGAAGCGGAGCCGCTCGCCAAGATCACTGAAGCAAATGCCAAACAATTTATCTGGAAAAACATCATCTGTCTCTTTGAGCTCCCCGCGAAGATTATCACTGATAATGAGGCTCAATTCACTAGAAAGGCCTTCACCTGGAAGGGCCTTCACCTCATTCTGTAAGGATCTTCACATTCAGTTGGTGCACACTGCCGTGATGCATCTGCAAACAAATGGGCAGATAGAGCTGACAAATCGGACGGTGCTCAAGGGCTTGAAGACTCGTCTTGAGAAGGTTGGGGGGCAGTGGGTAGAAGAGCTGCACAACGTTCTTTGGGCCTATCGCACCACCTCTCATATTCCAACCGGGGAAACTCCACATAACTTGTGTTTCAACACTGAGGTTGTTATCCCAATTGATATCGGAGTTCCAAACCTACAAGTTAAGACTTTCGACACAGATAGCAATGAGGAAAAGCTCCGACAACATTTGGATCTCCTTCCAGAAACACGCGATGTGACCCATTTTAAAGTTGTTTCCTACCACCAAAAAGTTGCTCACCACATCAACTGGAGGGTCAAGCCTCGAATTATCTCCGTCGGTGACCTGGTCTTACGTAGCATTGAAGCCGTCGGTCATGATCCTAAACGCAATAAACTAACACCTCTCTTGGAAGACCCATATATCGTGGCTACCATTATCAAGTCCGGAACCTTAAAATTCAAGGATTCTCATGAAAAAATCTTGCCCCGAACTTGGAATGCAAAAAATATTCGCAAGTACTATCACTAACACCCTAATTATGTAGTTACATATGTTATTACATCGCAACTCATACATAATCAATTTATCTTAAATATTACTCAGTTATTTTACATAAAGAATATCTTTAGAAAGTGTAATGGCTCATTCACGAGTCACTTCATGCTCTTGACCCAAGAAATACACAACTCTAGTTGTATCTTAGTCAGAGCACGATCAATCCCAGAGGGATTTGATCTAACCTCTTCCATATGGTTTAATATCATCGAGTTTTTCTCCGATGAGCAACCCTGGATAGGTTAACAGTCCTTCGTGGACTACACCTGACCCCTTCCACACATGTTTGTAAGTGAGCAATGCTCCAACAAACAACCTCAAATGGGTTAATAAGTCATTGGTGGACTTCCGTTGGCTCACCTATACAGGTTAAAATCATCGAGTAAAATTCTGAAAGATAGTCTCAGCCAAGTCAAATGCTGTTGGCTATTAATCTGCACGCTTATCACCAAAAAGATACTCGGGGGGCAAACAGCTAACAAAATAAGATGATCAACATGCATCACTAATGCAACATCATTTTGACAAAGTTCAAAAAGAATAACAACATCTGCGTAGTTAGAACAACATGACAAAAGCAAACACACTACAAGTATCACTACAAGTATAAAAGAAAGAAGTATAACACTAATCAATGTCAACATTCTCCTCCGCCCGATCATCGTCGTTAAAGAGCACCTTCTTCAATTCACAGTCGATGTCATTACCGTCAGAATCTAAGTAAGAATCCTTGAAAACTTGGCTAAGAGATCCCCTTCACGACAATCCCGGTTAGACGTTGCACTGCTCAACTCTCGTTCAAAAAACCTTGGATGAATCTTTCCTCAGTGACCCACTTTTATTGCCCCTTTATCTCAACATCAAGCACCCGATCACGAGCCTCTTGAAAACGGTCTTGAATGAGTCTTAAACTCAAGTGAGTTCTTAAAGTCCTCGATCGCTTTACGCTTAACTTCTGAAACATCAATATCTTTTCCGGACCTCAAAAGTCGGATCTCTTCTTCTTGGACTAACACCATCGACTTAAGGGCTTTCACGGTCTTAATACTTTCACGAAGGCTGACTCATGCTTTCACCAACCCCTCCCAAGTTTTCTCGAGATCCTGAAAGCTTTCACGGTCTTAATACTTTCACGAAGGCTGACTTATGCTTTCACCAACCCCTCCCCAAGTTTTCTCGAGATCCTGAAGCTGCAACGAGAGGGAGGTTGTATTGTTGAAACTTCTATCCTGCACTCTGTCAACAATGATTCCAGAGATGTAATTTTTTCAACCACAGATTCATATCGACGTTTGTACTCGTCTTTAAAATATTTGATATTAACAAACTCGAAGTTCCAGTTTTTCAATGTCAGTCCTAGCCCCTGCTGGATTTCCACCATCTTATCCACCTAGAAGAAAAGAAATATGAGTTAGGGAGATGAAACAATTATATAGTAATAGAAAATAAAAGAAACTTATAAAAATTTTGGCTTCCAGGAGCCTAGTACGTTCATGAGATAAGATATTTTCAGAAACGTGAATAGTTGACGGGTTTGGCAAGACTCCCGTGATGTTTTAACTTTCTTTTGTTTCTGAGGCAATACTTCACATTCACTGCTCGTTGGGAGCCGTTTTGAGGATTCTGCGAGTGCTAGCTCGGAAGGTCTCTTATTAGATTTCTTTAACACTACAGCTGTTGAACGTTCGGGGTGGAAAGAAAGCTTGACCTTGAACAATGACTCCTCACTCACAAATTCGTAAATATATTGTCTCAAACAACAGATTTTTCAAGTCACGAAATCTCAGATTCTGCAATATTCTCCTTGGTAGTCTGAAGAGAGATAGACAATTGTTGAAACATTCATCGCCTCTCGCGGAGCCCTCAATCATTTTTTGCAAAGAAGAATGTTATGGATCATTGTCTTATCAGTTCTTTTAGGTGGAAATCCAACGCCTTATGCTTAAACAACACATGATCATGCGTATCAGTAAAAAACCCACACAGTCGTGCCAAAATTGTCGGTGTTAACTTCAATGCGCAACTCCTGAAGAAAATTGTCAACCCAATAAGGACTGTCACCACTCGACAAGATAACCGAGCAACGCAAACCACGAACACCTTCATAATTTCAATAAACTCAAGTGCCGACAGAAATCATAGGCCAACTCTCAAGGCAGCCTCATGAATAGTAATATACCCAGAAGTTGAGGATTATACTCGATCAGTTGAAGTCGGTAATTTCACCACAATAGTATTCGGGAAGAAATACTTCTTTAGAAAAAAAAAAATCAAGTCGCTCTCCTTCACAGTTGACACTGCAACCTCTGGGTTTTGACTTTTCCTCAGGTTTTCAGCAGAACGACGTTCTCAAGTTATCGCCATTTCAGTAACGTTTCGCAGCGGCGTTTCACCGCAACACTTCGCCGCGACGTTTCACAGCAACGGTTCACCGCAACTCTTCACTGCAACCATTGCTGTGAAACATCGCGGCGAAACGTCGCTGCAAAATGTTACTGAAATGACGATAACTAAATAACATTGTTCTGCTGAGAATCCGAGGAAAAGTCAAAACCCAGAGGATGCAGTGTCAACTGTGACGGAGAGCGACTTGATTTTTTTTCGAAAGAAGTATTTCTTCACGAATGATATTGTGGTGAAATTATCGACTTCAACTGATCGAGCATATTCACGAACTTCTGGGTATGTTACTATTTATAAAGTTGCCTTGAGAGTTGGCATACGAATTCCGCCGATACTTGAGTTTATTGAAATTATGAAGTTGTTCTTGTTGAGTGGTGACATTCATTATTAGGTTGACAATTTTCTTCAGGAGTCGCGGGTTGAAGTTAACACCGATAATTTTGGCACGACTGTGTGGGTTCTTTACTTATACACAAGATCGTGTGTTGTTTAAGCATAAGACGTTGGATTCTCACCTAAAGAAACCGATAAGATAATGATCCATAAGATTCTTTTTTGCAAAAAATGATTGGGGACTCCGCGAGAGGCGAGAAAGGTTTCAACAATTTTTTGTCTCTCTTCAGACTACCGAAGAGGAAATATTGCAGATGTTGATATTTCATGACTTGAAAAAATTATTGTTTGAGAGACAATATATTTACGAATTTGTGAGTGAGGAGTCATTGTTCAAGGTCAAGCTTTATTTCCAACTCGAACAATCAACAACTATAGTGTTAAAGAAATCTAAGAAGAGACCTTCCGAGCTAGCACTCGTAAAATCCTCAAAACGGCTCCCAACGAGCAGTGAATGTGAAGTACTGCCTCATAAACAAAAGAAAGTTGAAACATCACGAGAGCCCTTGCCAAGCCCTTCAACTATTCACATTCATGAAAATATCTTATCTCATGAACGTACTGGGCTCCTGAAAGCCGAGAGTTTTATAAGTTTCTTTCATTTTCTGCCACTATATAATAGTTTCATCTCTCTAACTCATATTTCTTTTCTTTTAGGTGGATAAGATGGTGGAAATCCAGCAGGAGCTAAGACTGACATTGAGAAACTGAAACTCCGAGTTTGTTAAGATAAAATATTTTCAAGGCGAGTACAAGCGTCAGTATGAATCTGTGGTTGAAAAAATTACATCTCCGAAATCACAGATGACAGAGTGCAGAACAGAACTTTCAACAATGGCAACCTCCCTCTCGTTGTAGCTTCAGAATCTCAAGAAAACTCGGAAGGGGTTGGCGGAAGCACGAGTCAGCCTTCGTGAAATTCGTGAAAGTAGAAAGTAGTAAGAGCGTGAAAGCCCTTAAGTCGACGGTGTTAGACCAAGAAGAAGAGATCCGACTTTTGAGGTCCGCAAAAGATATTGATATTTCGGAAATTAAGCGTAAAGCGATCAAGGACTTTAAGAACCCACTTGAGTTTAAGGCTATCATTCGAAACCGTGTTCAAGAGGCTCATGATCGGGTGCTTGATGTGGAGATAAATGAGCAACAAAAAGTGGTTCACCGATGCAAAATTCATCCGAGGTTTTCTGAATGGGAGTCGAGCAGTGCAACGTCGAACCGGGATTTTCGTGAAGGGGCTCACTCCTAGCCAAGCTTCGAAGGATTATTCCTCAGATTCTGACGGTGATGACATCGAGAGTGAATTGAAGGTGTTCTTTAACGACGACGAGGGGGCGGAGGAAAATGTTGACGTTGATTAGTGTTATATTCCTTTTATACTTGTAGTGTGTTTGTCTTTGTCATATTGTTCTAACTAAGCAGATGTTATTCTTTTCGAACTTTGTCAAAATGATGTTACATTAGTGTTGCATGTTGATCAACTTATTTTGTTATTTATTTGCCCCCCGAGTATCTTTCTGGTGATAAGCGTGAGGATGAATAGTCAACATCATTTGACTCAGCTGAAGCTATCTATCAGAGTTGTACTCGATGATGTTAACCCGTATAGGTCAGTCAACGGAAGTTTGTCAAAATGATGTTACATTATTGCTACATACTGATCATCTTATTTTATTATTTATTTGCCCCCCAAGTATCTTTCTGGTGATAAGCGTGAGGATAAATAGTCAACAACATTTGACTTGGCTGAAGCTATCTATCAGAGTTGCACTCGATGATGTTAACCTGTATAGGTGAGTCAACGGAAGTCCACCGAAAACTTATTAACTCATTTAAGGTTGTTTGTTAGAGTATTACTCACTTACAAACCTGTGTGCAAATGGGTCAACTGTTAACCTATCAAGGGTTGTTTATCGGAGAAAAACTCAATAATGTTAACCCATATGGAAGAGGTTGGATCAAATCTCCATGGGATTGATCATGCTCTGATTAAGATACAACCGTAGTTTTGTATTTCTCGGGTCGAGAGCATGAAGTGACTCGTGAATGAGTCATTACACTTTCTAAAAATATCCTTTATGTATAGGAAAGTGAGTAATATTTGAGATACATTGATTATGTATGAGTTACGATGTAATAACATATATGGACTACATGACTGTGGTGTTACTGATAGTACTTGCGAAGATTTTCTGCATTCCAAGTATGGGGCAAGATTTTTCATCTAAATCCTTGAGTTTGAAGGTTCCAGGCTTGATCATCGTAGCCACGATATAAAGGTTTTCCCATATAGGTGATAGTTTATTGCGTTGATCATCGTAGCCACGATATAAAGGTTTTCCCATATAGATGATAGTTTATTGCGTTGAGGACCATGACCGGCGGCTTCAATGCTACGCAAGACCAGGTCACCAACGGAGATAGGTCGATGCTTAAATCTCCGGTTGAAGTGGCGAGCAACACTTTGACGGTAGGAAGCAGCTCTAAAATAGGTTACATCGCGTGTTTCTGGGAGGAGATCCAAATGTTGCCGGAGTTTTTCCTCATTGTTATCTGCGTCGAAAGTCTTAACTCGTGGGTTTAGAACTCTGATATCAACTAGGATAACAGCCTCAGTGCCGAAACACAAGTTATATGGAGTTTCCCCGGTTCGAGTACGAGAGGTGGTGTGATAGGCTCAAAGGATGTTGTGGAACTCTTCTACCCCCCCCCCCCCCCCCCCCAGCCTTCTCAAGACGAGTCTTCAACCCCTTGAGCACCGTCTAATTTATCATCTTTGTCTGCCTATTTGTTTGAAAAAACATCACGGCTGTGTGCACCAACTGAATGTGAAGATCCTTGCAAAATGATGTGAAGATCCTTGCAGAATGATGTGAAGACCCTTCCAGTGAATCGAGTCTCATTATCAAAGATAATCTTCGCGGGAAGCCCAAATCGACAGATGTTTTTCCAGACAAATTGTTTGGCATTTGTTTCAGTGACCCTTCCATGTGTGATGAGAATTGATGTAGTAGCATCATCTGGCAGTGTTCCGTCTCGAGGGAAGGAGATGATGGGATCCATCCAAGATGACTCCCTTAGGTCATCTATAGACAGTATCACTCGTGGGTCATGAATGCTAAGAAAATGTATCTCCTCAATATACCTTTTATAGAGATCTTCAATTGTTGAAGTTGCAATTTTAGAGAGGGCATCAGCTCGAGTGTTATGCTCCCGAAGTATGTGAATGAATTGACATGTTTCAATTTGGGTGAGAAGTGTTCTTACTATGAGTGCTAGAAAATTCGCGGCGGTAAAGTAACGAATTATCGTTTTAGCGTTGTACGAGAATTCAGCACACACAGATGAAAAAGAAGCAAGCAGAGACAACTATAAAATTTTTTACGTGGAAAACCCGAAAAGGAAAAAATCACGGCGACTGACCCAGTTGTGCAAATCTACTATTGTTTGATGATTACAGAAACCCCCCGTCCAACAGACAGGAAACGGTAACTATATTTTTCAGAT
This sequence comes from Phalaenopsis equestris, assembly GCF_001263595.1. Lineage (NCBI taxonomy): Eukaryota > Viridiplantae > Streptophyta > Magnoliopsida > Asparagales > Orchidaceae > Phalaenopsis > Phalaenopsis equestris. The sequence continues at coordinate 65,362,362 of NW_018164444.1, read as the reverse complement.
TACAACGTTGACTGACGACATCTGGTTGGTGGTGATTGATGATGGTTGGCGGTGGTCGACGACGATCGGCGGTGATCGACGGAAGTTGGCGTTGGTTGACGGAGCGTGGGAAAAGTTTCAATCTCAAAACTAAAGTACTTAAACGGTTTGCTACATGATCACCAGACACAATATTCGTGACAACGAAACATCCCGCTTCAACAGTCATCATTCCACAGAGCAGTCACGAAGCCAAGGGCGACATGCTTCTTCATCTTTCCGCCCTGGAAGACGTTATCCTGTCAACGAAGGCATTTCGGGTCCTTCTATAGAAGATCGAATGCGAAGAATGGAAGAGTCTCAACTAGATTCAACGATCAGATGTATGATGCTCCAACTTGAAGAGACCTTACTCGGTCATATGGCTAAGTTGCAGAAGGATTTGTTGGGAAAGCTCCAAGAGGTACGAAGAGCCCACGAGGACGAGATGAGCGATGTGCGTGCTAGCTTGGAGGAGATGCGTGGAGACATTTCGCTGTGCAAGAGGACACTAGCAGCATCCACAAGTCATCACACTGTCGAAGTCAAGAAGATTGAAGTTCCTAAACCTATGAGTTTTGGAGGGGTTCACAACGCGAAGGAAGTAGAAACCTATGAGTTTTGGAGGGGTTCACAACGCGAAGGAAGTAGACAACTTATTATGAGGACTAGAACAATACTTTGGAGCGATGGGAATTGTTGATGAAGATGCAAAAACAAAATTTGTCTCTCTTTATCTCTCAGACATCGCTATGCTTCGGTGGAGAAGAAGAAAAAAAGATGTAGAAAAAAGTTTGTGCTCCATTTCCACTTTCAATGACTTTAAGTTCCACTTTCAATGACTTGAAGAGAGAGCTAAAGAGACAGTTCTACCCAGAGAATGCTGAGGATGAGGCTAGAGCTCAATTGCGGAGGCTCAAGAAAGAGGGTCTGATTCGAGACTACATTAAGAAGTTTAGAAGCTTGGTTTCTGATCCGATATTTTAGATAAGAATGCTCTCTTCAACTTCATGGATAGGCTCCAATATTGGGCAAAGACCGAGCTTAGCACGCGAGGAGTGCAAGATCTTGCCACTGCCATCTCGGCAACTGAAAGCTAGACTGATTATTCAAAGGAGTCTAGAAAGTCTGAAGATGAGAAGAGTTGTGATGTCAAAGGTGAGGATGACAAGGGAAAACACAAGGAGAAAGAAACGTCGCGAATCAACCCCAACAAAGACAAAACAAAGAACAAGGGGAAGACTAACAACAAGCCATATTAAAACTGTTGTTTTCTTTGTAAAAGACCTCATTGGGCAAGGGATTGTCCTCAGAAGAAGTCCCTCAACTCTCTCATTGCAAACCATAAAGTGATATGGAAATGGGATGGAGGTACATGTGAGATCTCTTCAACTGCTAAAAGGGATGCAAGCTCCGACAAAACCACAAGAGAAGGGGTTACTCTTTGTGGAGATAGAAATAAGAGGGAAGACCACAAGGGCAATGGTGGATACGGGTGTTTCCGACAACTTCATCTGCAGCGAGGAAACAAAGAGGTTAGGGTTGCAAATGACTAAAGAAGGGGCTCTATTAAAGTCGTTAACTCAACAGAGATGTCAATCAATGAAATGGCTAAGGGAGTCAAGACCAACAATGGGGCATGGTCAGGTACTCTAGACTTCTCTATCATTCCTTTGGATGATTACAAAGTTGTTCGAGGAATGAACTTCTTGGACTAAGCAAGAGCATTCCCAATGTCATTCCCCAATAGTTTGTGCATCACGGAAGGGAGCCAAGCTTGCTCAGTACCGATAATAAGGTTAAACAAGCAAGGATCTAAAATGCTATCAGCAATCAAGCTCAAGGAGGGCATTGCACAGGACAAGGGGGACAGCTTGGTTATCCTTCATGATACCAATGAAGGAAAAAATACCGAAGGAATTGGGATGCCAAGGAAAGAGGTGGTGGTAAATACCGAAGGAATTGGGATGCCAAGGAAAGAGGTGAATGTTCCTAATAAACCACCACCAAGAAAAACGAAAGATGGTTCAACAAGGAGGCAAGGGATAAGCCGTCAGGCAGGAAGACTTGCTGCATGACACCCCTCTCCCATAACACCAAGGAGAAACTAAAGTTTGTCAAGTCTGGGGGCAAACTGAGGAGGCGGTTTCAAAGTTGCAGGGGAAGCCGCAATGAGAGCGTTGCAGGTTTAAGTGGGTGAGAATGACACGCCCCGCCATCTTCAAAGAAATAGCATGACAAGCATAAGAAGGAAATCTCTATAAGAGGCATGCATGGCAAAAACCTTCCAGAGCCAAGAAGGTGCATAAGAAAGTTCCACAACTCTAGAAACTTCTACACAATTCTAGATGTCAGAGAAAGGTAATACTCCATGAAGAACTCAATGATGGAGCATGGAGAGTTCAAGAAGAACCTAGAAGGATCTGGGATTATGTATTTATGTAAGAATTGTATGGAATACTCTAGAAAGTAGAGAATTGTAGAATATTCTCATGATTTCGAGGGGGACTATAAATAGAGGTTACTCCCCTCATTTGTAATCATCTAAATATTCAATAAAAACTTCCAAGTATTCAAGTGTGAAGTATTTTTTTCTCTCTACTCTTCTTCTTAAGAGTGTTTTGTGCTCATAAGTCCAAGTTTTGTGAGGATTAGGCTGATTTAGTGCTAAAAGAGAGCGCTAAAACCGCATGGGTGACTAGAGAAAAGTTAGTCCGTGACAACTTGCTCCCATATTTTTTAGAAGCATAGCCAAAGAAAATACATTTGATGGATTTTGAGTCGAGCTTTGTGTGGTTTGATTGGTGAATGTGAACAAAAGAGACACATCCAAATAATTTTAAGAGAAGAATGGATGAGAAAGCTCTGACATGAGGATATTTTCCCATCACAATATCGAGAATCCAAAGACTATACTTGGCATTCTATTAACGAGGTAAGCAGTTGTGGCACATCTCATCAGAAAACTTTCGAGACATTGTGAAAAAGCATTATAGATCGAGATACCTCAAGGAGGTGTCTATTCTTCTCCTCAACTATCACATTTTGTTGTGGAGTTTCAGCACAATAACTCACATGAATGATGTCGTTATAAGGTAGGGACTAAAGATAGAGTTGAAATATTCCTTTAAATTATCAGTTTTGAGAATTTAAATTTTGTATTGGAATTGAGTGGAAATCATTTTATGAAAGTATTGAAAAAATTTGTGTAGTTTCAAATTTTTCCTACATGAGAATATCCAACTAGTTCCAATATAGTCATCAATAAAGGAGACAAACCAACTAGCTTAATTAATGATTTTAATTTTGATGATCCTCAAATATCACTGTAGATGATAGAAAAAGGTTGTGAGAGTTTGTACTGAGACAAATGGTAGACATGTTGAGTATGTTTAACCGATTGACATATTTTACACTGATAAAACTATGGTTTTTTATTAATAAAAAGATGAGTATACAACTTTGCAATATAATGGAAATTGGGATACCTAGACTACGATGCCATAACAAAAATTGACTTTCAACTGACTCGTACACAACGGATTCAGAAACATGGGAAGATTATGTGAAAAAGACGCTTTTGCATTAAGAGAATAGCTTTTGTTGAACAGGTATAGGTCTTGCTGCAATTCAACACAATCAATCACCTTCCTCAAATCTACCACATGAAATTCATAAGAGTTAGAATGAAATTTAATAATATAGTTTGTCATGAGTAAACTTGTTAATTGAAAGCAAGTTACAATCTAACTGGAGAACATATAACACATAACAGAGTTGAATATTTTTGTAGACTTTCACTTCTTTCCTAACAATCCTAAAATCAGATCGATCAACAAGTCTAATAAATTGGGTATTGATGAACTCTTGATAATTAGCGACAGCATGAATATCTTCAGTTATGTGATCAAAAGCAACGAAATCTACTATCCAAGATTGAAATCTTCCATTGTTAGAGAGATATGGACATGATACTTTAGTGTATTGTCAAGCTAGCAGGTCACTTAGTTGTTATTGAAAGAAGTTTCTTCAATGCCTCCAGTTGTGCCTTGTGAAGGGATTAGGGTCAACCAACCCTTCAGAAGAGGTGGCAGCACGGGCCTTGCGGTTTGGGTCCTTCTTCCTTTGCCACGGATTCCAATCGGCAAGTTTTCTATATAGTTTCTTTGTGTGACAAGAGACCATTCTTCTTTGTCTTTGACTTATAAAAGGTGTCATGTGTGTGGCGAAGCTTTCAATGCTAGATGATTCCACACTTTCTCCCATCATGAGCTTCCTCCTACTTTCTTCTCTTCTGACTTAAACAAAGGCTTCTCTAGTGGTAAGGGAGGGGCTTCAGCCCAATAATTCTTCCTCTGACCTCATCTTAGCTCTTATTTAGGCCTAATGGAAACTCAATCATCCGTTTTTTCATTACTATTATTTTATACAACATAGCAAGTGTGGTTGACAAAGACTACATTGATTGAGAAAGAATCTATATGGTGCAGCTCAAGCAGAACATGCGAAAAACCTCTGTCTGTGTGGTATTTGGGCTAGAAAGAGAAAATCCACCTCTCAGAAGGTTGTGAAATCCTATGCGTATGTGATTTGCACTAGAAAAAGAAATTTCTTCAACACCTCTCGTTGTTCCTTGGTGAAGTGAATAGGGTCAACCAACCCTTCAGAAGAGGTAGCAACACAGTTCTTGCGGTCTTGGTCCTTCCTTCCTTGCCCCAGTTTCCAATATGCAAGTTTTCTATATAGTTTCTTTGTGTAAATAAGTTTCTTGGAATGTTCACATGAGATGATTCTTCTTTATCTTTGACTCATAAGAGGAGATTTGCGTACAGGGCGAAGCTTTCAATGCTAGATGATTCCACACTTTCTCCCGTCATGAGCTTCTTCCTACTTTCTTGTCTTCTGACTTCAGCAAAGGCTTCCATAGTGGTAGGGAGAGGCTTCATCCCAAAAATTATTCCTTTGACCTTGTCTAAGTTTTTATTTAGACCTAATAGAAACTTAATCATCCGCTTCTTCTTCACTATTATTTTATTCAAAATTGCAAGTGCGGTTGAGAAAGACGACAATGAATGAGAAAGAAGCTATATGGTGCGGCTCAAGCAGGTTGTGAAAGCCACCTCTCAGAAGGTTGTGAAAGCCTATGCATATGTGATTTGCACTAAAAAAAGAAATTCAATCTCACAGAAACTGCTGCACATGGGATTTGTACTAGAAAAGACGATTCAGCGGAGATCAGTTGTGTAGTGAAGGTAAGGCGTGGGGAGACAACCTAGTGGACGAAAAAAGTCTAGAGTTTCTAACCCGGTTCTAATACCATGAAGAAAGGTGGAGAAAATCATTTTTTCATATTTCCCAATAATCAAATTACCAACTTTTCTCATTATATAATAAGAAACGGCTAGGGAAAGCTTAATTAAGGGAAAGATTAATTACAATAATTACAACTTACTAAAGAAAACCTAGCCCAAGAAGGAAAAAACTATAACATAATAAAGAGAGAATAAAACTAAAATAAGAAACTCATAATTCCACTATAAATTGTGAACAAGCTTTAGTTTTGGACCCATTAACTCCATTTTTGGAGCTAGGAAACATACTACCCATCATAAATTCAAATTAAAAGAGCATATTGTCTAAAGCTAGAACTCCAACTCTGTGACATTTATCCTGGAATAGGGCACCACTGAAGCTTATTCAATAAGCTAAAGCAGCCCCAAACGGACCCTAAGCTCATTGATGCATTAAAAACGTTATTTTGTATATAACTGACCATGTCATGACGATTTTTATGACATTTACCTTAATGTAGCATTAAAAATATTTAAATATTAAAAATTAAAATATATCAGAATACTTTCCTTCAAATAAAACTAACAAAAATGATGAGTAAATGAAAAAAATATACATAAATTTGAAACTAATTGAAGATCTAGTAGCTTTTCTTATCGATAAAAACTTGTGTACTTCACAACAGAAATATATGTAATGATTAGAAGTACATAGAGTATAACGTAGCTAGCACAATTTTATAATGAACAAGTTAATATCAATTTCTTTAGTTTCCTCCACAAAATAGACGTATGGAATTAGCGACAAACAAATGCATAAATAGCAGAGAATCAAATACTAGCACAATTAAAGTGAAAAAATAGTAAAAAAATGAAATAATTGCAAATAATAATAAATAAAGAGAAATAGAAAGCATACATCTTCAACAATGTTCTGTGTCCGATCAAGCCATTGAAAATGGACTAATCCTTCTTCACCCTAGCAGAGAGATTAAGTTTTGCTTCAGAAGAAAAGAGATTCAAAAACAAAAGTAAATAGTTTATTTACTGCTGCACAAAGTTGGGTAGTGTCCTAAGTAGGCATACCCTTCCTATTCTTACAAGCCCTTTGCGGGTATCAGGAATGACATGCGTCCCATGGATAACCATCTTACCAGCACGAAATTCCAACATAATTTCCTGTAATATAAAATTAATTCCGATTAAAAATAGAACTTGTGGGCCTTCACAAAAAAAATTAAGAAAAAACTTCTTACTAAATTCAAGAGTAAAAAAGGTCTGGAATCCAAATATGTACTTGAGGGTATTTCTGCTGCAAGAAGAATTTAAAAAATCCTATAAATTCAAAATTAAATAAACCCTATCAATCTAATCCTTAAATCTATTTGGCATGATAGGAGTTAAATCCAGTCGAATCTTCACGAACTATTTGATAACTTATTTCATTATTTAAGTCGATCAATTCAAATAAGTTTTAACAATAATTATTAATGATGCAATTATTGAGGCTAATTAAATTTGATGGCTATCATGCTTATTTGAAGAGATCATTAATAATCATAAATCTAAAACTTCCTTCTTAGTATTGAAACGTTAATGGAAGATGGAGAAAGGGAAGATGGAGAACTACATTTCTTAAAATTTTGTCTATCCCCCAGTAAAATGATTAATAAATATCAATAATTACTTTTATTATGATCAATACTTAATTGCTCCTTAATTGAACATGTTGACGGCATAATTTTTTCAAAAAATAAATGATGGTTCTTTACATATTTGAAGGATAAAAAAAAGTTGAATTCATTCCAAGTTATGTAATATAATGATGGTAATCAATTTCTTCCATAATGATGATTAAAATGATGACAACAAAAGTAATTTGAAATAGAAATTTTTCAATCAAATGCTAATAATTGTTTTCTTTTCATACAGAATTATCATTATATATTTTCTATCTTTGCACATGGACGATCAACCTTTTGCTTGATGATGACTCCACTTATAGGTTCCTAAAAAATCTTGTCATACTAACAAATTAAGTTCCTACCACAAAAGATTAAATTTTATCATGAAACATCAATTTCTGACAGTAACATTATTGCTCTGCTTAATTTTTTTCTAGATGTTTTGTTAGGTGTTTAACCATTCTCTACTACATTTTTGTGTTCGAAATATAAACGAGTTGAACACGAAAAGTGGTATATTTTAACGAGCCGAACATGAACTGAGTCTGGGCTAGCTCGAGTTTGGCTCGTTTACAGGCCCGCATATGATATCTGATTTTATTAGGTGTTTTGTTAGGTGTTTAATCAATTTTCTACTACATTTTTTTTGTTCAAAATATAAACGAGTCGAACACGAAAAGTGGTATTTTTTAACGAGCTGAACATGAGCTTGCTCGTGTTCGACTCGTTTACATCCCTTACATATGATATCTGATTTTATTCACCATTCTTATTTTACAAAGCATTTCCTAAAATATGAAATCTGATTTTTATTCTCATTTCCTATATTAAAATGTTTTTCCTAAAATCTAAAATCAGATTTTTATTCTCCTTCTTATTTTAAATGTTTCCTAATATAGGTTATGTCTCTTTATAAATATTAGATGTTTTGCGTAGCGTTGGGGGGTGGTTTTTATGAAATCTGAATTCAGTTTTGTCTTTAGTGTTTTCCAATTTGAGAATGTATATGACGTCAAGGTAGTGCTCTGGATGTCCTTTGCCAGAGGTGGCGATCGTCTCCATGGGTCTGAGTGGTGCTCCGGCTGTTGCTCGATTACAACGAGATATTTATCTCTCTGTCCATCCTCCCGGCTGCTATAAACCGCTTCTCCAGCTACTACAACTTCTGCCGTCTCACCACAACTGCCACCAGCCTTCCAGCCTGCCACTGCTCACCGGACTTCCTACAGCTCCCTGCAGACTGCAACCAAGCTGCCCCCTCTCCCGCATCAACAGCAGCCTTCCGACCACCTCTACCAGCTGCTCATTTCCCTCTTCCAGCAGGCTGCACCTCCTTCCTGCAACTTCCTGCAGGCTGCAGCCCCCGCTGCCTTTTTCCTGCATCAACAGCAGCCTTCCGACCACCTCTACATGTTGCTCATCTCCCTCCTCCAGTAGGCCGTGCCTCCTTCCTGCAACTTCCCTATAGACCGCAGCCACCGTTGCTCTTCCAAGCTCCCTCCAGCTGCGGTCGATGCCCCTATCATCACTGATTTTCTGCCCTCCCTTCCACAACAGCAAGACACCTCTTCGGCCTTCACTGCAGCCAACTACCTTGCACCACCGCCCGAGCTCCCTCCTCGTCAAAGCTTATTGCATTTTCTTTTGTCGGGCCTTTATTTGTAATTCTTTGTTTTAAGTTATTGTTTTCTATGTTGTCATTCTTTCTTTGAGTCTTCAATGTACCATTTGTTCAAGTTATTAATAAAATTGTGTCTTGCGTCATGGTTTGGGTAAAAAAAGGCAACGGTAGAAATTGAAAAACAATTAAAGACTATGGGAAATTGAAATATTTTTTCTAACCAAATTAATTGCCCACAAAATAGATTCCTGAATCCCTATTCATTCAATTAAAGACTTTGGGAAATTGTAATATTTTCCAACCAAACTAATTCCCAAAAAATAGATTCCTTATTCCCTATTCATTGAATTAAGGACAGGTATGATTAGATTCATAACAAACCTTATTTAAATGAATAAGAATGCTAGTAAATAGCTCCACTCTCTAAAATAAAAATCTGGCCCTAAATTCTAGGCATGAATGGAGGAGCAAACTTGCACAAATTAAGGAAAACAAAATTTCATGAATAAGGACAACTAACTTTCCTAAATATTAAGAGCACTGAATATTTAGGAATTGCTAATTATCACTTAGATGTAGTCAAGGGATTAAAATAATACTATTGTTATATATTTGTTTTAATGGGGAGACAAACTTGGGGTTAATTTACCTAATTTCTTAAATCTAAAATTATTCATATCAACAAAGGATGCACCAAAATATAGAGTGTCGGTCGATCATAAATTTGTAAGCTAATTGGGTTCATCTTTACATAACAGAGGCTTTGGAAATCTTCTAAAATGTGTTGGAGATTCCTTCCAATATCAATAACTCTTCAAGATATTTTATTATTGCATGAGACTCCCTAGTTGTCCAATTAATCACTCCACTTTAACTCTAAAAGTTATTTCATCATCAATATAACAATTATTTATATAATAGATCCAACATACTCGGAACCTATTACACCAAGATAACCTTAATCTTCAAGTAAAATTAGATGAAAAGTAATAATATGGAATCTGTTCAAATTACATATCATATAGTCAGTCTTAATTCTATAAATCCTATGTCGTTAAACATCTTAAACTTTCTTTTTCTCCAACTTTTCATTTATTTCAAGAGAATCGTCAATTAGAACTATACCATTTGCAACAACATGCACTAATATAACTCGATTTAACCATACTTTATATGTATCTCATTGTGAATAAAAACATATACATACTTTATGTTTATCATTGATACAAGCATATTGTGATAGAAAACATAGCCATTCTACTACAACATCTAATGATAAATAATGCTCCATCAAATTGCCTATAAAAACAATCATAAGTCCAAAATATAATATATTCCAAAACACCAAAAAAGAGAATATCACCTATTTTTCTTCCTCAATATACATGGTTTTAATGCCTACAAATAGTTTTGTTTCTTGGGGTGTTTGTCTTTTTTTACTTTTGGTTGTTACTCCTAGCTCAATTAAAAGCTATTATCATACATCACGAAACAAAAGATGCTTAAGGGACAAGGTCCTAGCTCACAATTAAAGCTATCACCATACGTCACCAAGCAAAAGTTCTACTTCAACATACCGAGTGATTGGGATGGAAGAGATTCAAACAATAGTGATGGTTTATATTTCAAATTTGCTCGCAAACCTTTCAAGATATGTACAAAAGCAAAAGCACAAAACCAGCATAATGCAAAATAATAACCTCAACCTTTCAATTTCAAAAAGGTTGGTACTTGAATAGAATCATAGAATAAAAAGCAAAACAATCCCTCCCACTTCAAGCATATCAAACTCTCCCTTCGCCATGACTATAATTAGTTGAAACTTGGAGGGTTCTTTGAGTTAGATCAACCTAAAACAATCACACCATAATATTACTCATAACATCAATTAGATTGAAAAAAAGTTTTAGACAAAAATAGAAATATAAAGGGTAATCTTTAAATGCATAAATAGAAAAAAAAATTAGGTGGATCATATCTATTGGGTTGATTACATTGAATGCCTTTTTTTTTTTTTGGCTTTATTATGGGACTAATCTTCTATGGAAAGAACTAACTATTATACGTGCTAGAATTAAAATCGTCCAACAATGTTCATTCCAGAAATGACTCCTTTTGACAACAACTCAAATTAATTCGTGGAACCTGAAAACATTAACTAGTGAAATACATTATCTAAAGGTGCTTTATTTTCAATTATATGTTTCCCTTTTTGTAGATGTTTCCTTTTTTGTATATGCTTCCTTTCTTTTCAATGCACAATATATAAGACCACAAGTTGCTTGTAATTAGAATTAAATGAGATCAATTTTGAAGCAAGCACACCTGAGATTTGAAAATATCATGGCTACAGAATTCAATAACTTCAGAAATTAAAGACCAACTTTATTATTGAACATGGAGAGTGGACAAAAAGATTATTTAAAAGTCCATATTGTAGCTACTTCAAAAATTTAGGGCACAAGGAAAGATGTTGAAATTGAAAGGCAAACCCGAATAAGCAAGCAAGGAATAGGGATATTATGGTGGAAAATAATGAAATCAAAGTCAAACTCATGTAAGCACAGACCAAATAAATCAAAAAGCAAGCCCATAATAAGAATAATTAAATAAAAAGGAGATTGAAAGGCTCCCAAAATTAATAGAGATGTGAAAAAGAAAGCCTACGCAAAGTGGTGCATGCTTTTTGGCAGTCTCAAGTGTGTCCTTAACTATGGAGTAATATCATCATTAACACTTCATCAACAATTCAAAAACCACATCACAACATATTCCACATCAAAAACTAGCCCATACAGTTCTTGTCTAAGTAGTACAATAAAATTTTGTTGCTGATGGCACTCTTACCACATTAATAGGCACATGAAATTATAAATTAATCAACAATTTTGTTCTAAAGAAAATTCATATTCTTAAGATTTCTACAAAACTAATATCCATTCAAAAACTCAAGTATGATATAATTTGCAACGTAACATATTTCCCCACTTTGTATTTCAGGATGATCAGGAGATGAGAAAGAAGATGGAATTTTTTTAAAAAAATGATAAGCTCTGCTTTCTTAAAGAATAAAGTAATTCAAAAAGTGTCAAGAATGATCTGCCTTTTTCTTTTCATTCCTCCTAAAATAATACAATCAAACAGTATCATCATTGCATTGGCCATCCTTCATTTGCAATCTTAAAAATTATGGTGCCTTCCCTCTTTTAAATGAATTGACCATAAAATGTTCTATTGTGATGTTTGTGAATTTGCAAAACTTAAATCATCTTTTCAGCTAAAAATGAATAAGTTAAATTTCGTTTATATTTGATTCATAGTGACACATAGGGCCCCTCTACTATTCCTAATAAAACAAGCACCAGGAGGGTTGTTTCTTCCATAGATGATTGCACTAGAGTTTTTGGGATTTTTCTACTTAGATATAACTAAAAGGTGGGCCTCTTCCCTCTACTATTCCTACTTTTCATAATATGATCCAAAACTAATAAGAGTATATATCATAATACTTTTATTTCGTAATGCCAAAAGATTATTTCAGCCACGTTTATTCCTGTATTTTAAAATAGATATACAAATTCAAGAGTCGTAATGCATTAATATAGCTCAACAAAATAGGATTTTAAGAAGGTAAAATGACCACTTACTAGCAACATTTAGAGTCTAGTCATTCAACAAAATATTCTGAGATCATATTGGAGAGAAGCCATTCTTACAGATATGCATATCATAAATAGACTTACTCATGTAATTTTAGAGTTCAAATAACTAATGGAAGTGCTCTCTTAGTTTTATCTCAATCCAAGCATTACAGATAATTGTAAACCACAAATCATTAATTGTATAGTCCTAGTCTTTGTTCATAATAAAAATATAAGAAAATTAGATCAAAGATATGCATACCAAAAAGCGGTGCAAGCATGGGGGGATGGTGTACCATGGAAGACAATGATAGAAGTATTTTTAGTAGATATGTCTACCATACCTTCATTTTCATCTGCTCCAATTAAAATTATCCCCACACCTCCTCAAGAATATAGCCCATAAACTAAATTGAATCCTACCACTCAAGCTCAAAAAATTCAGAACATAACACTTGTAGATACAAAGTGGTGAATTCCATGTAATTGATTTCCAATTTTAGACCCTACGGAAACCTAAGACGCTTCCATAACCTACCTCCTAAAAGACATCTAAAGACGAACATAATGATACTAACTTACTAATTACCATTCGAAAGAGCACAAAGGAGCAGACCAAACACTCATTATATTCTACCTCACTATATGTCATTCGAGAAATTCTCATCACCAGACAAGCTTGCCTTGTAAGCCTAAAATTACTTAAAACATTGTTTCAAGCATTGTCTAGTGAGGAATGGAGGAAAGCTATGAGAGTAGAGAAAGGAAAAAAAATTGTTTTGTATTGAAAAAATATTTTAGGATAAATATTAGTTTTTATAGTAGCATATAAAGATGATGGAAATATAAAAATATATAAAATAAAATTAGTAGCAACATCCAAACCTATGAATCAGATTATTACATTTGCTCTAATCACAAAGATGAATACAATAGTAGTCTTATTGTTCTCAGTCACCAACTCCCACTAGAGATTGCTCCCCCAATTTTGGAGATCTTAAAAGCCTTATATAGTCTCAAATAAGCAATGACCTAGATCTTGGTTTAGAAGATTTGCAAATTAGACATAAGATACACGCAACGTTAGAGAGATGACACGTTCGACACTCCAAAGCAGGAATTAAAACTATATTGGTGTATATTGATGCTAAATAACAATGATGAACAAGCAAAAGACTTCAAAATAGTGTTTGATTAGAGAGTTCAAGACACAGCAGCTACTAAGTAATTCTAAAGAATTGGGATTGGTCACTCACATCAAGGAAACATCATTTCGTAATAAATGTGCATCATTGATCAAATAAAAAAAATTTGAAAGATCGGAGAAACAAAAAAAGACTTCTGTGGACAAAGAAATGTACTAGAGATTATTGAATTTTTTATTTATCTTGCCCCTACACAATCATATATAGTTTCTATTATAAGTGTGGTAGGCTAATTCACGCATGTCTAATAAAAGCTCATCAACGAGCTATCTAACAAATTCTTCATTACTCAAGGTAATTTAATTTAGAAAAAACAAGAAGTTGAAACTAGAAACTTACAGCAATAAAGACGGGTAAGTTAACTCATTGACAAAAGATCCATAACAACAACAACAATAAAGCCTTAATCCACTACGTGGGGTCCGCTACATAAATCATTTTTCTTCATTGTGTCCTATTTAGTGTCATATTTTCATTTAGTTCTAATAAATTAAGATCATTTTTTATACAATAAGCCCCAGTCTTCCTAGATCTACCTCTGCCTTTCTTAACATAAGTCGAATCTAAAACATCTACTCTCCTAATCGGATCATCAGATGGTCGACGTTTAATGTGACCAAACCATCTAAAACGACTCTCTCTAATTTTGTCCGTCACAGGAGCACCAACCCTATCACGGATATATTCATTTCGCATTTTGTCTCTAAGCGTAAAGCCACTCATCCACCTAATCATTCTCATCTCGGCAACACTTAACTTAGTATTATGCTTCTCTTTTAAAGGCCAACATTTAGCGCCATAAAGCATTGCAGGTCTCGCCACCATCTTCTAAAATTTTCCTTTCAATCTAAGCAGTAATTTTCTATCACACAATAAACCCAAAGCATTCCTCCACTTCAGCCAACCAACTTGAATTCTACTATTAACATCTCCATCTATATCACCATTGCTTTGAACAATAGACCCGAGATATCTAAATCGTTCACACCTTTTAATAATTTGATCACCCAAAGTTACACTTCTGTCATTACAGCTACTACTAAAATTACATTCCATGTATTCAGTTTTAGTTCTACTCAAATGAAGGCCTTTAGACTCCAATGTAGACCTCCATAATTCAAGTTTTTCCTATGCATTTTCTCTCGTCTTATGCACGAGAAGGATATCATCGGCAAAAAGCATACAACAAAGGTACATCCTCTTGTAAGACAATCCATAATTAAAGCAAAAAGATATGGGCTTACAGCCAATTCCTGATGTAATCCAACAAAAATAAAAAAAATATTTGGTCAATCCTCCTCCAGTTCGAAGACACGTAACTGCTCTAGTATGCATATATTAAATGACTTGAATATTCACAAAAGATCCATCTTAGATCAAAAACAATTTTTGTAGGTTCTAGAATTAAAATTGCTCAACAATCTTCATTCGAAAAATGGCTCTTTATGACAACAAATCAAATTAATTCCTAAAAACCTAAAAATTATTTATTAAATAATGGATTTTACTTTTCAACTATGTTTCCTTACTTTTTTTATAAACAACTCATATATAGACATGCCTCTGGGTGTGTGTGTTTTGCGCCCCTTGCCATTGAATACACTTCTAACTCAATCTGTATAATCCATTTACTTGACAATTATCAAAGCATGCTAGGAAGATGTCGCATCAACTTATTGGAATGTACGATTACATTAATCAAAAGAATAATCAATGCCAACAATATCAACTGCCAAAAGGAAGTTATCATTGATGATGATGTATTGATCATATTCTTCTAATGAAATTCGCCATGAATTAGTCCTCTTTTAGAATGTACTTCTAAGTAACAGTGCTTGGTGATGAATATAATGATTTTTTTAACCTTGTTGCATGAAATATTAATTATCTTTGAAGTGATTCAACAAATGTAAATTTGAAACAAAGGCAAGAAGTGGGGTGACTATGGGACTTCAAATAGCATGATTTTAAGAAATATAGCCCTCCAACACAAAATCCTATTCATATCCTTCTTATTCTACATTAAACTGACATCAAAGAAAAATATTGAAGTTCTAATGTTGATGAAACATATCTAAAGCAAAAAAAAACATTGACCTTCTCCACCACACTATCACATTTTCCGATGACTATGTCCTCATAACTACTGAAAAATATAACAATTTATCATCTTTAACAACCACTCCTCACTATAACTCCACTACATTGTGCCAATTGAAATATTTCAAATGTTCATGAGCCCTTTCATGCCATTTTACATCCACATCATTGTCGATGCACCAAACTCCGCACATGCACAAACTCCTACATGTCGATAATTATCTCCAATAAACCTCATTCTACGATAGTCTCAATCTGATGCAATGACAATGTTATGATTGCTATTCGTGCAATGAAAACCCAAAGCCAGCAATCTCTTCAAAAAAAATAAAGATGGATAAAGCACTAATCTGCCTCGCTACGACCATATTGACAATATGATCTATCACCAAGTTGTTAAATTCCATTGCATGTACGCCATCAATGAAGTTATTCGCAATTCTAAATCAGGAATAAATCGATATCGTCATGCCGTTTGATGTGATGTCATGCCCAAACATTAAAAGATGGGTTCTCCTTCAACAAACTTGATTCTATGATATTTATGCCACAAGGCTGACTAAAAAAAATTTAAATTATGTGTCACTACATGCCAAAACATATTTTTGTCTCAAACAAGAAATAAAAATAATAACTTTAGGTTGCTCACATAAAAATTTCATACTAAAGAATCTGATGAGCATGAAATTAAATTCTACCAAATAAGATCAAATCAATGCAAAAATTGGTCATGTTTGTTGTCTGCAATAATCTATCGCTCTTGTCAAAATGTACCATTTATCAAATTCCAAATAACACCTGCAAATCATGAATATCATTACCAAGCCAGCAAAGCATGAATATCATTACCAATCACATGGAAAACCCAACTTCACCATGGATTTGGATGTTATATAAGCATTCTTTGTCTGTTACTAGAAAATGGGATCTAATCTTATTATTAATGTAACGAGGGAAAGAAAAAGGTGCACAAGATGAATGTAAACATTTTCTTCATCATGAAATTTTCGCAAGACAGCAATTTGCGGTTGAGTTCTTACCAAGACCAAAAAAAAAAGATGAAATACTAAACCAACTAGACTGCACAAACCCAATCTTATATTGGTAAGCTGCATCAATAATCAATGCAAATCAGCATCAATTAATATGTCAAGAAATTCAGCAATAACAAAAACCTAATTCTATTTTTATTCTTCATAGTTTTTTTTTTTTT
>NW_018164444.1:65337603-65344414 GCF_001263595.1 Phalaenopsis equestris | reverse complement strand
AAGCGATGGTGATATAGATGGGGATGTTAATAGTAGAATTCAAGTTGGTTGGTTGAAGTGGAGGAATGCTTCGGGCCTTTTGTGTGATAGAAAAGTACCGCTAAGACTGAAAGGAAAATTTTATAAGATGGTTGTGAGACCTGCAATGCTCTATGGCGCTGAATGTTGGCCTTTAAAAGAGAAGCATAATAATAAGTTAAGTGTTGCCGAGATGAGAATGATTAGGTGGATGAGTGGCTTTACACTTAGAGACAAAATGCGGAATGAATATATTTGTGATAGGGTTGGTGTAGCTCCTGTGACAGACAAAATTAGAGAAAGTCGTCTTAGATGGTTTGGTCATATTAAACGTCGACCATTAGATGATCTGATTAGGAGAGTAGATGTTTTAAATTCGACTTGTGTTAAGAAAGGCAGAGGTAGACCTAGGAAGACTTGGGCTTATTGTATTAAAAATGATCTTAATTTACTAGAACTAAATGAAAATATGACACTAAATAGGACTCAATGGAGAAAAAGGATTCATGTAGCTGACACCACATAGTGGGATTATGGCTTTGTTGTTGTTGTTGTTGTTGTTGTTGTTGTTGTATAGTTTTCTTTTTTTTTATATATAATTTATACTTTCGTTAGTGTATTTTTGAATTAAAAAAGGCTCCCTTTGGGCTAAAAGCTAAGATCTTCTCATGTAATCAGAAGACATGTTATTTGATTGTTTTTTTTAACCTCAAAGCATGTTTATTTTTCCTTTCAATTGATTGTAATAAATCTAAGTCGAATGCTGAAGATATATTAGGTCTGATCAGGTATTTGGTATAAATCCAAGTTATTTATTCCTTCACAGCCCAAATAATAATCCTCATCTAATATGAAACTATCATCCTCTTCATCCTACAATATAAACAAAAAGTTTCCAAGGGAGTAGCATCCCTCCTGCGAAATTGTCCAAAGACATCTGCCTCAAATAAATAATTGAAGGAAAATTTACATACATACCAAACAATTCTTATGTATTTACATATCTAACACCCAAAGTTTAATAGTTATACCATAACAAATGCATATTCAATATCCACCTACACCAATCCACACATGCAAACATAAATTCCATACATGTATATTACACATTTAAGTGAATAGCTTGAAAAAATAAACAGTAAATATCACACATGCCTTCATATCATGACTACGATTCTCGAAAGAGCGATTTGGTAAATATGCAAAAGTGTATGTTGGAGTATCTAAAAGAAAAATGATTAAAAATATCATTAAGTTAGGGTCTGTTTGGGGCAGCTGCAACTTATTAAAAACCTACTGCACGGCAGCTGTGCAAGGAAACTATTACGCAGAAGCTTGGGTGTTTGTTTGTTTTTGCAGTTTTGCAACAACTGTGTTGCAGATGTTTCTGAACAAATGACATTTCTGCCCCCGTAGTACAGTGTTGTTTATAACACAACCAATCCTGCTAACATATTTCAAACTTGAAAGTAAATATTCAGTTTGAATGTTACAAAATAAAAACAGACACCTCATTAAACAGTGAGTAACACAACAATCAAAATTAAAAAATATCTATTAAAATAACAATTAATAATATGATAATATTATTTATAAAATTCACTTAGTAAATATCACGAGATAATTCGTCCTCCAACGAGACTCTCCACGTCTTATCACTATTGATGCTGGAATCCTCAAACCCATCCGACCACCTAAAAAATTCATAGCTTTCTGTTCTTCTCCTTGGACACATGTAAAATTGTCTCTCATAGCTATGTGGTTGTCATAAAGTAAGCAGGGAACATTGTAGTCCACAGTAGCGCTGCAATTCTTTAGAGGTACCGAAAGTTCATGAACTCATCTTTTCTGAAGGTTAAAAACATACAGGGCACCCGAAACATTGTCATCTACAAATAAAGCATCCTCTTTCATCCATTTTTAAATTCTCATTCAAACATCAAAGGTAGTGATAGAACCTCATCCCATATTTCTCAGTTGGGGCAATTATATAGAGGGCACCCGAAGCATTGATATCTACAAATTAAGCGCCCTTTTTCATCCATTTTTCAAATTCACACTCAAACATCAAAGGTAAGCGTTCCATATTTTTCAATTGTGGCAGTTACATACAGGATACCCGAAACATTGCTATCTACAAATCAAGCACCCTCTTTCATTCATTTTTCGAAATCTCATTCAAAAATTAGAGGTAAAAATAAAACACCACTCCATATTTTTTCATTTGATTCGGTTACATATACGGCACCGAAACAGTGTTATCTAGAAATCAAGAACCCTCTTTCATCCATTTTTCAAATTCTCACTAAAAAAAATTAGTGGAGGTCAAGATTAAACACCATTCCCTATTTTTCATTTTTATCACATTCACAATGGTTTAATCGTGGCAAGCGTACTTGCAAATTGCAAATCGAAAAATCAAAGGAAGTAAGCATCAGTTTTGGGTGTCCTGTATGTAACCAGAGATCGAAAAATCGCAAATTGCAAAATCCTACAAATCACAAAATCCACTAAATTCTCTCATAAACCCCAAATGAGAAAGCCACAAATCGTAAAAAGAAAGTCATTCCATCGAAATGAGCACAAGAATTACATACAGAGCACAATAATCGGAGATCAGAGGGAATAAGGAGAGGAGAAAGACAAATTGTTGCCACCGGAGAGAGGCACCTTAGAGGCGCGTGAGAGCAAATTGTTGCCACCGGAGAGAGGCACCTTAGAGGCACGTGAGAGGTGAGAGAGAGAAACTAGAGAGGTACCTACGGCAGTGAGGTAATAACTTCGTGAGAGCAATCGATAGAGGGTGAGAGCGATCGAGAGAAGTAGCTAGGGCAGGAGAAATGCGAGACTAAGCCACGAGATATCACGATTGAGAGAGATCAGAGGGGTAATAAGTTCGAGGAGTAACGCGGGCCGCAGGGTCAAACCAGTAGCCCGCGTTTAACATAATTTATTTAGGAAAACCACGGTGTCGCGGCTTCCAAACACTTTAACCGACGCTTTCAAAATGCACCGTGTCAAAAAAGCTGCCCAAAACTGGTCCTTAGTGACTAAGAATCTTTTGGTGATCCATTTTACAATCAATTCACAAGAGATGGTAGCTTTTCATGCAACCAACAAATAGTACATGAGGAGAGAGGTTATTCTTACTGAAATGGGGCTCCCTCTAACTTTTCAAGGTTATTTATTCATGGGTTCTCCTTTAATATTTTCTAGAAGAGTGAATAGACAACATAGAATCAGCCCTTATTTAAAATTGTGCAATCTGAGGTGCGCCTCAACATATTTTACCAAAAAAATTGCAATGAGGATTACGCCTCATTGTCCCAAGTTGAGGCATTTGCCTCACCCAAACTAAGGTGGGCCTCAAGGAACGCCTTGCCTCAAAAAATGCAACAAATTTTTTAGGCTATCCGTTAAAACAAAGCTGAAAATAAAATCAATATAACTCATCTATTAAAAATCACTTCTCATATAGTAAATAATAAGAAAAAATAAATCCATTAAAAATATTGTAGTTAAAATTCTAACTATCAAAACAATATTATTTCAATTAATATTTTTACTAATGATTACTCATTAAAAATAGAAAATAATAGAGATTAGAGATAATAAGAAATGAGAGAATATAGATACGACTAAGCATAATGTGCGAGATAAACAATTCATTATGTCGGTAGTTCTAATGAAAATCAGTTCAGTGATGAGAGTAATGGAGAATTAAAATTAAAAATTCAAATGTTGACAACTTGTTATATTCTTGTTTTAAGTTAGGGGTAGTAAGCATGTGAAGGAAAGATAAATGTTAATTTTATTTTGATTTTTATGTTTTAATATTTTAGTATTTTATTTTAATATCTTATTTTACTTTGATAGTTTAATAATTGTATAACCCATCTTATTTCATAATTTAATGTTAGGATATTAGTGTGATACTTTTAATTTTAAGCAATTTATTACTTTTTATTTAGTTAAATAATTGTTATATAACTTTTTAATGTATTAATAAATTAAAATATTAATATATTACTTTATACTTCAAACTTTATAGTTTATACAATATTTATTAATATATTATTTTTTTAAAAATTTGAGGCATACACCTCAAAATGCCGAGGCTTATTCCTTGCCACAAGAATGAAAAACACCTCAATACCCAATTGCGCAATTTTAAATATTGGAATCAGTTGGCTTACATTGTAATTACCGCTTAACAAACTTAAAAAAAGTTGGTAAGTAAATAATGTAATGTCAAAATTTTAGCATAGAGCTCCCACCAAAACAACTAATTCACCTTTTAGACCATTGTAATCTTGACTGCAGAAAAATCCCCATATATAGCAATTTCATAAAAAATGATGGCCCGTAAATCTATATGCAATTCTTCAACCAATGGTACTTCCTTCTCATTCATTCTTGAACACAAAAGAAAACTATCTTCAATCTCTTGTTCTCTCTAAATTTCACAAAGGGCACCCTTGATTCTTATTGTCGTGTATTAAAGAAGCACAAAACTCACCATGCATGCCATTAATATGAACCCCTCACACAACTCACCTGCTACAAAGTTATAAATAACCTACTCTAATAACAACTTTCATCCACAAGCATTGATTTAGGGGTGCAACTCATCAATCTTTGTGCAATCATTAATCTTTCCAACAAGTTTGAAATCCAGTGTAAACATTAATTGGCCTATTTGCATAAAATTGGACTGTTCCATTCAAATACAATTCAACTTGAATTCATTCAAGCTGATATGAAATAAGATTCTTTCTATGATCTTAGATTTGGGCTCTAAAATAAGAAATCTACCAGACAACCACAAAATCAACAGATCAGGAAACATAGAAAATTGAGCTTTGCAAAGAGAAATTTAGAGTAAAAAATTCATTGTTTTTATGAATGATAACATAACCAAAGGAAAACAAAGGTGTTTTTGCAAGGGAAACAAACAATGGAAACTAGCAAATTAGTTAAAAGACACATTTGTTTGCTACTTTATTAGCGTAAAACTTGAAGAAAGAAAGGCAGTTGAAAAAGAAGAACCAAGAAAGAAAAAGCTAGACACAAAACAAACAATAGACCCGCCAAAACTCAAGCATCCTAGTCAATCCAACATAAATCCTAATACCTTTCCATGCTTGCAAAAGAACGCCATTAAAAAATTCCAACCACTAGCTCCAACGCCTCTGATATTAAGGACTAGCCAGCTAGAGTTTGTGGAGCATAAAAGATAATTAAAACAAAAAAGTACACAAGTCAAGCATACCAAGAATCAAACATTATCATTCTTATATAATAGGAGTTGTTGTGAAGGCTAATTATACAGCCAACCACATTCAAGTAAATAATACTAGCAATTCTGCTATTAATACATGCATTGAGCTCATTTGATACTATTTTAACTCTAAATTAATTTATAAACATGCTTCAAATTAATACTTAGAATGAAATCAATTGAATCAATTCTAATATTCAAGTTAATTTGAAATAATTATCATGTGATTAAAATTTTATCACTATTTAAAAAAAAACCCAACTATTGGAATTTTAGATAAACACCAAAATAATGTAGAAAATGTATACTTAATTGGTAGATTAAATTACCCTGTAGACTACAATGCACCCAAGTCAGCCTAGATTGCGTGGCCTGTGCATGTGCGCTTTATGAGAAAGCTAAATTGTGACATGCATTCATGTCATGCTGCTTGGTGAACAGATAAAGAGAGCATTCCTTCCGGCAAAAAAAATTTGTGTGTCAAGCAAGTTAAGGGTTGGATTAATACGTAACTTTAATCAACCATAAACTATGATAAATTCTATTAAAATACAAAATTTAACAAAGAAAATTTTCCTTTTTGTATAACAAAATTTTCTCCAAATTCTTTTTCTATATTCCACCAGGATCATTTTGTGATACATTGCTGGTCTTATTTTCAAAAACCCCAATCTCGGAACGCAAACAGCAGTGCAAAAATAACCATCCAAAAGTTCAACGCATTTCAAGCCATCAGCTTCCAGCAATAACACACCGAGGAAACACCAAAAAGCACATCTTGATTTCGCATATAAAAATCCAGCGAAACTAACAAACTAGAATTATAATCGGCAATAAACAATCAAACGAATTGATAAGAGCTATAAGCAAGAAAAAGCAAAAAAAAAAATAATCGGCAATAAACAATCAAACGAATTGATAAGAACTATAAGCAAGAAAAAGCAAAAAATATATATATATACAAATACAAATATTACCTGCAGCGGAGTAAAAACCTCCACAGCTGGCGACGCCATAGATCAGCTTCTGCAATCCAATACCAGTATCATCAAAGCAAACAAAAACAAAGAGTACTCAGCAATTATAAAAGCATTTCAAATCTAATGACCGGAACTTTAACGGAACAAGTAACAGCGGATTGGGGCAACAATTTTAAAATTAGGGATATTTTTCCTCCGATCAATTACTGGGAGTTTGCAGCGGTGAAAGTAAGAATAAACAAGAAGGGGAAGATTTTCAAACCTTAGCCAACACAGAAAACGAATTCACGTCTAGATTTCCCTCGAATCAACAAGTATTTCGGGTAGGGATTTGCGTGAGCGAGAGGAAGGGAGATGGATTTTGGGGCCGATTGAAGTTACAAGGGATTCAAAGATACGCACTTCTTAAAAAAACAACACTACTCCACCATGCGCCACGTATCGCTTGAACGGTTTCAAACCATGTGGTGCCAGGGTTTATCGGGGTTCAATAGGTAGAGGATTTTACTAATAATAATATTATTATTACTAT
>NW_018164444.1:65329250-65337527 GCF_001263595.1 Phalaenopsis equestris | reverse complement strand
TATATATATATATATATACATATATATATATAACAATACTTTTGGGCTATGCCCTTATGTGGTTGTTTGGTATAAAATTTTATTTTGATCAAATTTTAATATTTAAATTAAAATATATTTTATATTCAAAATAGTCTTTTTTTTTTTTTCTATTGAAAGTGACAATGGCAAGTCTATGGTTTTACTTTTGCAAGCTTTTATAATATATTATTAGTTTTCTCAATTTTATGATTTTCTTCGAAGTAATATGTGTTGGAGAAAGAAATTATATATAAATTTATGCATAGTTCTTATAAGTTGTACCATCTTGAAGTGAAGATGCTATGACTCATATATTTAGTATTATATGTTAATTGAATGTTAATATTTTTTTGAAACTTTAATTTATACAATATTTTATTATCATAATATTTTTTTTATATATTTAGTAATTATGTAATTAGTTAGTACATGAAATTATGATTAATTAATAATATTATCTAGGTGTCTTGTTTAAGGTGGAGATTCCTATTTTGTTGATATTCTTATGAAATTTCTCTATGATTATGCTAGTATATAAAATATAATGGACATTCGTAATATGAAAATGAAATATTTTTTTATTTTTTTATTCATTTGGATGGGTATTTTTTAAGTGAAGATTATAAATTATGCAAAACATTCTAAGTTAGTACTTGTTATATATATATATATATATATATATATAATGAAATTAAGTTTAAAGGACTAAATGTAAGAGCCAAGGCAAAGCTCAAACAAAATATCAAGAAAAAGGCTCATTAATAGCAGCTAAAACAAAAAACCAGCAACAACCCTATTTATCAAAAATATAAAATATAACTTAAAATTTTATGAATTTAAGATTTATTTATTTTACCTTAGAAAATGTTTTGCAATATTTATGGAAGGAATAATATTGGAATAAAAAATACAATTGACTAAAACTCTTTCGCCCGCTAATCAATAATTATTCCCATTCCATTCCCTTTTTTTTCCTCATTTTGTTCCTTCAGAAGTGCTAGTCTCATAGTTGTCTAATGCTTATAAATTTCGGTTGATAAAACATTATAATTTTCTATGTTTAGAATGAGCTCATTTGCTAGAGAAGTTCTATTTATTTAATTGGTTTTGGGTGACTTCAAATGTGTACCTTTATATTTATAAGAGTTGGCAATTATTTTTTATTTTCTTATTTATTCTCTACTCATCTCTAACAATGTTGTAAAAGCCTCACACCTCTTTTGACACTTTATAAGAGTCTTATAAGATCAGCAAATCAACAATCAAAGTTTCACAAGCAATTTAAACACCTCTATATAGCTTAAAGCCAAACTAGAAAATAGTATACGTAGTATTATTTTTAACACCTCAACGTCAATTCAAATCCAATAGATCCCTACCAAGTACTCTTAAGTCATAAGTTATCACCCACGATCATTTTCATTAATTACCCATTTCCAAACAATCTTTTTAATTAGTCCAAACTAGCTCAATCTAGATTAAACTTCACATTTCATCATCCTAATCCCTCTAAACTCATAATTTCTTATCATAAACTCCAAAATACACCGTTTTACATTAAACTATAGACTTATTGTTATTTTCTTTAATTTTATCTCACTAAAAGTACACTCAACAAACATAAACATGCAAGTTATACCATTTCATTATCATATTTATAGTTGCATTATGAATCTTCCCTATTATGATGAATAATTTTTATCATTGTTGGTGTTTACGTCAATGTAGCTATTATTAAATAAACTAACTTGCAGAAGCACTGGCTTAAATAAAATTATAATATTTGACCAAGTTGTCCTTATGTTCATCAAAGTATGATAAAGGCTAAAGCTTGTGTAGTCAAAAATCACCTCCTTTATATGATCAAATATATATTTTAGTTCTATAATTATTTTAGGGTGAAGTAAAATTCTCTTTAGTGCATGCATATGGGCAAATTTAAGAGCACATTATGGTTCTCATAATGTTCTTAGAAGTGTGCTTATAAGCTAAATTTGTTTGCATGCATACACTAAGTTGTAAAAAAAGTTCAACTAGTAAGTGGGTAAACAAAAGTGAACATACTTAATGCGCAATACAGCAAGTGAGCATACCTGAAATACTAAAATACTAATAAAATTATTTGAGAACTTCTTCTAGTATCATAAAAAAGAAAAAAAAAACTTTTTATTGTAATGCAATCACTACAGGAAAAATAGCTAAACTGGTGGGAAAATTGGCGAATTCATGCTTGTTGAAAATTTTGAACAAATTTATGGTAACTTAGCGGCAATACCTTTTTAAAGTCATTCACAACGGCTCTCTGACTAAATAAACCATAGGTTCGTAGTTAAAAGATTTTCCAACGGTGTTTGAGAAGCCACTGACGGTCCTTGCCAAGTTGATTCATAAAACAACGGTACAATATCGTCAGAAATTGAAGAAGTCAATTTTTCTATGTAAAAACCAATGAACATTCTATAATAACTGATACACCTAAAATATATAGTGTTTTTATACACGTTTTTATACCTATTTTTGAGATATTGGATTTTAATGAAAGGTATTTGTGTTTTTCTTTCAGGTACAATCAAAAGGATGAAAAATGCTAAAATGAGTGAAAAAGGGTCAAATTTGGAGCAAAAATGAAGAAAGGTGTAAAAATGAACTAGGGCGCCCAAGCGACAGAGGCTCCTCCCCTAAGCGTCAGGTACCCCGCGCTTTCGCGTCAAAAGTTTTTACTTGATGAATTATTTAATTTTAGCAGAATTTTGAAGATGTGTTTGAAGCAACTCATGATAAAAACGTAAGAAATACCCCATGGAAACAAAAATTCATTCAATTGGCTTATGAGGAGACAACTTCTAGCAACTTCTAGTGAGGAGACAACTTCTAGAAGATTCATTGAATGGAGAGACCTTTTTGAAGAGACACCAAGGCACCCCTTAGATTTTTATAAGAAAAGACTTAGATTTTTCAAGAGAGGAGGCCAGCCATCTATCAAACTTTACAGCCCATCGCCGCCGCCTCCGGCCACCTTTAATTTATTTTATTTTATTTTGACTTTTAGTTTGTATTGTGAGAGGATGAAGAGAATTCAAAGGAACTTCAAAACATTTGGTGGAAAGAATTTGAGATAAGTGTTTATCTTTTTATCTACATTTGGTTTTAATTTAGATTTCTTGTTTGTGTGCATGATTTCTATTTTTAAACTCATGTGTGCTTGTGTGTTCTCCATGAATTTTGAGTAGTTTTCTTTATCTTTTTTCTTAAAATGATAAGTGATTATGTAATTAAAGGGAGTTGTGTGAAGTGTTAAACTTCAATGTTGGAAGAAGTTGTGATGATTTGAAACTTTGTACTTCATTTACTTCTTGATTTGGTCAATTAAGATGTTAATACACGTTGTGAGAGCATGTAAGATTCGAGATGGCATTGTCTCAGTCAACAAATGGTTGGAATCACATATTGATTTCATGAATGAGAATGTAGTTCATGGGGTTTAGTAGAAATAAATAGGAAAATATATTTTAAAGGGTGTAGAGATAGAGGACTTTAGAGTGACATACTAAAACCCACAATTTGATTTATAGTTTTAGGTTTTGATACACGATGTTAGCTCCCAGGTGGAGGGAGAAGAGGGAACTCTAGAGTGAGAGCTAGTATCTTCCCTGCCTAGCCGGTCTTCAAGAATATTCAAACTATATATTAGTCAATATTCTTTATAACATCTCTAGTAAGGGTAAAGAATATTATTGCCCCTATTTGACACAACACATTTAGCATACTTCCACAACAAAATTTTTAAATTTATCCATAATTCATGATAAGGAAAAAGATATCTTATTTATACTGCCTTCATCTTGCAAGTATTCTAGTTAAGTTAATTAGTTGCTTACTTTCTTTTCAATTATCAAAAATTACAAAAATAATCGAACTTTCATTCCTATTTTAGCATCTTAAGTTTAAGTAAAATTTTGTTATCTAAAATTAGTCCTCCCTGTGGGATCGATATTCAAGACATAATCAGAAAGTTCTATATTACTTGATAGCGATACTTATACTTGCATAGTATCCCCTATTAAAATATTATAACTGCATTCTTATTTGCTTCATAGTGAAATATTTACCTAGCTCTTGTTTTGGATCAAGTTTTTGGCTTTGTTGCAAATTAAGAATATCTATTAAGGAAATTAATTGCATATATCATATTTTACATCCATCTATATAGAAAAATGGGATCAATAACCAACGTACAAAGTTGTCGATTATTAAGTTATTAATATCTAATGTCAGTTATGGGTTGGGAAGCTGTCGAAAAAGCCCTATAATATCGACCCAATGTTGGTATTCCTCATTTCTCTTCTTTCTCTCACGTGTTAAATCTCCGGCCTGCATCAAAGATTTTGAACGCTTTTTTGCTAAGGTTTACCATTCTACAAGTTCATATATTCAAATCAAAGGTAATGTCAATTTCAATCTTATTCTATATTTTTATTTAATTTCAACTGTTAATTTTTTTGCAATTAAAGTTTTTCAGTTTTTAGGAAAAATGAGATTTTGATTCGATTTTATGATTTTAATGATGTATATTTATACGTACAACAAATTATTATGTATCTACCTATCTAACACCTAAACTTCAATTTTTACATATATGTCGCCTTACCTATGCATGAAAAGGTATATTTCACTGTTTTTAGTTCTTTTTAAAAACTTTGAGTCGTCATTTTGTCTATTTATATATCGTTGTATTATTCTCTTATTTGAATAAATCTCCCTCTATGATCATACAGGTGATTCGAATGTCCAAGGAATCAAAAAGAAGGATATATTACACCGAATAAACAAACAATTTAAAAAGAAACATGAAAGGCTTATGTATAGGTAATCCTCGTGTGATAGGTCGAGAGTATACACACAAATAAGATCTGATCGAAATACCTCAAAACACGGTATCCACAAAGAAAACCCCTGCATAAGCCACTCATAACTAGAGAACAAAAAAAATAACTTTGTTCTGGGGTCAAGAGCACTCCCAAAGGAAATTATCTCTTTCATTAATTACATCTTGGGGGTACCCAAGAATACCCTCGATAAAAGATGTTTCACTTATATTATCATAACTTGGTGTGAAATTGTTTACCAAATGAGGGTTAATTTGCATGGGAATGCCAAAATGATTTCAAAGCTCTCGCTAAGCCATAAGGCGAAGAATGAATCTCTCACATCCCAAATGCGCAGCGGCTCATCGACATGTGAAACTTATGAAATAACCAAATCATCTTAATTAGGATATCTCCTCAGAGCTCACTGAGCCATAAGGGCTGAGGATGAATCATTGTCTCTTAAATGAGATGCAGCTCATCAGTAATCGGGTCGTCAAGACAATACCGATGAAGTCACAAAAGGACAACATGGCTCAAAATAGGTCAATAACAAAATGGGTAGATTAATCCTTAAGCAGGTAGAGATATCGGGGTCATGATACCACAAATTCGTTATCCTGAGCCACTAAGACCACAAGTTTACCTGGTCGTGATGGTAGGGACCCAACACAACAGAGACTCCCTTTCATTAATTTATGAATTGCGTCGTCTAAGGAGACTATGGTAGCCCTAAGGTCAAAAGAAAAAAAAAACTCTAAGTCCTATAACTTATGCTGGTAGAGCTCAAAGAGGTTGGATTTATTCTTGCCAAGTAAATAATGAAGATGCCTCAAGAAAGAAGGGAAAAGAATATATCCAACTACAAAGCTAAAAAATACTCCCCACAAAATACTTACACCACCTTTGGGTCAATGATGCCTCTAACACCCGAATCACACTTGCAACCACCTAAGTATAAATCTATGTTGGGTCAGTCAGATTGAAGAAGCATAGGGCATTCTCCTCAGGACATGCGAATTTGATGCAATTATCTACTACAATTCTAAGTCTCGAGGCCCAATTAAGTATGATGAGATGTATAGCCATGCATGTGAACCATTTTAAAACCAGACCGAAGGCCATGCAGAAAAGTAAGTGCAAATTTTATACTCTTAAAATATTTTAATCCTACAATTTTGTTAATCTTAATATTTTATTATTAGGATTTAACAAAAAAATTATAATATTGGGGTCCTTAAAGAGCATAGATTATTTTTCGTGTACAATCCCAAACAAACAACAAACAAAAACAAACATGAAACTAAAGCTGTCACAAAATAAAAATCAAAGAAAACTAAGCAAAATATAAGAAAAGGTCAGTGCAACTAGGTTGGAACATCTTTTAGGAAAGCATTAAAAGCATCTAGACTTCATATTTACAGGTTTGATCCTAATTTTATACAAAAATATAAATTTGAAATAAGGTGCAAGACACGAGCAATTGCTCCTGATCCCCGTCATACGGTTTAACACGTCATTCACCACAGAACTCATGCCTGTACCTTATTTCCAATACATACTCTATCCTAGAACTCTATCAAATACATGATAAAATAAAAAATGACTCGACCTATAAAAAATTTTACACAGGTTATATCATTCAACACATATGGGCTAAGCTGGAGGTAGGAGCTTAGCAGTACCTGCAAGAAAGAGTTAGCATCTAAATCATGATATTGTTTATCTCTTAATAAACTTATGTGTGTGTATTTAGGCATGGCTCTTTGCAAGGAAAACCACCCCTAATATACTATTACTCATGTTCACACTCAGTAAACACACAAAAGTACAACAAAAGAGATGTCTGAATACGGCAACCAAATCAACAAAGAACAATAATCAAACATTAAAAAAATGACCCATCACCCTAATCCTATCCTAACACACCATCCAACGAAAGGTGTCCTAACCATCATCTAAGTACTCAGCGTAAAGTCTCTGGGTATGTATGACTTTAACGGGGTCGTCACACTCTGTAAGGGTAAATCCTAAGAGAATAGTCAGTATTCATGAATCTGATGCAATGTCTATTTTGGCATCTCAAATTGCTGATATTTCTAAAAAGATTGATCAAATAGGAGAGAACTATTCTCAAATACCTCCTCCAATATGAGAGGAAAATTCATTAGGACAGATTATTGATACTCAACAATCTTATGAAGCCTTAAATGTTATAAATAATCGAAATAACAATCCTTATTCTAACTATTTTAACCCTAGATGGAAAAAATCACCCTAATTTTAGTTGGAATAATTATAATAATTCAGTGAATCCATTTGGAAATCTGAACAATTAAGGAAATCCTAATGTTTTTTTGACCTCATTATCCTCCAGGATTTAACTCCAATCCTAACCCACAAGTTAAGGAAAAGAGTTTGATGATGGAAGAAGTGATGTTGAATATGGGAAATCAAATAGAAAATCAAGGGGCTGCAATCAAAAATATGGAAAATCAATTAGGACATATTGCTACTACACTTAGTAACAGACCTTCTGGAATTCTTTTGAGTACTATGGAAGTTAATCTAAAAGATCAAAATAAAGAGCAAATTAAAGCTATTCAATTATGAAGTGGAAAAGAAATTGAAATAAGTATCCAAAGAGAAATTGAAGTTAATGAAGAGAAGGAAGAAATGGAAAATGATCAACAGGAAAATGAACAAACACAGGTTCCTTTTGAAAAACCATCACCTTCGTTTCCTCAAAGACTGAAGCAGAACAATAAAGATAAACAATTTGTATGCATAGAATTTTATTAAATGAACAACATGAACCTAAAGCTGATCCTCAGAGAAGAATTAAGCCAATAATGAAAGAAATTGTTATAAAAGATATTTTAAAATGGTTAGATGATTGAATTATATATTCTATTTCATATAGTGCTTGGGTAAGCCCAATTCACTGTGTACCGAAAAAAGGAGGAGTGCTTGTTGACGAAAATGAGAAAAAAGAATTAATACTAATAAGACAAGTATCTGGTTGGCGAATTTGCATTGATTATAAAAAATTGAATATGACCACCAGAAAAGATCAATTTTCTTTACCCTTTCTATACCAAATGTTAGATAGATTGGTTGGGAATAAGTATTATTGCTTTTTAGATGGATATACCAGTTATCACCAAATTTTAATTGCTCCAGAGGATCAAGAGAAAACAACATTTACAAGCCCATATGGAACATTTGCTTTTCATAGAATGGCTTTTGGACTATGTAATGCACCTGCAACATTTTAAAGATGTATGATGTCAATTTTTAGTAATTTTACAGAACATGGAATGGAAGATCTATGGTCAATTTTTTCGTATTTGAAACTTCGTTTGAATTATGCCTTAATAATTTAGAAAAA
>NW_018164444.1:65325284-65329097 GCF_001263595.1 Phalaenopsis equestris | reverse complement strand
ATTAATGTTAAAGGGGTGAGAAGTTTTCTAGGACATGCGGGTTTTTACAGACGCTACATAAAAAAATTTTCAAAAATAACTAAGCCTCTATGCCAACTTATAGAAAGAGATACGAAATTTGATTGTAATGAAGAATGCATAAAAACATTTGAATTATTAAAGAAAAATTAGTCACTGCACCTATAATAGTACCACCTGACAGGGAAAAACCATTTGAAATAATGTGCGATGCTAGTGATTATGCTATTGAAATTGTATTAGGACAAAGGTACGACAAAGTTTTTTAACGTTATATATTATGCTAGTAAGACTCTAAATAATGCTCCAATTAATTATAACACTACTGAAAGAGAGTTTGTAGCTATTGTTTATGTCTTTGATAAATTTAGACCTTATTTAATTAAAACTAAATGTATAGTGCATACAAATTATTCTGCTATTAAATACTTCATATAAATGAAGAATGTTAAACCAAGATTAAATAGATGGATACTTCTATTGCAAGAGTTTGATTTTACTGTGATTAATAGAAAGGGAAATGATAATCAAATAACTGATCATTTGTCTATAATAGAAATAGAAATATTAATTAATTTTGCAAATGAAATTTTAGAGAATTTCCCTGATGAACAATTATATAGTACTGATGAAATGGATGTAACGTGGTATGCTGATATAGTGAATTATATTGTAAGTGATATTCCACCACCTTGTATAAAAAATCTATAATTAAAGAAGTTTATATATGATTCAAAAGACTATTTTTAGGATGATCCATATTTATATAAACAATGTAAAGATCTAACTATTAGAAGATGTGTGTCTTATGAAGAAACTCAACAGATAATTGAAAGATGTCATGATTTTGAATTTGGATGACATTTTGGAACAAATAGAATTACATATAAAATTTTACAAGCTGGATTTTATTGCCCTATGATTTTTAATGATGTTAATGAATATATTAAAACATGCGATAGATGTCAACGTCTAGAAGAAATGAAATGCCTCTAAATTACACATTGGAAGTTGAAATTTTTTATGTGTGGGGATTAGATTTTATGGGACCATTTATGCCTTCATTTGGAAACCTATATATATATTACTTGTTGTTGATTATATGTCCAAATGGATTGAAGTTATTGTTGTACATAGATGTGATGCTCAGAGTGTTTCTAACTTTTTATTTGATAATATTTTTACAAGATATGGAATGTCGAGAGTAATTAGTACTGATGGAGGATCTCATTTTAGGAATAAGAGAATCAAAAAATTGATTAATAAATATAATATTATGCATAGATTCTCTATTATTTATCATTCTCATACTAGTGGTCTAGCAGAGATATCAAATCGTGAAATTAAACGCATTTTAGGAAAGACTGTAAATCCTTATAAATTGGATTGGTCTGCTAGACTCGACACAACATTATGAGCATATAGAACTGCTTATAAGACTCCTATAGGAATGTCCCCATATAGACTGATATTTAGAAAAATATGCTACTTACCTGTAGAATTAAAGCATAAAATATTTTGGGCTATTAAGAAATTTAATTTTAATCTAAAAGATGTTGGTGAGAAAAGATTATTGCAACTCAATGAATTTGAGGAGATTAGAAATGAAGCATATGATAATGCAAAAATATATAAAGATAAAATGAAAATATGGAATGATTGAAATATTATTAAGAAGAAATTTGAACATGGACAAGAATTTTTATTATATAATATAAAATTGAGATTGTTTCCAATTGTTTCCAGGAAAACTGAAATCCAGATGGTTAGGGTCATTTAAGGAAATTAAAGTCTATCATTATGAAACTATTGTGATTAAAGATCCTAACACTGGAAAGATATTTAAAGTTAATGAGCATCGTTTGAAACCTTATTATGAGGGTCACATACCTCAATTTAAAGAAGTTTTAATGTTAAGTCAACCCAACTAAACAAATAGTATGTCGGGATGACGACGTTAAACCAAATGTTTTTTGGGATGCAACCCATACTTATATGTCTATGTATTACTATTTAGTTTATTAAGTGTCTTATATATTAGTTGATAATAATCCTACATAATTGCATTTATTATAAATTAAGTCAAATTTTAGTATTGGAAGAAAAGTTGGAATTTAATTGAACGAAAAATGAAAATTGTAAAAATTTGGCCACTGGCTCCGACGGCGCCCAAGAAAGCAGATCTTAGTGCCGGCAGCGCCCATCAGGCCAGTGGCATCGAGAGCGGTTGGACGGTTTTTGTGACTTATGGCGGACTTTGGCGGGATTTTGATCCATAATAACAGCTGGGAGGTGTTTTTAAAGTCCTAAAAACTTCCTATGATGCCTAGAAATTTTCTATTTTTGGATTCCATGGCTTTCAATTCCAGAAATACTTCAAGGTATGGAGTTATTAATAGAAGAAAGTTTATTAGTTTCGACGCGCAGAGATTATACGATAAATTTATTGCGAAGAAGAGATTGATCAAGGAAAGAGGATTTGTTAATCTTGGGCTAATCAATCTAAGTGCTCCAGTTGACAAGATCATTCTGCAAAGGCGATGGGAAGTTCTGTGTTACACTACCGCTGCGGTTGTTTTACATGTAGTGAAGGAATTCTATGCAAATTTACATGGAATTACCCAAGGAGTTGTCTTCGTACGAGGTAAGGCTACACCATTTACTCCTGTGAGGATTAATGAATTGTATATGATAGAAAATGTTCAGATATGTTATTATGCAAATTTTATTCCTACGTGAGATTTGATGTAAGATATTTATAATTTTAGGAAGGATGAAAGTGATATGTGGGAAGTACGAGATGAAAAAACCTGATGAGGAGAGGATTGAGCCTCAGAGACCGATTGATCATGCTAACATCAAGACTTATGAGTCCCATGTTGATTGGAGATCTGGAAGACGGGTCAAGGATATTCCTTCTACTTCTACTTCTAGAACCCCTAGTGAGCCTACTTCAAGTGACCCCAGCAACAGGGAGTTGTTGGACCAGATGATAATTCAGCAGGGAGATATTTTGAGGATGGATCATAGAATGCAGAATATGGAAGCTAGAAATGCTTACACTGATGATCTAATTTGCCAGAAATTTAAGTATGATAATGCTTTAGTAAGATACCTGAGGGGCGATCATACATTCCAGTTCTCTATTCACCCTACTTATACTCCATATTAGCAGCAGAAGTTAGATGTTGATGATGAAGAAGATAATGACTGGTGATATTTTTGTTTGTTTGTTTGTGTTTGTATTGTGTGATTCTATTGTTTGTGTTGTGATGTTGTTGAAGACTTTGTTCGTTATGTAATGTGAAACTGTAATGTGGAAAATTGTTTTTATTTTTAGAGTTTAGTTTAGTTCTCTTGTTATTTTCAGCACTTTGTTATGTACTGTGATTAGCTCTTTTTCAGCAAAATTTATATGTATTATGTGAAATTTAATATTTTTAGCTTTGTAGTTTTCATATTAGCACCTGCAGTACTTCAAAATTTATGTTAAAAAATCAAAATCTCCAATAAGTATGATTTTTTTTATGTATTTAATGGTTTTTTTTTTCACCCTTCATTTTTAAAGTTCTTCATGTAAAAATCTCTTAAAAATTTAAGCTGGAGGGGGGGGGAGAAAAATTATTTTAAAAAGGAAAAGAAAGAACTTAATTTTATTTGTCCTCACTTTAACTATATTTTTAAAAATTTAAATTTAACATGACATTTGGTATTAAGAGTTAACTTTGGATAACTATATTTATGTTTCTAAATATATAGTAAATTTAAGTAAAAATTTTCAATAATAAAGGTTAA
>NW_018164444.1:65313459-65324805 GCF_001263595.1 Phalaenopsis equestris | reverse complement strand
AATAGAGGATCAGAAACCTTAGACTTAATTACTGAATATCCTTACACCTTTAGTATTAACTGGAGTTATTTTGAATTTTTCTTAAATTAAACTATTATATTTATAGAACTAAAATATGGAAGTCTAAATGTTAAATTCTTTACCATAAGTCATATTTTTATGTAGTAGAGAAGTTACTTAAGGACAAGTAACACGTTAGTTTGGGGGATTTTGATACATTGAAAATATATGCATTTTTAGACCCATATTTTATACATATTTTTTGTGATATTGCACTTTAATGGAAGGTATTTTGATGTTTTCTTGCAAGTTGTTGATTTTTAGGGCTTAAAGCAAAAAAAGAAGAAAAAAGAATGAAATTTGGAGTCAAAATGATGTTTTTGAGGAAATACTCAGTGTTGGCAGCACCAAGGTCAGCATTGACGGCGCAGAACAACCGAAAGCTGGAGGATTTTTACTCAGCGCCGACGGCGCCAAAGGTGGTTCAGACCTCGCTTCTAGAAGGTTCAATATATTTAGATGATTTTTGAAGAGTTTTTGGAGGCACCTCTTGGAGAACCGATCTTGGGCTTTATTTGGGGCCAAATTTTATCAAAAAATGGGCTCCTCTACGTTCATTCTTTGCTCTACAACTTTCCACCACACTACATTTCCATAATCCATCTTCATTCCACCACATATTGGAGTCAATTAGTAATTTTTCTTTCATAGTTTAGAGTTTTTGTGGTGAGATTTAGTGTGAAACTTTCTGTAAGAGTGTTGGAGAATGAGAAAAGTGAGAGAGTTATTCTTTTTACATTTCTAAAGAAAGGCTACAAAGGATTTGCTTTGAGAAAGAGTTCCAGATAAGTTTGTTTGTTTATTTAGTGTTGTATGAACTTTCTTTCATGTATGAAATTTGTGTTTTGGTCGTATCTTTCTCATGAAGTCTGAGTAGTTTCCTCTATCTTTCCCTCTACTCTAAGATCTGGAGAAATGAAGAGATAATATGAATGTGTCATAATTAAAATATAAAATAAATTGTGAGGATTTTTCAACTCCAAACTTAATTTACTTTTTAATTTAGCCAATTGATTTATTAAAATATGATGTGAAACATATGATCTGAGAAATATAGTATGCGTTCTACAATAGAGTAAGGATCACATTTGATTTCATGAAAGAGAAATTCGTTCATGAAATTAAGTGCAAATAAATAGGGAAATATTCTTTGTTGGGTGTAGAATTGGAGAATTTTTAGGGTGACAGACTAAAATCCCCAATTTTGTCTTAATGCTTAAAAACTAAAGGCAGAGTTAGCCTTCAGGTGAAGGGAAGTGGGAGTTCTGGAGTGGGAGCCGATATCCTCCAAGCCTAGCCATAGATTTAGGGACTAAACATAAAAACTAACCAATGATTTTCTATGCACTGTATCAGAGAATTAAAATTGCTCCTATTTGGCACAATACATGTTATAAACACTTATCTCATCTCATTTCACCAGAATTTCATTGTAGTGAAAAGGATGTTTTTTCACATAAGAAATCTTCATTACCTAAACATAGTTAGTAGATTAGTAGTTATTATTCACAATTTGTATTTTCATTTTGCAAATAGTTAAATACTTTAGTTTGATTAATATCCCAACATTCCAAATTAGTGACAGTGATTTTGTTTGATTTTCTGTAAATTTCCTGTTAAAATTTATCATTGCTAACTTACACCTTTCCCGTGGGATCGATATTTGAGGCTTAAATAGAAAGTCAATTATTACATGATAACGATATGTCTACTTGCGTAAAATCTCATTATTAATTACCTATAATTATATATATTTTACACAACTTACTTCAACTTACTTTTCATACAAAGGATAAAGTTTTTGGCACTGTGGTGGTGTCAACTTCATAAATCCTTACATAAAAATATTGGAATCAGGGTGCATTGGGAAAAAATTACCGCTCGAGTCCGGATATGGGCCCGAGGGTCTAAAATTTGGTGTCACTAAAGTACGATCCTGTAAATCAAAATAATCATTATGAAGGCTTTAATTGTGGGATTTGGTGCCAATATACACCTCAGACCCCCGAGCGGGTAGATAGATTCGAAATCTGACTTTTTCCAAAATGAGCTTGGAAGAGTTTAATGACTCCACTTGGTCATCAGAGGCTTTGAATAAGCAGTGTACGACCTCTAAACACCAGATAGAAATTAAACATGTCCCATGTTGGAATTAACATCGCCCCTCAATGAATTCTCTCAAGTAGGGCTAAATCAATGTGATTCTAGTTTCGTGCTTGAGGTGCATATCAGATGGCTTGGATTGATGTCCTAGGCTACGGGAAGCTGTAAATAATCATGTAGCACTTAAGAAAACATCAACATATATAAAATTTAAAAGTCCTAACAAGTGTGTTGCGCCGCTGAGGCACAATTTGCTTGTTGTAAGCAAACCAAATTCTTCCTTGGTGGTTGGAATGTCATCCCAAGAAGAAAATAAACAAAGGACTCAACCAAGACGAGTTTATTGGACAGAGTATTACTAATGTGATGGCTATACGAAGGAAAATCTAGGATTCACATCGCAACCTGAGAGCCAATCAAAATATATAGAGCCTGAATACATTCAGGAGAGACACACTTGGGCTAGGTCATGAAGGAGAGCCCTCGTGTGTTCCTTCATGACCTAGACATAATTACTAAACAACGTATGATCTAGGATTCACATTCTATCCGAGGGCTAATTAGAACGAATTGATCGAGAAAGAAGGAATTAGGACTGACGTCTTCCCTAGGAACTTGGCCAGGCCATAATTAGTAAACAACGTATGACCGAGGGGTAGCTAGCTAATAAAAGTTGACTAACCATGAAAATGACTCAACATGGCTAAATTTATTGGACAGGGTATGACTGAGGATGTGGCTAGCCAGTCAAAACTGACTAACCATGAACTCAACAAGACCAGATTTACTGGACAGGGTACGACCGAGGGTGCTGTTAGCTAGTCAAAACTGACTAAACATGAAAAAAAACTCAATTAGGCCAAATTTAATAGACAGGTTATGACCGAAGGTGTGGCTAGCCAGTTAAAAATGACTAACCTAGAAAAGG
Source organism: Phalaenopsis equestris (assembly GCF_001263595.1). Taxonomy (NCBI): domain Eukaryota; kingdom Viridiplantae; phylum Streptophyta; class Magnoliopsida; order Asparagales; family Orchidaceae; genus Phalaenopsis; species Phalaenopsis equestris. The sequence continues at coordinate 65,321,714 of NW_018164444.1, read as the reverse complement.
ACTCAGCCAGGGCAGATTTACTGGACAAAATATGACTAAGGGGTTCTGCAATAACATATTAATATGTCAAACCTATACTTAGAAATAACAAAATGATGAGGGCCTCTACCAGACCCTACTTTAAAACGGTAAAGGAGAAGGTTGAATCATCTCGTGTGATCTAATATGTCCTAAAGCATGCTTAATTTATTTTATATTTTACACATATTTATGGATGGAATGACACTTTAAAAAAAAGTTATATTTTTGTTTTTTTCTTGCTGTTATAATAAGTAGAACATCTGGAGTGAAGCGGAGGCGAAACCGAGCATATTGGAACTAGTTGACTGGCGCATAAGCGCCAGCCTTTTGGTGCCAAGGCGAGCCACCCAAGCGCCTTAGCGCTAGCTTACTTGGCACCTAAGAGTCAAAACCAAATCAAGTAAACCAAGAGAATGGTGCTTAGGTGTTAGCTCTATGGTGCCAAGGCGCTGACCAGTTCCTAGGAAGTTTACTGCAGTTACTGCATCACGACTTGCAGAGTTTTGTGGTCAATTTTGGCAGTTTGAGGGAGGACTTCAGAGTACTATGAAGCCTTGGGAAGTGGAGGAAGGTAGACAAGTAGCAGTGTAAAGTTAGGATTTGGTGTTTTCCACTTTATTAGGGAGGTTGGAGAAGAATTTGAGAGAATTCTGTAAGGGGATATACTCAGCATTGCAGGGAGCACTTAGAAACCTTTTGGAAGGATTTTTCATCTCTTTTCTTAGGGAAAAATATAAGTATTGTGCTCTATATTGTCTTGTACTATTCGTGATCTGACCATTGAATACTAAGAATCTCTTAGTAAATTAAAAAGTTTACGATAAGACCTCTTAAGGTTCCAATTAATCTCTCTGAGATAACCAATTGATGAGCTGAATACACTTAGACCCAAACTAGCCCTAACATAGTAAAGGCGATCAAGTAAATATCAATGGCCAAATTGAGTCTAATGGATCCTTGAGTCTAATGGATCTCATTAAGTTGACATCTCCATTATAATTAACCAAATATATTGAAATGGTCAAAACAACTAAAACCATTAAGTGGAAATCTTTTTTACTTATTAGCAAATAATTTAAAATTAGCTTCTTAACATTAAAACCATTAATGTTATTTGCTTCTTAACATCATTAATTAAGTCAATATTGGATTTGATAGTTCAATGTGATCCAATTAAAACAATCTGAGAATTAAATAAACTTATCATCTTAATTGATAAAATTAATTATATCAATAAATTCTCTTAATTAGTTAACAACATCATATAAAAAACACAATATCATTAAGCTATGGTAAACCCATTAACTATCAATAGCCAAAGGGTTAATATCATTATTAAATGGAAAAACATAAGTACAACTAACTAGTAGTGGCTTTCCAAAAGATTTGAGCCAATTACTTCTATAATTGGAGCCTAATATCACCCTTGTTCTCACCCTTGTTCTCTGAAGCTGATGATCTTGTAGCTGGAGAAGGAGAGTCTTTAAAAACTCATCATATAAGCTTGGCTAGGAGAGGAAAATTAAAGGTAGTTGATATTCTATGTATATAATGCATCATTAAGCTTCCTTACTTCCTTAGCAACTAAAAGATACCATAGATTCTTTATTTTTAGCTCAGACAGTTGCATATTTCATTAGTGATTTGTGTAAGGCTGAATGGTGATTACTCCAAAAAATTAACTCACGTCAACCCAGTTCTATTGAAGCTTAATTGCATCTCACCTCATTGAAGGTGAGAGCATCTTGTCATCTATTGAGTGAGATAAGTGAACTAAAATAATATTTAAAATTAAGTATTTTGCATTATTTATCTAAACTAATTAAGTTGTTAGGTATAGAAATTTTTATAAGTGAGACAGTTAAGATAGTTGGAGAACTTTTAAAGGAGTGTTTTTGGTGATGAATAAAGATAAACTACAACCTAAGATCTTAGTGTTAGAACACTATCTTTTGGCATCATAATGCCATAACATTAAATGATTTGGCATCACATCACTAAAGTTTTGTGCCTCAGTGCTAGTTGGAGCATATTTCAATGCATAAGGTAGATAGTACAACAGTGCAGATCCAAATCTTGACATTATAATGTTGGTTTAATTTAGTTCATATGAAAATTTAAAGCTAATTTGGGGGTTTTCTAGCAATTTTAGAGAGTTTATGTTGTGAGGATAGGTGTAAGGGATAAGGGAGAGTCTAGCTTGCTAGAAAAGGAGATTATAGAGTGTGTAAGAGTGTTTTGTCGAGTAACTTAGTGTGTGAGTGTGTGTGTGCAACAAGGAGAATATTTCAAAAGACAAGGTTGCACAAGAAAGGAGGAAAAATAGGATTAGAGTCATGATTAAAGACCTAATTTTATTTTTCTATATTTTCTTATCTTTGTGTAGTTTTTTATGTCACTTTTGTGTATTTTCTCTTTTGTCATGGCAATGCATAGGAAATGAGCTTCACCTTTGGATTTATAAAAAACTTAGAGATGTATGTTTGTTGAATGTGATTTTGTGCAATAAAAATGATATGTTATTTACTTTACTTGGATCTTGATTTCACTGAATTTTAGCAATGCATACATGAAAATATATTGCTATCTAAGGATATCACAAGAGTACAAATAGAGCAAGTAGGGTGCATCAAACATTTTCTCAAGTATATAGGCAAATAGTATTTGTGAAATTGCATTCTTACAAGATATATTCTAAATGTAATGACTTAATATTGCTATGATTCTAAATTTTTTATAAGAATATTCTCTAGTCATCCTTGACCACATAACATATTTTCATAATTTGTAAAGATATTTTGGTTTTACTTTAAAGTTTTGTATAAACATGAATTAAAAGTTAATAATAAATCTAATAATTTAAATTAACTTCATCTTATAAGAACAATTCCCAAAATTATATCTTGATTCATTGGATTTGAATAAAATTAAAAATCTATTTAAAGTTAATTATAAAAATAATAAAGATAACTATTATAATTAAAAGTCAATTTAAAAATTAAAAGTCAATTTAAAATAGAAGATAATGTAAAATAATTAAACTTAAATCATCTCTTAAAAATCATAGGCTACCACTCCATCCTTATTGGGGTGTGCAACATACTGAGTCTTTAAGTGTTAGGGATGATTAGGCCCACCTTCAGGTTAGTCTCACTAGCCTTAACATTCTTTAAAACGTTCAATAAAATAAAATCCAAATTTAAAAATAATGAAGGCTTAAACTTGCTATCAAAATTATAATCACTTAAATTGAAATTAGAAAATGGGTAAAAAAAAGAAACATTAACTCAAATAAAAAAAGAAATGATAATCTCCATTAGAGTCAAAACACCATCTCACATGCTAAACTTGTGCTTGTGTGATTGCTAATCTAGATTTGGGCAGGAGTTATTTTGATTATTTATTTTTCATTGTTGTGTTTTTTTTTATGATGTTATATATATTGATGTGAATTTTATGTGATAACTATTATAGATTTGATTGGTTGTTAGGCATATAATTCAATACATCTTACATATGCCTTCTGCCTATGGTCATTAGCAAGGTAGATTTAATGTCAAGTAATTTAAAATCTAAAAGGTTTTCTTGAAGGTTCTATTGCCCTTAAACATGACTAATAAGACAGGCCTTGACACAAATAGTTGTTAGGCTATGTGAGTATTTCTTTTGAATACAAAATAAACATGCATGTTTATTGACTATGTTTATTAGGTTTAATTAAGTTATTTATTTATTTATTTATTTTGAAACTATAATTTTAAGTAATACTAAGTAGAAGGCCCATAGGATCAAGATGAGCGAGGATGAGCTGCTCCGCACTTGAGGAGACCTCATGATACTTGGAGGACTTGTAGAATGATAAAAAAGAAAGCAAATAACATGCTAGAGAAGACCCAAAAGACAACCCTCAATTTTATTCGGTTGGATTAAATAAGAGCATAACTTGGTTGCATGTTTTTATCTTTTTCTAAGGTGCACCACTGTATCTGGCCACACCGGCCTTTGTTTTATTATATTGTTTTAGATTACTTGTATTTCTTGTTATATTTAATTATTCCAAAATACTAGAAATTATGTTTTTTGCTAAGTTTATTCTAGTATTTGAGCTTAAACGGGTCTGAATGGTAGGCTTCAAGAATAAGGCTTTTTCAATTCTAAAGAAAAAAAAAAACTATAAAAATTAAAATAAACTATAAAACATTATGTGAACTTAGGTAAACTATTCATGTACATCAGATGTCATTCCTCCTCTTTTCTTTTTGAATAGTTCATCCATTAAACGCATTAGGGCCATTTAAACTTTAAGGTTAAGCACCCCATTGGACAAAATTTTGGCTTTGAATCAAAGTTTAATATTCAAAACATGTGTTGCAGCTTGAAAATGCGTTCTCTCTCAGTCTTTGCTATTTTCTTTCTCACCTGGTTTCTTCATCATAATGCTTCTGCTTCTTCTTCTTCTTTTTTCTTCTCTAGTTGAGGTTGCAGTGTGCTATCCTTATTTTCGATGATCAAATTCATTTCTTTCTGCTCCTTGTTCAAGAATAGGGTCTAGAGTCCTCCTTAGTCTGGCTCTCAACAAGTTTTGTGGAGGCTAACCTTGCCTTGCTGGTTCTTACATGAGAGCCACAGATCTCGACAATCCAATGTGAGTTATGGGCTTAGTTTGAGAACGAGATCTGGATGCTTCTTTCACATTTTGTATGACCTTCAAAACTTGTTCTCTTAACTCATTGATCTGTTGCATCATGAACTCTTCGGTATAATACATAGTCCTCATTCATCTTTATTTTTATGAAGAAGTCTCATTATAGATTTTGAGTATGAACTTTACACTCATCGCACATTTCAGAATATTGAATCATTTTAAGATGCAGGGTTCTGTATCGCTCTTGAGTACATACAACCAATTAAATATGCTATTTTTTAGAAGAAAAATAGAAGAGAGAGAAGGACCTAAGACCCTTGAGAGGTCTCGAATATCATTTACTGAACTCAAGCCTCCAGTAAGCTAAATATCGGGCTCGACGAAGATTTTTTGAGCTACAAGGTTTTTAGGGAGAGAGAGAAAAAGAGAAATCCTTAAAAACCCATAAATTCTCGAGAAAAGAGAAGTCTCTCTCTTAGCTTTACTCTCTTTTTATACAAAGAAGAATAATTATAAAAAATATATTTAGTAATATATGATTCTCATCCTTGTTGACTTGATGAAAAGACTGTGACCTAGATGTCAGATGATGCTTGTAAAAATAATTGGACCTGTGTCAATGTTGGTCATGATGACCATCCCCAATAGGTGTATCTTTCTAGAGGACTAAGTTGCTCCCCATCAGTGAAAGAGATGAATCCAACCACTTCCATAGATCACTTAATTCAACCAATTTTGCAGGTGTGAGCTCAAAAACATGAAAAAAATCCTATTCAATCGTATTTTTGCATACATTATCATCATCATTATTATTATTTGGTATTAGAAACAAGCCTTCAAATAAAGAAAATTCAAGAATGATTTCAAGACATGTAATTTGAATCATAACAAGTATTACATAGGTATACATGATAAAATATATTATTAATTAAGAGAGAACAACAACTTTGCTCAAGATCCACAAAACCAGAGTCATCTCAAATGCGAAGAGTGTGTGAAGCAAACCCCTGTCCAGAGCAAAACCAAATAATGTGATCCCCCCACCATTGTGTTGCAAATATGTCACTGCAATATTTCATATCACTTGTCAAATTAAGCTTATACACAAAAACATTTGTTTTTTTTAACAAAATCCTTCATCAGTAAGCCTTCTTATCTACCATCTTTTTAAAATATTTTACTTACTAATGAATTCTTATGTATTTACAGATCTAATATCCAAAATTCAATTTTTACATATACGTCATATTAGATATGCATGCAAAAATATTTTTCATATTTTGGAAATAAAAATTGTGATATTTTTTATGTTATATGAAATACCTAGGTGGTATAAATGTAAATGTATGTATAGTTATTAGACATGTAAATACATAATAATTGAGTAGTATGTATCTAAATACCCCCTCTTTGTTTAAATTTATTCTTATACATTTTATATATCTTTTTATCTTGTACATATTAAATAATGATAATTCACATAACAATTTTTTTATATTTATTAAAAATTTTCATAATATTATGTAGTTCTAGAATAAATAATATGTGCAGATTGGTGGTATTATGATGACATTATAGTGAATACAGTCATAACCTATCAAATACGTATATACCATGTATGCACGTAATCTTTTTTGTGTAGCTGACGATAATGTCATCGATACGTGCATTATGTTCAGATTAGATACACTTATGCAAAAATTTTAAACCTATTTTAATATGGAACTTGTCCAGACAAATTAAAATTAATTTAATTTAAACTCTATTTTACGTAATTATCCCAAAATAAAGCACGTTCCATGTTATATAATAATGTTGATTTCCCGTTAAACAAAATGTACTTAAATAATCTTATAAAGATATTTTTATCCTATTATTATTATTAATATTTATTTACTTATTTATTAAAATATATTTGTAACATATTATTTTCTTATTTTTATTTTTATTTTCTTAAAAAAATTAATTTATTTTTAAAATCTCTAAAAATAAATTTTCAAGTATTTTATCTGTTTCTAATAAATGAATAAATAGATGTTATTTCAAATTAAATATAAAAAAATAAATAATAAATAGTGAAATTAATCCCTAAAATTTCTAAATTATATACAAAATTGAGATTTTTTGTTATAGCATTAATTAAAAAAGGGGCATATGCATTCATAATCCAATTTTTTTATATTACACCAAAACTTTATTTTTTATATTTATATCATCAAAAAATTTTTACATCTTATAAAAAAATATTATTAGTTTAACTCTTAAAAAGTGATATATATCTAAACAAATGGATTAAGTGATATATATTGCGTTTGGGGCAACATGTGCGTTTCAGGATAAGCGAAACGTGGCCCGCGACCTGCCTTTAGTGTAAAATCCAAACGTGGCTCCAGATAAGTTGGCGAAACGCGCAAACCAAACGGTAGGGCACTGCCCGCACTTATAAGCTGCCCCAAACGGGCCCTAAATCGTTCTCAAAAAATATGGACTGAAACACAAAAACAACAAAATATCTAAACTAAATTCATACCTAAAGCTTGTCGTGACTCGAACGTGGAACATATTTGGCAAAGCGAAGGTTGAAGAGAAGAAACTTTAGCCTCGCAATCCTCACCGTCGGATTCATCAAGATTGACGCTCAGGTCTAATTTGTTGGCTGGTGAGGAGGACATTACCATATGCCATTGGGTTGCAATGGAGACCACTCTCTGTGCTCTGTGGGTTATCCTCGCCGCTCCAAATAAACACATCAAAAAACCGGTAAGTTGAACCGCCGAGCTTACCTGTTATTACATGATGGGGGTTATAAATGTAAATATCAAATTATGAAAGCTAGATATGTAAATATATAAGACTTGTGTGGTATGCATATAAATTTTCAATTTTTATATGGAGATTATGTGATCATTTCTGCATGCATAAATTTTGATACGCTTTTATAAACTTCTATTTATTTGATATGCAAATTGATATAAATTTTGAAAATATTGCGTCTAGTTAATTAGACATGCAAATGATGACGTGGGTCGCACCACACTGTACCGTGAGTTTAACAACGTCATAATGCTATTCATGTCATCAACCACACGTACTATTTCTCGTTAAGTAGATTAATGAATTTTATAATTACCACGAGATCTCCTGAATTGCAGGAATTCTTGTCACCTTTGGCAGCCAACACCATCACCAAAGCTCCCAACTGACTAGCCGTTATGGTCACGAAAGACCCGATTATAAATATTCTATACCTATGACTTGTAGCTTTCAAAAACTTCCTTATCCTCACATGCTCTCTAAACATCACCGCCGCCGCCTCGTCCTCCTCGGCTGCCGCCACGCCGCCCAATTCAAACAACTTGTGAAACTCCTCAAATCTCAATATCTGAAGCTCACACATCATTCTAAACAACACGCACACGAGTAAGAAAACTCCGCTTCGATAAACCCACGAGGCAAGCGCGGGCGCGGGGGGGCGCGGCTCCCCCGCGCGGGGGGGCGGGGGGGGGGGGGGAGGAGGAGCCGATACAATTGTTGAAAAGACTAAGTTGATCATCAATATTGGTGATGAAGATAGTTCAAAAGACGAAGT
>NW_018164444.1:65303114-65312849 GCF_001263595.1 Phalaenopsis equestris | reverse complement strand
TCTTTCGTCTCAGATGCGTTGGGAGAGGAGGGAGGAGGTGATGGTGAGGAGGAGGAGGAGAAGAGGGTGAGGAAGGAGATGGTGGCGAGGATGGAGGCGGGGAGCTGGGAGAGGAGGGAGGAGGTGATGGTGGGGAGGAGGAGGGAGAGGGAGATTGGGATTATGATGGTAAGAGCGAGGAAGGTGAGGTAGGAGATGGTGCGGGAGAGGGAGGAGGAGTGGTCGAGAGTGGACCATTTGAGGCTGGAGTGGAAGCGGATGAGGTAGAGTTCGTCGGAAGTGGTGGTGGTGGTGGTGGTGGAGAGGAGGAGAGGGGTGAGATCTTTGGGGTCTTGGGTGTGCATTATTTGAATGGTATGGTGTAAGTTTGTGTGAATTAATTATTTGTACTGTCTTTGGTATTAAGTGATTACTAGGTAGTTAGTTATATGAGAGGTTGGGGATCACGGTTCTAATTAATGTTTTTGCACTTGCTTTTTAAAAGGAGTGGCTGGAATTTGGCCGCTAGTCATTTTTACTTTACTTTTTTTTTTAATCTTATTTGGTACTTGTTTAAATAATTTATGTGACTACAAGACTGCATATTTATAATCATTTAAATTTATTAATTTTAAAAAAATATCATATCAATATATTAGATTCTATTTAAATAAATATTTTAATAAAAACAATAAGATTTAAATCTCATACATATCCTTAACTTTCTACGGTTCTGTGACTAGAATGTGAGAATGCTACGTGAGTAGGATGTCAAAATAGCTCGTTATTCATGAACAACGCTTATTTGGATCGTTAAGCAAATGAGTCTTAAGCGGACAAATTTTTTTACGCTCGATATATTAAAGAGTCGAACACGAACAAAGGTATTTTATAACGAGCCAAGCTTGGGCTTGCTCAAACTCGACTCGTTTACACCCCTAATAGTGGTATAAATTTATAAACGAACGTGTTTTCATGCTAATTGATTAAATCAATGTAATTTTTGTATTAATATGTTTATGTTGGAAGCCTAAATTTTCTGAATTTTCGGTGGTATGAAGTTGCCCAACTTAATATAGGTGCACTCAAGGTATAACCATAATAGTTATGAACTTGATATTAGCCTACACTCTAAGCTCATGGTGTGCTCACACAGCTCCAGATGAACTCACTAGTTCAAAAACAATTCTAGTATGGTCACCTAAGCCTAAAGACTACTCATTAAATCAAATGATATAGAAATTATAAGTTCAAATATGAAGTGAAGCTACCATAATCACATATTTTATAATAATTAACCAATAAGTCTATATATAATTTTTTATCATGTAAGGCATATGTAGTACTCAATACCTAAGTTAAACTTATAAGTAGTTGGTCAATGGAGAAATCTTTGGTTGATCAATAAAGCAAAATTAAACAATTCTTGTAATTATTAAATTCTTGTGAAATTTTGGAGCTTTTAACACTAAACTTTTTTTTCTCTCTCTCTCTCTCATAATCACTTTCAGTCTCTCTCTCTCTCTCTCTCTCTCTCTCTCTCATAATCACTTTCAGTTATTTTTTATCGAGTTTTAGCAAGGTTGTAATCATGAATAATTTAAAAAATACTATCCTCAAAGGTATAATGAACGTGAAATCAAATTGAACACTAAGGGGGGAAGTGAGCATGGGATCTATGGTAAATACCAGAAGGAATGCATCAAGGATTATAGAGAAGACAATCAGAGGTGCTTTAGAAAATAAAGGGCATCACGATTTTGTGACTTAATGGTCGCTAATTGAGATGGAAAGTATGGTTATGAAGATAATCAAAGGGAAGCTTGGGCACAATCTCTGAGAGCAAATATTTGGGTATAACTACCAAAGGAGTGATCTAAGTTGGTTATCATAAAGTGATATTTTGGTGCAAGCGCTATGCCCTCCACTCCAAATGATAAAACCTATCTTAACAATGAAGAATATTCATCTCCTTTACCTTGTACTTGCAGTTAAGAGACATGCAGCAAAAAACATTACAGTATATACAACTATTATTGGCTGAAAATTAGCTCGCAATAACATGAATTTTAGCAGGTAATAAATATTACTGACTGAAATTCAACTGAAAAACGTTCCACTGCTAAAACTTCTGACTCAAATGGATTTTTGGATGAAAATTTATTCCGCTAACTTTAGCGACGAATTTGCATATGATTTTTTTCAATAATTGAATGATTTAGATATAATTGATCGGTCATATAGGGAACGACTCTACTTGTGTCTATTTGTTCCGCCAGTAATTTACATTAGATTTATAGTTTTTTCGGCTGCATGTGAGCTTGCAACATAATTGATCAGACACATATTAACCGCTAAACTTACAGCTGATTAGTTTAATCGCTAATTTACAACAAAAAAATCAACCAAAGATAAGACACAAATCTGTAGCAAAAAGAAAAATGAAAAATCAATCAAAATTTTCACACATGCAACCAAATATCCTAATACTCAACAATAACATTAATTATATCTCACAATAGACTAAATGAACATATAAAGGCACTAATAGCTAATGAAATCATTAGATATATCTTGAAAAATCTAATAAACAATGCAATAGTTCCTTAAATATTTGTGAAAGAAATATAATCCAATTATAAAAAAATAGCATAGTCCTATTTATCATCTTCATCCTCCTCCTCCTGTAAAGTGCTTAGAGGTTGCTTGCCACGACGATATGTCCACGCTACAACTGTTTAATGGCTGCCTCAAGCCTCTCTACCCAAGCATCCCTAACACATAAATCGGTATCAAATTTGGCCTACAACTTCTTAATAAGGACAAACACATGCTTAGACTACATCATCAACCTATGATGCTGGCCTTTGATTCTTACCTGAACGAGAGTGCTTGGCCTTATAGATAAATTCCCGAGCACCCATGCCATAGACCATTCACTTCCTCTTCACAGCATCCCTCCAGGTTTCATTGTCTGAGTTGTTGGACTGAAATTGACCACTGTTACTGTCAGTTCCTATCAGGCTTTTACTCTATCTCCCTCATGCATTCATAGTTCCCTTACTAAAGTAAAACAAAAGGATAATTCTCACTTTAAATAAGGTTTTAATTAAATTAGAGAATTTTAAAAAAAATAATTTACTTATATGGATCCGTTAAGATTTGGCATTGGTCCACTGCTGATTCACATGGCTTCAATGTGTTCGGGTATGCAACTCAACATAATTGGGCTCCCTTCCAAGCGCTAGCCTCTATTGACTTGTAAAAAAAAAAGTGCCAAATATTTACCTAAATGAATTGTCAAGTATTGAATGAATATTACCAAACTCCTTTGATACTCAATGTGTAGAACGGATATATAATGTTTAATGAGGCTCATGTGCCTCCACATTTGGATGCTTGATTTTATTGGATTTTCTCTCTCTTCCAGAGATACTCTAGAGTGGACTACACTATGAAAGCTTCACCTTATACATACTCACCTATCCATATAGATCTCTCCTTCTTCTTACGGATGTAGTGAACATATCACCAATTATTAAATAATTATTTTAACATAAACAATAAGATTTAAATCTCACCCATATTCCAACTTTCTACAGCTGCATGAATAGAATGTGAAAAAACAGCACCGATTGGAATTGTAAATCTAGAATTATTATAAATTTACACTATCAATTTTTTGAGGCAAAAATGCTGCTAATTTTAATGAAATCCACTCCCTCAAATTAAGAAAATCAATTTTAATATTCCAACATTTAAGTTTGGGGGATTTTGATGTGTAGAAAAAGAATGTTAAATTTTCTTTATGTTTTGCACATGTCTATAGATGAAATTGCACTTTAAAGAAAGATATTTTTATATTTTTTCTTGCAGCTTCAACATGTATTAGAAGTGAAGCAAAGTGGAGAAGAAATGGAGCAAAGTGGAGGTGACTTGGAGCAATAGATTACACAGGTGACTAGTGCCTTGGTGCCAGATTTCTTTAGTGCCAAGGTGCCAGTTCCGCCTTGAGAACCCGAGAGGTTGGCGCCTAAGCGCCAGCCAGTGGGCGTCAAGGCACCACTACCCCAGCGCCTTGGCGCTAGGTTTTTGTGTGCCCTGGAGCCTAGGCGTCCCCACCAAAATTGACAAACAGAGAACCTGACGCCTAGGCGCCAGCCATAAATTGCCTGGGCAGTTTTCAACAGTTCTTCTACACAATGTGGGGAGTTATTCAACAAGATAAAGGGATTCTTTGGTAAAGAAGAAAGGGACTTTTTCAGTACTTTTCAAGTCCTTAGGGCTTTGTTGTAGGATAGAGTATGAGAGCATTTGTTAAGGATTTGGAGAGAATTTCAAGTGTAAAGTGAGGGGAGATTTGAGGAAAGCATCAAGGAGACTAGGAGATCCTTGGGGAAGCATTCTCAACACTTTGAAGAGGGGGGAAAGCTAAGTGTTATGTAATCTTATTATTGTATTCCTTTAAACACAATTATATAGTAGTTTTATTTGTTTTCAAAAATGTTTTGTGGTGTTTTTTTCAATGCATTCTGAGTAGTCTTTTTACCTTTTTCTTGTAATGGTTGAGTAGGTTGTGTAGGAGTGCAAAGTGTTTTAAAAAAATGGTTTTTAATCTTGAATGTGATGAATAAACTTCTAAATTTTATTTACTTTTTATTTTTACCAAGTGATTAGCTAAAATGTGTTGTGATCCATAATGACTTGGGTGAGCTATGGTAGAATAACTAGGTTATTCACATTGATCTATAGGGTATGGTGCAAGTGCTTTATAGGTATATACAAATGTAAGAGATATGATCTTTGATGGGTTGAAGTTGGGGTTTAAGAAATTAAAGCAAATTTAACCAAGCTATTTTATGCACTCGACAGGGGATAAAGAAGAGAGTTGATCATATTTGTCACTAGCCACATTCACAATTGACAATTTACATTTTCTATACTACTAGTTAAACCATTGCAAGGAAATGTGTCTTTATAACTTGATAATCACCAAACCAACTAGGATAAGTAATATTTATGTAGGATTTAACTTTTAAATTAGATTGTAATTCAGTAGGGCTAGTTAACACAACTTTAAGTTAATTTCAATTCCTTGCTAAGAACTAAACCTAGTAGGCTAGAACTTCTCTTAAGTCTAATTCCCTCACTCGCTATGGGATCAATATTTCAGACTCAAAATTTGTTATTGTTGATACAACACATACACTTGCGTGAGACCCCTGCACTTGGAATTAGGGTCTATCAAGAGGCTATGATTCTCTAAATATGCAAAGTTTGCTTAACTTGGAAGAGAGCCTCAACATTGTGTGATAACATGAAAGTTGTTTGCATAGTTGGGGATGATTGAATCATCTTTAAGGCCCATAGTATTGCGGTAAGATGTTAAGACACTTGCCTCTAGCTCCTTAAATTTTTTTTTCTTAATAGATTAATAATTTTTTAAGCAGCCTTAACTTGACCATTTATCATGGAATGATGAACTGAGGTGAATTGGAGATAAATTCATTGACTATGGTAAAATACACTAAGGGCCTTATGAGAGAATTGCAAATCATAAATGAGAAATTTCTATATGCGGTACTCCATTTTAATAAATGATGTCGAGTCATATGAAAGTTTGAACTACCTATACTTTATTTTGGCAAGTGCTTTTATCTCTCTTTATCTTTAAGCTTACAAGAAAGGAATGAGTAAGTATATGCCCCAAATAATATATGGACACTAAAAATTTTGCACTATAGACACCTCTTAAAGAAGTTTTCCAAGCCTTTTTAAAATTTTGACCAAAAATAGTCTTGTTTAGATTTTCATCTTGTTAGTGTTTAACCATTTGAATAACTACTACTTCCTTTTGAATGAACTTTTAGGATCAGGGATACTATTTTTTTTATAAAGCCATCAATTTTATGTGCAATTCACCATTGAGATCATGTAGAAGGTAGATTTAATCTTTGATATTCATGCGACCTTGAAATCGTGAGAGATGGTGCCTATTTTTAAATACTCAATAAATGGGTACTCAGATTTGACTTCCATAAATTCATCTTTTTTTTTTTTTTTTGCTAATGTGATTTTATGGTTGGTATTCTACTAAAGTTCCAAAATTTTAAGAGCATCTTAGCAAATTGATTCTACTCTCTAGAAATCTTCTTAATGTGATGTATTTAAATTTACTAATTTTAGAATTTATGTTGAAAATGTCTATTTATAATGCTTCTTCCTTGACTTTATATAATCTTAATAATTGATTGATTATAAGTTAAGAGTTTGGGTAGGCTTATAATTTTTTAACTCCAACTCCAACAATGAATATTAAGTTGGGTTATCCCCCATGCTTGCTTTTTTTAGTGCCTTACATTATGAATTTGTTTGAAACTTACATTATATTAGTTGTTTTATACATGCAAACCATTTAAAATTTATTGCGCTTAATCAATAAAACTAGTCATCTAGATTGATTTTGCATTGCTATAACCCGCTTTAAGAGATGATCGATGATGACTTGTATTGAATGCTCAGAAAAGTATGGTCGTGGTGATCAAGAGAATTTGATAAGGAAAAAAATCAACTTTTCCATGTCAGGGCGGCAAATTTTCTCCACAGTTCAGCCATTATTCTTTCCAATATTATTAAATAAGCATATTGATAACTGCTTTTTCTCTAACTCAAAACTATAAAAGTAAAAACTTTTTGATTAAGGGCTTTGAATTAAGGGTGTGATAAATAATGGCTTTAAATATTTAAAAAGATTTTTTGTCTCAGTTCCACAACAATCTCTTAGCATTTCTAAAAGTTTTGAAGAGCAACAATAACTCTTGTCTCCACTTTGATATAACTTTGCTCGAGTAAGCTATGTGGACAATTAGCTTTTATAATATTTTATGCTTCTTGTTAATAAATTCTTAAAAAATACTTCTAAATTATCTAAATTCATCTTTATTCCCCTAATGTAAGTAAAGAACTCAAAAAATTGCCTAATCTAGCTCTAAAAGTGAACTTTAATAGGTTTAACCTTTGGATGGTTTTTTTTTAAGTACAAAAAGTTTCCTTCAATTGAAGTATGTATTGTTTCAGACTTTTGCTTTTTATGAGTAGATCAAGGTTGTCCATGCAAACTATGATTTTTCTTTTTTTCTCTTTAAATAGTAAATTCATCATTCTTTAATAAGTTACATTGGTGTACTTTAGCCTAAAGGGCATGTCATCGAATAATAACCCCATATCAAATGATGAAAGTGATATTCTTGATGTTAATTGGATGCATCTTTATCTGATTGTAACTTAAAAAGGAATCTATGAAGCTTACGATGATGTAGTGGAATGTAGAGCACACTATGGTTTTGATTCATGATGGTGGATAGTTGTATTTTAGACAGGAAGAGTTTATGTTGGTGAAGTAAATGTAAATTTGGTATCTATCCTTTGACCTAGTTGAATAAAAAGAATTCTTTTAATTTTCCCACCTTAAATAATTCTTTATCGAAAATCTTAATGTGATAATAACCCTTTGTATCGTGACAATAAACATAGTGGAAAATCTTAGTGCTTCATTTTGTTCCTTAATGAGGGCCTACCTTCATGGGCACTTGGGACCTAAAGTAATTGAATTCAGGATGATCTTAATGAAATTCACCATAAAAACTCAGAATGTAGAAATTATTGAGAATTTATAATTTAGTGGTGATAATGGCAGTCTATTCCTTATAAGTTATTTGTCATGCCTATTGTGATGCATCCTTAGTTGTTCGAGTATGAGGCAAGCAATATGACAATTATTAAGGATGAGGTGGACTAGCAAAGACTTGCCCACTTGGTGTAATCTTGCTCATTCTATCTTGGACACTTAGTCGAATTGAGAATGATGCTTTTATCTCATTGTTATACTCTCAATATTTGCATGTTGTTCGCAAGTTTAATCAATTTAGCCAAGTTACATGGTTATTACTGTCCTAGAGCATAGCGAGAAGTGCCTTTGCAAAGATCATGGATAAGATTAACATAAGACAGAGCTCACTTTAGGTCTTTGACCTCAAGAACTTCTCTTTGAAACCACATCACAAAGTTCCAGAGTAACTTGATAAGTTTTTTTGCACGTCTTTAGTAAAAATTATGATTTCTTTTATAGGTGTTAGGCACTGAAAAATTGAGGAATATATATTCTCTTAAAATTAAAAAAATAATGTGACCCTCTTAACTGATAGATGAAAAAACTACCAAAGAGATGACTCCTAAAAGATCTTACATAATAACAATACTTTTGCATGTTATTGATGTCAAGTAACCATACAGGTGATTCAAAGTACGCAATATGGTTAGCCAAATCAGTTCAACCTCTATAAGAGTTAGGCTGTAGGATGCTGAACTTCGATGTGGCTTAGCTTTAGTTGTTTCACCAAAAGATCACATCATCATTTATGATCACATCCTTTCAACTTGTAGTACAAGTTAGCGAGGTTCAGAGGACAACTCCTTAGAGTTTAGGTAATAAGTGTTTTTGAGTGGTCTTACTGCTTCAAAATTTTCTTAGTTCTTGAATTATTGAGCTCAATAGGTTGATGCACTATGGGTGCTATTCTCACGAGCAAATCCAGGATTATTTGGTTAAGCCTATTTTTCATATTAGTTAACTATCTAATCATCACCAAGATCTATTCTTTTATATAAACATAAATATTTCAAGCAAAATTTTCTCTAGTTGGTTCTCTTCTTATTCTTCATGTAAATCTCAAGGTGTCCCTTTTGTTCCATAGCTTAGATCTACTCTTACTACACCTTTCAACTAGAGAAAGTTTGCACTTACATACATAGCACACAATTCTTATAGAGTTATATATCTCACATGCAAACTTTCATATTTATACACCTAGCATGCAAAACTTTAACACCACATCAAAAATAGTTATATTACTACCTTTTAAAAGTTAATTTTACCTTTTTACTCACAAATTTACAACACAAAAGTGCAATGTATGTAACTATGGAAGTATAAGTGTGAGAAATCTAAATTCATAAGAATTTTGTGCTGGGTATGTAAACTGTCTTTTATTTTATCACATATGTCTACTCTTACGAAAAATTTTGGGTTGTAGACTATAAGAAATGAACTTACAACAAAAAGTTAACTTATATGAAAGCGATTGCATTTGAGATTTAATGTTGTATTAGAAACAAGTGCACCAAACTTTATATGGCTTGACAATATGCAAAACACATTACAATGGATAAAATGAATAAATAAAAAGCATTTGTTGCACCCACTTCAAAATAACTTATTGTACAAAAAAAAGTCAATTTTCATGAGCTAAAGCTTGTGTCTAGCAGGCCTTGATTAGACAAATTATCCAAAAAGCACGATTGTTATTGGAGTGACATACTAAAATAACCTACCAACTTGACTCGCTGGTGTGTCAACTGTCTTACAGTAGCTGTCGAGTTGACCTTTCAAACTCTTATGAGAACTGACTCACCAAATAAATCTACCCATTCCATCAAATGAGCTAGCCATTTAGACTTACTAGCCTAGCTCACCTTCTCGATGATCTGCGGAACTATCAAAACACAAGAGTCAATACCAATGTTAAGTATTGACATATGCTCTCATCCCCATTTATAAAATGTCTGAATACACATCACGATCTTTTCATAAACAAATTTTGTGCGACATAGCTTATATTTTAATATTTTCTTGAACTTGCATGATAAGGGAAGGAAGGGACTGATGAAGGGATCCACGCTTCAAGTTTTTTTTTTTTT
>NW_018164444.1:65302726-65303014 GCF_001263595.1 Phalaenopsis equestris | reverse complement strand
CCCAGTGGAGAAGGAGGAGGAGTACGTACTACTGACTTGTGGTCATACCTTGATCTATTCTTTCTCGTGAAGACACCTGGTTCCCAAGGCGCTAGAGATGATGATCAGATTTGAGCAAATTCTGATGTTCCCGCATGCACCAGGGCCGCAGGCAAAAGGAAAGGTTTGAACGCCGCTAGTAAAGCAAAGGTTGCCAATGATACCTATTATCCAAGAGCGAAGCACCTAATGTACAATAGCGTAGATAACGGAGGTCGAGTGCAACTATCAAGATAAAGAAAATCGGAG
>NW_018164444.1:65302320-65302626 GCF_001263595.1 Phalaenopsis equestris | reverse complement strand
CAAGGGGACAGACAAGAAATCAGGTCCCTTATAAACGCCTCCATAAGCGATGAAAAGAGACGATGAACACTGTTGAAGATAGAATATCGTAAACAGTATCCCAGATTTACGCTTTAGCCTATACACCTCCTTAGCGAGAAGAGCTATACACCTTTCTTTAGTCAGCCCATCAAAGATTACAAGCTGAACTTTTGTTAAAAGCCCAACAAGTAATCGAAAGTCTTCCAAGACTTTCTGCCATCTAACCTTACTAAATGAATAAGTCACAGCACCAAACAGGGTATTCATCGTTGAATTATCCTTCGG
>NW_018164444.1:65301705-65302220 GCF_001263595.1 Phalaenopsis equestris | reverse complement strand
CCTTGCATTCAAAGGATTTTCCCAGCTTTCGTCCTTTGTATATCATGAAGAAGAAGGAAGTAGGTGGGGGAGAGCTATGAAAGCCGAAAGCAGATGTCGCATAACCAAAAAGCGATGAAGTAGAATATTGAGACTTGAGACTTCGATGACAAATGATCAAAGGTACAATCCTTAGACTGGAACTGCGGACGACAAGGTAATCAGCCGGCTCCTCTTCTATTTTGAAGGGGCATCGCCCCCTTTATCCTCCTATTCAAGAATCTTTAGCTTGACTTTTTGGTGTCCCTCCTTGTGACTTGTTATTTTAGGATGATTTGTGTCCATAGTCTATGTATCCGGCACTAACCAGTGACTTAATAGGGTGGTCTACATCGACATTTCTCTCATGTGCTGATTAAAGAGGGGGAGTTTTCACTTTTTCTTTATTGACGTATGTTGTATCGTATCGACTGAACTATTTCCGCTTCTTTTCTAGTCTAGTAAAAAGCCCGTAGTATACTACTCGAGGGTCGAGG
>NW_018164444.1:65300772-65301049 GCF_001263595.1 Phalaenopsis equestris | reverse complement strand
CGGCAGGGAAGTTTTCCTAAAGTAACGAAATCTGGTAGGAATGGATACAAGACTCTGACTATGAAATGTATAAAAAAGGAGGAATGCGGCAAGAAAGAATGCGGTACTAGGACCGGACATAGTATCTAAATGAAATGACAAAAGGCGATATTGGATCCTTCACTTATTGTCATCCATCGGGTCTATCTGTCGTCTAACTTTCCTGTATAGATCCCTAATAAATCCCTGTTTATTTTGGTTGAACGTCCTCGTTCCTAATCTGCCTTCACCTAATGCC
>NW_018164444.1:65294810-65300672 GCF_001263595.1 Phalaenopsis equestris | reverse complement strand
TTCAAGCTTAAAATCACCTTCATAATCTGTCACATTCACCCATTTTTTTATTATCTTTTACGGAATAATAATAATAATAGTTATTATACAGTTATTTTGCAAGACTTTGCTATCTTCAGTTGCCTGACTCGAGCGGATTTTCGTTACGTAGGTATGAATTCATAAGTATTCATTATAAATTCATTCAAGTCGTTGGCACAGGGTTGTAAACGAGTCTAGCTTGAGCGAGCTCAGACTTGACTCGTGTTCGACTCATTCTAAATTGTTCTGTGTTCGAAATTGGCTCGCGAACAGTGTGTTCGTGTTTGGCTTGATTTAAATATTTTTGTTCTCGCGTTCGGCTCGATTTAAATATTTTTATTTTAAATTACGGTGGATACACATGCAAGTTGAATGGTACCACTATAGGATGCAGTAAGTGTGTTATATGTCACTTAGCACCCATTTTTTTATCATATTTTACGGAATAACTATAGGATGCAGTAAGTGTGTTATATGTCACTTATAGGAGGCGGCTCGAGTGGCTTTTAAGGGTCTGTTTGGGGCAGCTTGTGCGTTTCAGGATAAACCTCTTATCCTGAAAAGCGGCCCGCGGGCCGGCCGCTGGGGTCGACTTGCGGCCTGCGTTTAGTGTAAAAACCAAAAGCAGTTTCAGACAAGTTGGCGAAATGCGCGAATCAAATGGTATGGCGGAGTTTTGAAAACGCCGCCCGCACTTATAAGCTGCCCCAAACGGACCCTAAGTTTAACGAGATGGTGTGGTGCCAAGTTTTTCAGTCTATGGGAGTTTACAATGTTTGGCTTGGAAAGAAAATGTATAGGAAATAAAGGTTTTGTCATAACATTGAATTATTGAGGAATTGTTCAAGTATTTACTCAATAATTAGGAGTGTCAAATTGCATTGGTGAGTCGAGTTCAGGTTTGATCCAAAGTTGACCCAACCAAAAACTATTTGACCTGAACCCCACTCGAATATTAAGTTGGTCAGAAAGTACAGGCCAATCACGACCTGCCTTCAATACGCCAACCTGAACCCGACCCGTATAATTCATTTATCATAAGGAATAACAACTATTTCGGTCAAATTCTAGTCAATCTCGCACCCCACTTTACAACTCTAAACTTTTCTCCTTTTTATTACGGTCAGTCTTCTTTCAAAAGAAATTCTAAATTTCCTCCAATTTTCTCCCCGAAAGTCATATCTCTTAACACCAAGAGACAAGTCCCTTCATCCAAGAGGCATATCTCTTCATTAAAGAGTTTTTCGAAAGTGTCTAGATGCATTGAACCACTCTATAAGACGTTTGAATTATTTGGAGCCTTCAAAAATCGCTCAAAAATAGTCACGAATCGCTTTACTGTCTTAATTCTTCTTTGGCGCTTTTAGCGCTAGCCTAATGAAGTCTGCGCTGTTCTCTGGATTTTGGCACCTCTAGCGTCGCTTCTCTGTAAAACGGCTTCTTTGGCGTCAGCTCTCTGGAAAATGGCGTCTCTGGCGCCAGGATCATGACAATCTTCATTTTGACTCCAAATTTTCTTTTTTTTGCTACTTTTTGCTTCAAATGTCTTAAATTGATATATCTGCAACAAAAACATGAAAATATCATTATTTAAAGTTCAATATCACCAAAATAAGCATAAAATGTATACTTAAAATAGTACATTATTTTGGTGTATCTGTATGCATGAAAATCTTCCCTTTTCTTGATTCCTCTTTTGCTAAATGAAAAGAGCGACCATGTAACTACGTACATTAACCTAAAAATAGCACTATTTGTTTTAATTCAAGCTTAAAATCACCTTCATAATCTATCACATTCGCCCATTTTTTTATCATCTTTTACGGAATAAAAATAATAATAGTTATTATACATTTATTTTGCAAGACTTTGCTATCTTCAGTTGCCTAACTCGAGAGGATTTTGGTTACTTAGGCATGAATTCATAAGTAATCATTATAAATTCATTCGAGTCGTCGGCATAGGGTTGTGAATGAGCCAAGCTTGAGCGAGCTCAGACTTGGCTTGTGTTCAACCCATTCTAAATTGTTTTATGTTTGAAATTGGCTCGCAAACAGTGTGTTCGTGTTCAGCTCGATTTAAACATTTTTATTTTACATTATGGTGGATACACATGCAAGTTGAATGGTACCACTTAAGGATGCAGTAAGTGTTTTATATGTCACTTATAGGAGGCGGCTTGAGTGACTTTGAAGTTTAATGAGATGGTGTGGTGCTATGTTTTTCAGCCTATGGGAGTTTATAATGTTTGGCTTGAAAAGAAAATATATATAGGAGATAAAGGTTTTTCCATAACATTGAATTATTGGGGAATTGTTCAAGTATTTACGCAATAATTAGGAGTGTCAAATTGCATTCGTGAGTTGGGTTCGGGTTTGACCCAAAGTTGACCCAACCAAAAACTATTTGACCTGAACCCCGCTCGAATATTAAGCTGGTTAGAAAGTCAAGGCCAATCACGACCTGCCTTCAACACGTCAACCCGAACCCGACCAGTATAAATCATTTATCATAAGGAATGACAACTATTTAGGTCAAATTCGAGTCAATCTCAGGTCAAATAAGTGTTCGACTAGCCAATTTTGAGTTAGTTTAGTATTTGTGGGTCATTCTTGGGTTGACATGTTAATCCAAAAATTATTCAAGTTATCCCGAACTCATGTTGAATGACACATTGATTTATTTTTTACTTCCTCATGCATGAGTTGAATCATTTAAGGAATTTACTAAAAAAAATTCCTACGAAATACACCCAATTAAGTTCATCTTTTCTTATGGAGATTAAAGGTATTCCTTATTCACATAATTTGAATTGTATAATAAAATAAAAAACATTAATTTATAAAGAAAGTGAAAAAGAAACAAAAAAAAAATCATAATATTATTTGTTTTTGGTAAACTTTGCAAAGTCTTTACATTTTTCACAAAATTTAATTGTTTTTGTAAAAATTCAACACTGAATAACAATCGTAAAAATGTCAAATTTCACCTTATACATCCTTAAGCAGTTACAAAATCATCCCCTCTTCTTCTTCAAAATAGAAATCCTCCTCTGCACCTCTCTTTCAGCAGTCTGCACATAAAACTCAGAACCAAGCATGTCCTTTATCTCTACATTGGAAGATTTGCTTGCTTCGGTGGTATCGATGATAGCTTCGACGGAGAGCGCGAAGCCCAACGCAGCGAGCAAACGCACAGAATTGGCAATCCTGCAAATATGCTGTCTGATTTCAAGTGGAGTTTCATAATGCTGCTCTTTATCTTTCACCATGCTATCTTCTTCATCGACCACCATGTCATTCACTCTGGGCGCGGCATGCTCGCCTACCCAAATGAAGCCATTGCATCCAAGTATCAAATCGACACCATATTGTTCGAGATCATGGAAATGCTGCTTGCGGCGTTTCACTAAATATGCCGGAACTCTAAGCAGTTGACCCCTTTCAAGCTGCGCATATAGTAAAAATGAAACAACTTCAGCATGGAAATAGTAAGCAGTCGAGCAATTGTCAGTCCATTTGGGATGGTTGTAAGTTTTCGTGAGTTTGATTGTAAAGATTTAGAGGAGAAAATAACTATTTTAAAAGTTTTGATGGAAATTATAAATATATATTTCTTTTCCAAGAAATTTGACAACAGTTTTTCGACAATCACCAGAATTTAACAGCTTCCCACCATAAAAAATTTTAGAAAACTGAAAAACATAATTCCTAAATAGAATTGTGGTGACGGTAACGGTCAAAAAACATAATGCAGGCAGAAAGTTATTTTTCGACAACCACCAGACTTTAACAGCTTCCCACCATAAAAAATTTTGGAAAACTGAAAAACATAATTCCCAAATAGAATTGTGGTGACGGGTAACGGTCAAAAAACATAATGCAGGCAGAAAGTTGTGCCAAACAAACATACAAAAACTCCTGCCAGAAGAGTGTACGAGTCCTACTATACACATCACATGAGAACTCAATTGGCGACATGAGGTAATCAGGACTTGGAAAGATTGGCTGTAATATTTTTACAGAAATAGTTTGTGTTGTATACCATTTTTCACCTTCTATCAGCCAACACTTTTAGATGTAACCACTGGTTTTCTGACTTTGGACCATCAAAGGATTAGTTTGTTTGACTTGAGTCAGTGATGAATGTTTCCCATGAAAGGGCACAAATTTAGAGACAAGTAAAGCAAGCCCCATTTAATTCACAATGGAACATGCAGAGAAGGATGCTCTTCTACATCTTGGTGAAGAACGTTCAGGCTATTTCTCAAAATATTTCTAGACGCAGACACAGTGATGAATAATGTGAAGAGCTCTTGAATGAAAGAGTTGGTCAACATACAGTCTGCATACACATGAGAGTACAGAGAAATTGTTATTATTATCACGGGAAATTTACGGGGAAAGCCATTTCTACGGTTGATATTTTTTTATACACTTTTTTATCGATCAACCAATGTGGCTAAAATATTGATGAGCTTCGAACCATCTTAGCCAATAAATAATCTTAATTGAGCTGAAATTGAATCCTCATGCCAACAGACGCAAGTAAATATTTAATGCGTGCAATTGAATAAGACAAAATCTATCAAACTAATTAATTCAATATTTAGTCTTCATTTAACCAAATTCAATTAAGCACGCGCGCGCATACATGCATGAATGTATGATAACTTGGCCTATAAATGATTGGGGTCGAATCTGGTCATTTCTGAACTAGACATAATTTGACTAAGTTTCAAATATTGGAGTCAATTTAAATCAATAAAAATATGATTCCTGGCTTTAATTCATTCAAATGTCTAAATCAAATTTATTAAGCCAAACAAGGAATTCTAAAATACTTTAGTCATTGAGCAGGTAATATGAGGAAAAGGAACATTAATGTACACTAAAAGATGGTATGCACGAATCTCAAGGCAATCTAACGGTCAAGATAAGGAGGCCAAAATAACCTATACTACCCTCTCTTTAGCAAAGGTAATAATGTAACTCTACTTTTGGTCCTATCATTTATAAATAGAAGGGTTTTTTCATGTAACGAGGCTCTGGGGCTCTCCTCTCTCAACCCTACATGTAAGGAGAACTCTCCCCTTTCCCTCTCTTGTAATCACATTTTTCAATGGAATAAAAGGGGCCAAAAAGACTAGGAACACCCCCATTCGCCCCGACAAGAGAAGTCTCTTTCTCGCTTCTTCTTTCTCAGTGGGCATAATCAAACAAATTTGGATTCAACATCCTAAAATGTGCAGTGAGCATGGATCGTGCCATCAAAATGAAGAGAAGCAACACCGAGAAAAATCCCTCCACATCACTTAGACACTTCTAACAAAGAGCGCACACGGGGAACTCACACAGCAGCAGATTCACTCCATTTATTCTTCGCCGTCGGCATCACTTCTAACAAAGAGCACACACGGGGAACTCACACAGTAGCAGATTCACTCCATTTATTCTTCGCCGTCGGCAATCTCTGAGAAACTACATCTCTTTCCTCGTAGATCTGCTCCCCACTTCCAAATCTAACAGAGACCGAGCCTATGGTTTTTATCCTAGGTAAGTAGCTTATAGGAGATTTAATACGTCTTAGGAGGCAACACCTACTAAGGTTACATCCAAGAAGCCTGACGCAAAGGCACAATCCGTGAAGGTTGCCAAAGCAGTGAAAGTCTCCGGCGGCCTCCCTCCCTCGCGCGGATTTTTCCCCAACGACCAGCCCTCTTTCCATCTGTCGCGCGATAATTAGCTACTTAATTTTGATATTTTCAATTGTTAAGATCGATAAAAAAATGAGGTAAGAAATTAGAGTTCAAAATTATTGAGAATATATATATATATATAT
>NW_018164444.1:65280740-65294770 GCF_001263595.1 Phalaenopsis equestris | reverse complement strand
GATTCTTCTCCAACCATTTATTGGCCTACTTGTCATGCATGCATGCATGTATATGCAGAAGTTGGTAATACATACATACTTATATATATATATATACATACATGTATGTATATATATATATATAAGTATGTATGTATTACCAACTTCTGCATATACATGCATGCATGCATGACAAGTAGGCCAATAAATGGTTGGAGTAGAATCTGATGAACCCTCGACTAGACATAATTTGAATAACTTTCAAAATAATGAAATTTGGGTCAATAAATTCGTTCAAATCTCTAACTTCCAAAGAATTCTAAAGTACTTGGTCCTTGAGCGGGCAACTACAAAACAACTTTTTGCTTCTCCATGTGACTAAATTTCCTAATATAAATGAGTGATAATCTACAAGAATTTACGATTTGTTACAAATCTACTACAATCAGCATCAAATGAAGATATTAATACCTATGATAGTCCATTTTTTAATAACCTCCTCATATTCCTTTTTGAGATATCTTAATATCCTAAAATAACAAAAAGGTTCTCCTTTATGGGGTAATTCATAAAATGACTAACACTAACAGAAAAATAAATATTAGATCAAATGTAAAATACGTAGGTAATTGACGCGGGAGCCTTTCCGCTTCCCGCAACCCCGATAGCAGGATCGAAGCAGAAAAGGTTCTCAAACCACTGCTACAGTGCCTATCGAGCTTTTCTCTATTCCCTCGACTATCTAGCCATGTGGAACCCTCCTTATTGATATTTTAATATTACCTTAATTAGAATTAGGCTTATTTCTGCATAAGAACTATTTATATGCTTGTTTTTATGTTTTGAGGAGACTACTGATATGATTTATGTTATTTGGAGATGTTTTCTCCTAATTATCTTTGTTGGAATGTTGTGGCCTTAGATTTCTTTCAGAGGCGTGTCTGCAACCTGATAGGATCGAGAGGGTGATGTCTTCTGGATGCTTGGAGGCCTCCTTTGTCGTCCAATTTGCAGCCAATTGTTGTAAGTACTAGTCTTATTAGTTCAGGTTTGTTGTCCCAACGTTTAGTGATTTTCTTTGTTGTTTTCAGTTGGGACAGCCGTAGAGTGAAGCTTATCCCACTCCAAACTCCCATAATTCATTCCCTCGTTATTCCATAACCACCCCCTCTTCTAAATTATCATATAGGAACCCTGGAATAGTGACATTTGGTAATAGGATCCAACACACCATAAACCCCTCTTCTAAATTATCATATAGGAGCCCTGGAACAGTGACATTTGGTAATAGGATCCAACACACCATAAATACCTTATTAAGGAATTATCCTTCCTACACCTAAACCAAGTTTCCATGTAACCTAACACCCCCACCAATAACTATTTTTTTCATAAATCATTCCTACAACAATTCCTATCCCAATCCTAAATTTCAAAATTCAACCTTTCCGCCTTCAACAAAAATCCATCCCGACACCTTTCCACCAAAACCTAAACCTCAACACACCTTGAATCGCAATCCTACATTCGTTGAAAACAAAATCGAGAGGAAATGACACAATGCCACTTATGAGAAACTCACAAAGCGGTGTCTAAAAATTTTCTATGAAATATATGTAGTGGGAAATCCTCCAACTCCAATAAAGACTTGCCGCAACAGTGACTTGCCGAAGAGGTCACCAGTAGCCACAACAGTGACTTGCCAAATCAAAAGGATGAAATAGATCTCTTCCACCAAGCAGTTTCCAGTGAAGAAGAACCACTACCCAAAAGATTTGGCATGAGAAGTCGAGATCCTGGAGTAAAAGCGGGTTTACGGGATTTTGACGGTTACAGAGATTCAGAAGAATTCATCGAGTGGCTCCAAGCAGTATAAAGGGTCTTTGCATACAAATATATTCCGCCATAAATAATGGGAAAATTAGCAACCATCAACTTAAAAAAGAGAGCGTTGCTGAGGTGTGAAAATTTGAGGCACTAAGCCAAAATTACCAAGATGAAAAGAGACATGCAACCCAAGTACCTACAACCATATTACAAGCAGGATATGTTTTTGAGTTCATCAGTTACAACAGAAATATCTCTCAGTAGAAGAGTGAGTACAAAGCCAATTTTGAACAGCTTATACTGAAGTGTGGGCTAGTGGAGCCTGAGGAGAGCACCACAACTCAATATTTGAGAGGATTGAGATCCTCTATTGGCAATGTTGTACAGTTGCAACAAAATTAGACCTTACAAGATATCAAAACCTTAGCCCTAAATGTGGAGAGACAACCTAGCAGTATTAGGTCTAGACCACACTTCAAACAAAGTTCAACCATCATATTCATATCAAGCATCAAGAGTACACCCAGTAAAGCATCTAAGCAAATCCAGCCAGAGGAAGTACAAAGTGGAGAAAAGGTGGGGACCACAAATACTCCCAAATTTATTCTCGTCAGTAAATGCTTCAAGTGTCACGGTTTTGGCCACGTGGCATCTGATTGCCCAAATAGCAGAGCAGTCACTTTCACTGAGCAAGGAGCAATTGAAGAAATGGATAGTGACACATTAGAGGATAAAACCTTCAGAGCCCATGAGAGAGCTTCCAGTTGGATTAACATCAGTTGTTCTAGAAGATAATAAGTCTGAGGTAATGAACGTTCATACAGAGTTTGAGGATGTGGCGCCACAGACTATCCTTTTTCAAGCGTGAATAGGAACATTAGCATGATTGGTATTGGTTGTCCAAAAGGACTATTAGTTTGAAGACTTGATATCAGACACAAGATAGCCCCAAATAAGAGAATTTCAAGATTTTCAGATATATATAATCTACCCCCTGAGTTGCACCTATTAAAGGAGGTCCAACATATCAGAGATGATAAACTTTTGAACAATTTCAAAAAGATTATATGAAATAATTTGAGTAATAAATTCAGTTCAACAGTGCAGCCACAAATAAATGGTAAGACAAGAGGAATGAACCACAACATCGAAAATCACCTTACGAGCTTTGTGGGAAAGAATGTCCTAATGTGAAATTCAAGTCCATCTAGAGAACAAGAAGAGCCTTGTCCTCGGTGGTTGCCATTGAGAGTTGTCCAGCTTGTCATATATTTTGTCCTAAATTTGATTCCTCCTAACATGCTCATTTATCATATACACTCATCCTAGTATGAGAAGTGGGAGAAACATGTATATTTAATGGCTTGAGACTTGATTCAAGAGAATACTCGTCTATATGCCATAACAGCTAAGGTTGTAACAAAAAATGATTAGATTTAAGTTTATTTTTGCAAAAAAACTATTTATATGTTTGCTTATTTTATTTTGAGGGGACTTTTGATTTGATTTACATTATTCGAAAATATTTTTCCCTTGTTTTCTCTATTGGAGTGTTGTAGCCTTAGATTTCTTTCAGGCGGTGTGTTTGTAACCTAATAAAATCGAGGTGGTGATATCTCTCGGATGCTCGAAGGCCTCCTTCCTTGTCTAACTCGCAGCCAACTGTTGTTCATAGTAGGAGAATTGCTATTTGTTAGTTTCGGTTCATTTTCCCGGTGTTATCCACGATGCAATTTCAGCCCACCCCTCCTCGACATCCATGTCACACAGTTTCTTGTTTTTCTTTCTTGTTTTCAGTCGGGACAGTCGTCGAGCGACGCTTATCCCCCTCCAAACACCGTCAAACTTTCATATTTCATTCTCTCACTATTCCACAACCACTTCTTTGCTAAACTCCACTTCTAAAACACCGTCCTATTGACGTGGATATCTTCCTTTATCAACCAAAGTTAAAACTCCTTGGCTCATTATTTGTTTAATGGATCAAAAAATGTCATGATTTTTCGACAAAAAATTGAAGATTTACATCCAAGCATACCAATTTCTTTAACTCCTTCAGTAAGCTCAACATGTATTTATGTTGCAAGAGAGAAATTCATTTGCTTGATCATGGTGTTAATTTCAAGTTCTTGAGCATGGATACATTTGAACAGTGTTTATCACTCCTTCACAATGCTCTTTTAAAATTATGTTATTAAAGTATATGATCAAAATAAAATTTTACTTTTAAATTATTTTACAAATGATACCTCTTGAAGAAAGAATTTTTATTGGAGGAGATTTAAATGGACATGTCGGTAGAGTGGTAGAAGATTTCAGAAATATTCATGGTGGCTACGGTTTTGGAGTAACTAATGAAGAAGGTAAAGTTATTTTAGATTTTGCTTTAGCGTTTGATTTTGTTATTACTAATACTTTATTCAAGAAAAGAGATGAACATCTTATTACTTATAAGAGTGGATCTAATAAAACACAAATTGATTATTTTCTTATGAGAAGAAGAGATCGTCATGATTGTAAAGATTGTAAAGTCATTCCAAGTGAAAATTTAAATACCCAACATCGTTTATTAATTTTAGATTTTAAGATTAAGAGTTGTAAAATAAAAAATACCAGGACTCATCATTGCAGAATTAGATGGAGAAACTTAAAAGATACAAATAAAATTAATTTTATGAGTAAAATTCAAGATTTCAAAATTTGGGATATTCATGAAGAAGCAAATGTGATGTGGGATAAAGTAACAAACGCTATTAAACATGTAGCAAAAGATGTTCTTGGAGAATCAAAAGAAAAAATATTTACAAATAAAAATAGTTGGTGGTGGAATAATAATGTGCAAGAAAAGATAAAATATAAGAAGTTATGTTATAAAAATTAGACTAATACCAAAGCAAAATTTCATGATTTTTTGAATTAAATTATTATTATTATTATCAAATTTTGTATTTTTATGTTTTTTAATTTATTTATTATAATTATTTAATGAGAAAATAAGGAAAATTCACTTTTAAGCTTTTAAATTTTATTTTTAACTTAGAAAAATTAGGAAAAATATCATAATGAATTCTAAGTGATCAGGGAAAGCTTGTACACATTTTGAACCATTTTTTGTAGTTTTAAAAATTTTGATTATTTTAATTATTTTAATTCAAAATACACTTTGAAAATGAAATTTTTTCAAAAAAATAGATTATAAAACTATTTTTCATGATTTTTCTAAGCTTATTTAATTTATGATAATTATTTTTGTACAAAAATACAAAGTTACTTTAAAAGTTAATTTTAGTGCTTAAATTAAGCTAAATAATTTTTAACTTTTACAGTAAGTAAATATGATTTTTATGCACAATGTGGAACTGATTTTGTCAAATTTCAATAAGTGTATAATTTACATAAATTATCACAAGGTTTATATATTTGATTAAATATAGAAATGTACAAAACAATTCGAAAGATCATAATATTTTTCATAGACTTGTCTGGCCAAAGGAAACCTACTAAGATTATCCTCATAATTTTCCAAATTATATTTTGATTTTTATTGATTTAGAAAAAGCTTACGATAATGTTCCAAGAGATATCCTTTGGAGAGTTCTCGAGAAGAAATGTGTTGATATGACTTATATTCAAGTCATTAAAGATATGTATACTAGAGCTGTTACTTGTGTTCAAACTGAAGGAGGATTGACAAAATATTTTCCTATTTCTGTTGGTTTACATCAGGGATCGACTTTAAGCCCATATCTTTTTGCTTTAGTTATGGATGGTCTTACTGGACATCTACAAGAGGATGTACCTTGGTGTATGCTTTTTGCTGATGATATTCTTCTCGTGGATAAAACGAGAGAAAAAGCCCAGGAAAAACTTGAATTATGGAGGTCTACATTGGAGTCTAAAGGCCTTCGTTTAAGTAGAACTAAAACTGAATACATTGAATGTAATTTTAGTAGTAATAGCTCTAGTGACAGAAGTGTGCCTTTGGGTGATCAAATTATTAAAAGGTGTGAACGATTTAGATATCTTGGGTCCGTTGTCCAAAGCGATGGTGATATAGATGGGGATGTTAATAGTAGAATTCAAGTTGGTTGGTTGAAGTGGAGGAATGCTTCGGGCCTTTTGTGTGATAGAAAAGTACCGCTTAGACTGAAAGGAAAATTTTATAAGATGGTGGTGAGACCTGCAATGCTCTATGGCGTTGAATGTTGGCCTTTAAAAGAGAAGCATAATAATAAGTTAAGTGTTGCCGAGATGAGAATGATTAGGTGGATGAGTGGCTTTACACTTAGAGACAAAATGCGGAATGAATATATTCGTGATAGGGTTGGTGTAGCTCCTGTGACAGACAAAATTAGAGAAAGTCGTCTTAGATGGTTTGGTCATATTAAACGTCGACCATTAGATGATCCGATTAGGAGAGTAGATGTTTTAGATTCGACTTGTGTTAAGAAAGGCAGAGGTAGACCTAGGAAGACTTGGGCTTATTGTATTAAAAATGATCTTAATTTACTAGAACTAAATGAAAATATGACACTAAATAGGACGCAATGGAGAAAAAGGATTCATGTAGCCGACCCCACGTAGTGGGATTAAGGCTTTGTTGTTGTTGTTGTTGTTGTTTTAAATGAATTCATAGTAAACAAAACTATGGCAAAACTGTCATTCAGAGCAGTCATCCCTTTCAATCACCATGGAGAACCTATCAAACCAAGGTCTTTATGATTATTTTAAACCCACATACAAATTTCGTAAATCCGCAGACTTTAATTGTATTGCTTCTATTCTCAAATCGAAAAGGAATTGTCAAATAAAGGCACTTCTGCTTCAGGTTGATAGAAAGACCGCTCTAAATTTATAATAAAAGAGAATTAGTTTGATATTCATCATCTTAACAATTCTGGAAAAAAATTTTCTTGATAATGAATACCATTTATTTGAGTCAAATCTTTTGCCACAAGTTTTATTTTGAATTGGCTAACAATTCTAATTGATCAATTAATATTTACATCCACTTTATATTTCACACTGAAGCTCCATCATCAAACAGGTTTCTTTCCTATGGAAGATTTGAAATTTCCAAGCACAATTTTTTTAAAGCCCAAATATTTCATAAACAACATTTTCTATAAAGAAAATTTTAAACTGTTTTAATGTTGTACATAATTTACAAACTAAAAAGATTTATTAAAAAAACATAATATATGAGATAATCTGTCTTTAAAAATATAATGATAGTTAGGATGACTTCATGAACATCTTAAGCTTTTCATTTGAGCAGCAATAGGAATGTTTAGTTCATCATCGAAATCAATAATATTTTATCATTTTGAATTGATATTAGGACGTCAGTCAAACACCGCATTTAGTTCTAAATAAATGTTTTGCTTTACAGTATCAATTGAATTTTTTTTGTCGTCTATAATAGGAATAGGCAATCCCTTTGTATCATGCTCGTTGCATGTGATCTTAAGCCTGATATTAGAGTAAATTTGAGAGAGGTGTAGGTTCAGATGCAAATATTATCACAACACAAATATTGATAAATAGAGTTGATATAGTCCCTCTGAACGTGAGTATTGAAGAAGAATGATTGCTTTCAAATGCTACAACATGTTGAGGTTATATTTTTTATTATAAAAAAATAGCATTTATATTCCTGTCAGTCAATAAAGTAGCAAATAAAAATGTATTTTATCACTCTTTGGCTTGCTTTGCTTTATTGATGAGAAAAAATATGCACAAAAGCAGAGCAGTCAAACACTTTAAGAGGAATGGTTGATGTAATTTTAAACTTAACATATGGTTGGATGCGTGTTTGACAGAAAATTTTGAATTTTAGGATTATGGATGGCATATGATTATTGAGACATACAACAGCATGGATAGCCTCCCCCAAAATAATATTTGGAAATGTTATTAGTGATAGTAATTGATCGAGCTGTCTCCAAAAGCTTCTATTTTTTCTTTCTATTATCTCATTTTCCAAAGTATAGATACAATCAGTTCGATGAACTTATTAAAGGGGACAATCCCCAAGAATAAAAAAATATATATTCTTCCACGTTAGTTCCTGAGGACTTCAAATTGAATTTTGAACCGAATCTATACAAGGAAGTGAAATTTATGGAAATCGAAGTAACCATCAATGAAAGATATAAAACACTTAGAGCCCAAGAATTGTTCACCCGAGATGGGCCTTATGTATAGCAATAGATGGTTGCAAATGATTCGGAAGCCTTACAAGAATGAATAGGGCAGAAAGTATGAGTTTATTTAGATAATTGATAATTCACATTGAAATGCTCCGAGAGGTGCATTGATGAACAAAGAAGAATATTTTTTTAGGTACATGAAATTTGGATTATCAAGGTAAAAGTCTCACAACAGGATTATGCTTTCATTAGTGAAATTAGACAATTTTCAAATTAGACCACTAACTCCTTGCAATGTGTCATTTTAATCTTAGAATCTATAAAAATGTCAATTGGGTCCTAAGTCCTAATTTAAAGAATCTGTGGACTAATCTGACACTTACCATGGGATTGAAACAACTCCTTGTAAATAGTCAATGGACCATTTTTGCACTTTAATCTTAATGAAATATACAAACCAGGTATATTTCTCTTAACTTCTAGGACTCTGTTGCTTAACTTAGGAGGTAGAGATTAACATTATTTTTCCTTGCAAGTTACCCTTCTCAATTCTCTATCTTAAAATTCACAATGAATAAGAAGAAATTAGTAATATAGTTCATATCTGAAATGATTTTGTTAACTGATAATAAATTACAAGAAAGCCTAGGGATCGGGATCACTCATTTTGATTTGAAACAAAAAATATTAGGCATATTCAATTACAATATGATTATTTTTAAAAACACTCAAAAGGCATATTAATTTATTTTTATAAGAAAAAAATATAAAAAACACACAACAATTATGATTTCAAAATAAAAGAAAAAATAAATAAATTAAAAATTAAAAGAAATTGATCCCAGAAAGTCCTTAAAAAAAATAATTGAATTAATAACCAGTGAGCTAGTTACATTGATGGTCATAATGCCAGCTACTTGCAATGTTGATCTATTAAAGATTATGGCTTTAGAATCCTTTACGAAAAGGAGAGTTTAAAATACGATGTCATCTTCTATCATATGATTACAGGAGTCCACCATAAAAGAGTTGTATTCCATTTTGGACAATGAAAGTATTCAATATCATACCTTTTTGAGCGATCATATTGATGATGATTCTACTAAAAAAAAATAATAATTTACATTGGATAATCAAGGTTTCTTGGATATTAGTGCAGCCATGAGATATTGATTCATGGCAGGAGGTAAAACTAATTGAGAATCTTCTTTTCAGGGCCATTTCGGGTTTAACCATCATCATTATTTAAATAAAGAAATTCCTAAAGGATGAAAAAGACTAAGAATTTTAAAAAGATGTGGAAGAAGGAGAAGCGTAGAGGATAGAAAATGGAGAAGAATGAGAGATAAAGAATTGAATCTCTAATAAAATGTTGAAAACCATAGAGGAGAATCGTATCTTCAAATTCCAATAGGTAGAAGAGATAAAATGTTTATAGGAAAAAACACAGCCCAATTGGAGAACCTTAATTTGGAAATAACCAAGTTGCAAAAATCAGCCATAATTGAGCCCAAAAGGGAAGGGAAAACAAGAATAAAAAACGCCTAGCTAATACAATAGCGTATATAATGAATGCACAATTTTAAATTTATTCCACTTTTAGGAAAAAAGTGACTATAGGACAGCAGGATGAGCTAGCTGTGGCATGCAACTTAGAAGCATGGCCGTAGGAGGCATGGAGGTTGTATGATGGTCCAGGAGGAGGCACAGAGACCAGCTTGCATTGGCTGGGAAGGTTGTATGCAGGTAGGAGATGATTGTAAGCTACAAAATGAATGCTAAAAGAGCAGAGGCAAGTTGGGTGCAAGCTGGCAGCATTTCTGTTGTTGGATTTGATTGCATGAGCGGAATTAGGAGCCGATTTCAGGATTTTCAAAATATAACACACTTTTCCTCTATTTTACTTGCATTACTCATCTTATTTCAGCATTATTTCCAATATATGTTGGAAAGAATAAAAAAATTAGTATGCATTACAGCAAACAGGGGGATCCTAGTTCAGGATTCAAAAGAATCTATGGATTTTAATTCATGAGATAAGTATTTCGTATTTGGTATTTATTATTATTATTATTATTATTATTATTATTTTGATGTCAACTAAGGTGCAAGATGAGAAATTTCCACCTCTGCTAATAATGTCACTGTCCACATATGAATGGACTGCTAACTAAAAATTGGGAAGTTAGCACGCCCTTAAAATCATAAGGATTGTGGGTTAAATGTTAGCATAGATGAATTTGAAGAGGGTATAAAAATCCTTGCCCTGCTAAAAAATTAATGAATCCATATGAGAGATGCCACCTAAAGACATGCTAGTAATGTGCAAAAAAATTAGTTATGAAGAAAAATTAGGTACCTTTCCGTACTTCTGACTTCTTGCCTGCAAATGCAAGCTTCCATCATGCTGGAAACCACGTACTTCGGCCTGATAAGAAGTCAATAGAACAAATATTGGTTTCAATGAAGTTACTGAGGTACAGGAAAAGTAAATTTACAGGAACAGAAAACAATCGTGATCAAGACAAGATAATACGAGCTTATCCTAAACAGAAATCTATCAAAAAGAAAAACACACACAAACTCAAGTCAATACCCATTATTGTGACTTGAAACAAATTAAAAATATGGAACCACAAGAAAGCATACACTTATCTGAAATTCACGATCGCGGAGATAAATTTTTGTTTTTTGCTCATGTACGAGCTATTGAGCCCACTGCAGGGCTGATATGTCATTTGAGTTTAATTTTTATTCTATACTTGCACAATATATTGCTCTTTTTTATCATTATCATCCATCATTAAAACGTAACTTTATTTTTATCTCACAATTTTAAATTTAACTCACCATTGCATTGCATAAGATCCCATTAAGATCACTCGTCTTGCCTTGTATTATCGATTCAAATTTTGGTAGCATTATAGCATCATCAACCGTGAATGTTGGGTCTGCCCGCCGTACCAAGAAATATATGTAGCATATGTAACTACTAATCTTCTACTCCAACATACTAAGAAAGACATGTATGAATTTTTATACCCGCACACAAATTCTGCTATCATATCAAAAAAGATAGGCACAAGCAATTCTTATTTTCAATGATTTTTTTGGTCAAATATTCTTTCTCTACCACACCAAAAAGGAACATAAAGTTTTCACCTACAAAAGAAACTTGTGAAGACAAGATTTCCCCATTTGTTTCAGAAAATATACTTATAGATACTATTTTTTTTACAGACCGGTTATTTCACATTTACACCATGTGCACTCGAGTCACAAAATTGATTTTGATGCAATGAATTTGCATAAGATCAAAATTACACACTGAAATTGTTTATCATTCGTCACCCTTCTCTTTTTCTTTTCTCTCTTTTCTTTTTTCCTTCTTCTATGTTTTTTCTTTTTCTTATAATTTTTTAGAGAGAGAAGGGAGAGAAAATGGAGAGCGACAAATAAGTGGTGAGGCGATTTTAGAGGGAAGAGAAAGAAAGATGGCGGGAAAATGGAACAATTAGTATTTTGTAATAGATTTGAATAGGATCTCAAAGGGATTTAAGTTAAATTCTACCAAATGTAAACAAGATTTGGGTAGTCTTTAGATGGATTCAGCTTTGATTCTACCAGACCGGAAAATTATAACTTCAAATCCTACAAAATTTAGATCACATTTCTCCCTCATTTTTTGGTTTGGGCAAATCCAGGCATTGGGACGTTTTAGCTTGAGCCTGTAAATCACATGGACACTCGCCGGCACATCAATGACTTTGAGAGCAAGCTACAATTCTAGCTTCCTCACTTCTATTACTCGAGAGTTTCAAAAATTTGAGTATGGCTGAAAGGGAGAAGGATGAGGAACCATGTGGGTAGCATTGTCGAGGGGGGTTGAAATTTTTGGGTTCTTAGTTTGGGGCGGAGAGAGTTGATTGAGGGGAAGATCATAAAAGAAACAGGGCATGAGCACGCCAGCAAACTAGGGCAAAAGAAGAGTAAAAGGGGTGAGTGATGATTCATGGCATGAAAGATAAATGGATCGAGAAACATACCCAAATTTTTCCACATTGTGGGGAATAAAATAATTATATATACGACGGCCTTTCTCTGGTGAGATCTTTCCTGCTTTATGGTTTTGGCTTCTCCCTCGCTCTCGGTTTCTTCTCTCGACTTCTCTTTTTCTCTACGGTTATGGTAAAGACGTATGCTGGGGTCACTGTGGGGGTTTCTTCCTCTGGGTCTCCTCCGAAGTTTGCTTTCCATCTTCTTTTCACAAATCACTTATTCTCGGTGGGGAATACAGTTTCATTAAATCTCAGGAACGTAAGGGGGAGAAGTGTGAGCTTTTTCTCTCCAATTCTAAAAACTTTATTCTCGCCTCTGCTTGTCATTTCCATCTTGTTGGTAAGTTCCTTTATGGGCTTCCGAAATATGATTTTTTGATGAAGAACTTTGATCTTTTGATATTATCGGGGGGGTTGGAAGATTGGAGCTCTGGACAACCGGCATATTCTGATCCAACTCTCTAACGAGGATGATTATGCTAAGTTTTTTGCACGTATAACTGTTCATTTTGGTGATATTTGGATTAAGGTCCTTAAATGGACAACGGAGTTTGACCCTAAGACCGAGCATCCTATTATTCCTGCTTGGCTTAGACTTCCAGATCTAAAGGTGCATTTGTTCAATCACGAAATTTTGTTTTCTATAGTTGTCATGTATGGTAAACTTTTAATGAGAGTCACAAAGGGTTCACCTAAGGCTGTTGATCCTATAGGAACTCAATTTCGGGCCCTCTACATGTTGGTCCTTAGCCCTTGCAACTAGAAGTTGAGTGTTTGGAACCACTCATGCGAGTTCTTCACAAAAATGAGTCAAGAAGTGGCTTGAAGTTCTACGGGGGGTGGGCTCCATTACTAGTCCGCTAGGATGGTCAACCAGGAACTCCTAAGGCTAGATTATAGGTTCTAAGAGTAGGAGACTAAGACCTCACTAAAAATGAGGTCAACAACTGGTTATTGGCAGCAGGTTTTGCTTGAAAAACATTCTCACTACTGTTTGCATTTTAGCATGTTTGGTCATGATTCTGATCATTGTTTCCATTTGCACCTCAAATTGAGGAAATTCCCTGTTGGTCGTTCTGCTGAGCAGAAATATGCTCTTCGAACTAACATCTCTGAACCGGTTGTTCAGTTTGTTGATGTTTGCGTGGGTCGATGTTTGTGTGGGTCCTGTTGATCTGGTTGCTCCCTGTTGGGAGGCAACTAGTGTAGCTCATCTCGTGGAAGCAGCAGTTGATGCAACTTGTGTGGGTCCTCTTAGAACTGATGAAAACGTTGAACCTATTTATACACCTGAACCGGAACCCGAGCCACATCCCACTCAGATACCTACTGTTTCACTTAATTAAATTGAGGCACTTGATCCCCCACAAGCAATCATTCATCCTTCTACTTCTGTGGTTACTCCATCACAACCGAATCCATCCTCTTTGGCTGCCTCTGCTTTAGAATCTGAATGACAAATTCAAAAATATAGTAGGAAAAGAGGGAAAAGGAGATTTGAACTTCCAAATATGACACAAGCAAACAATATTGATGTCACGTATCATTCGGAGGGCGAGCATTTGCACCTTCCCCCTAGGTTTGCTAGGTGGGAGGGTGTCATGGGCCAAAATGTTTAATATTCTGGTGTGGAACATTAGAGGAGTGGTGAACCCTCACTCCTTTAATCGTTTAAAGCATTTATGTAGGGTCCATAAACCTGACATTTTTGTTCTTTTGGAACCTCTTGTTTCAATCCATAAAGAGAACATCATTAAAAAATTCAAGGGTTACATGTATTTCTGTAATGTAAATAATAAAATTTGGTCTTTTGGCAGAAAGATATCACTCTCAGCATCATTGATGATAATGTGCAATATGTTCTTATTCATTATCGGTTGGAAAATTATTTTGGTCAGGCTACTTTTATTTATGTCAGCTCTCTTTTATGGGATAAGCTTCCTCTTTGGCAGCAACTTACTCATATGGGTGCTACTATTACTGAAAATTGGTTCGTCGGGGGGGATTTAAATAT
>NW_018164444.1:65209666-65280676 GCF_001263595.1 Phalaenopsis equestris | reverse complement strand
GTTTCTGTGAACATATTGAGGATGCTGGCCTTTATGATTTAGGCTATTCAGGTCCTCCTTACACTTGGCGGCGGGGTTTTTTTATGCAAATATTGGATAGATTTCTGGGAAACTCAGCGTTTTTGGGTTACTACAACATTATTCATGTCAAACATCTTAATTATGTTGCATCGGATCATAATCTCATTTTGCTTAGCTTGGCTTTTCATTCCAAACCTTCTCGTTATCATTTTAAATTTCTCAATATTTGGGCTTCTCATCCTACTTTTATTGATTTGATTAAGCAGGCTTAGGTCTCTAGATGGAGTGGTAACCCTTGTTTCATTTTGTGGCAACTTCATAAGAATGTTGTCTCATTTAAAGAGATGGAACATTGATACTTTTGGCAATGTTCACTCTAGGGTTTTGAAGGCCCAACAGGAGGTTGACTCTTTAGAAGCTCAGTTGATTGACACTCCTAATTTGTGGCCAAGTTAGTTGATGCTCATTACACTCTTTTGGAGAAATCTCCATTGAGAATGATTTCCTTAGACAGAAAGCTTGTGACAATCATTTCAAAAACGGTGATAGAAACACCAAGTACTTTCATGCTACTATCAAACATCGTTGTAACATAAATAACATTATTAAGATTGTCATTGAGGAGGGCTCTGTTCTCACTGATACTGACCAGATTGGTTCCAATGCAGCTGTCACTGATATTCTTTCAGACTTGTTAGAGGATCAGAGAAACACGGTTTCCTCCCTCTCTGTCTGACCCCCCTACTGAGCTGGAAATTTTTACTGCTCTTAAAGATATTAGTTCTCAGAAAGCTCTTGGCCCAGATGGTTTCACTTCTGCTTTTCATATTTCATGCTATAACATTATTAAGAACGAGTTGGTACTTGTTGTTCAAATTTTTTTCAGGGTGATGATCATGGAAAGTAATTCTCTGCCGCTCTGATTGTTCTCATCCCTAAATCAAATGAAAAATCTCATTGGAAGAACTTTCGGCCAATCTCTCTAACTTCTGTTATATCTAAAATTATTATTAAACTGATTGTGGCTCGTCTCCAACCTCACCTACCTTCCCTTATCTCCCCTCATCAGTCGGCCTTCATTAAAGGTCATGATATTTCTGATAATATTCTCTTGGCACAGAAAATTTTGTAGGATCGTGATAAAAAATGCATGGGTGGCAATCTGGTTATCAAATTAGATATCAAGAAAACCTTCGATACCATAAATTAGGATTTCATTATCAACGTTCTGAAAGCTAGGGGTTTCAATACCAGTTTTTGCACTTTGGTTAATATATGGTTGTCTAATAACTTTTACTCTGTGTTAGTTAATGAAAACTCTTATGGCTTTTTCATTGCATGTCGTGGCATTAAACAGGGAGACTCCCTTTCCCCTATTATTTTCAATTTAGCTTTTGACTATTTATCCAGGATGCTTAATCATTTTCAGTTTTATTTTCAGTTTTCACATCCTCACAATTCTCTCACAAAGCTAAAATGATGGTCTCACACCTTGCTTATACAAATGACGTCATTCTTTTTGCTGATGCATCTAAACTCGCTACAAAACAAGTGATGGGTATTTTACAGGATTTTCAGAATTACTCTGGACTTCGCTTTAATTGTGACAAATGTCAGATGTTTTTGGCAAGCATGTTAAGCAACAGCTTATTCAATGGGGAGTTACATATACTGCTTTCATCACGCCTCTCTCCCTTTTAAATATCTTGGGGTCAATTTGATAAGGGGAAGGAGAAAACAGATTCATATGGATGATGTTATAGATAAAATCAAGCGTGAAATTAATGATTGGAGAAATGTTTTTTCAGTCTACTGGGGGCAGGATCTCTTTGCTTTCTAGTGTTCTTCAGAGTATTCCACTATATGTTTTGCAAGTGTTCAATCCCAAAAAAAGTGCTATTAATGAGATGGAGAGGCTTTTTAATAAATTCTTATGGGTGGGGAATGGTGCAAAAAAAATTTGGGGCACTTGGCATAAAGTTTGTAAGCCTAAAAAGGCTGGAGGGTTTGGTTTTAAGGCATTAAAACATACTGTGGAAGTAAACCTTTGCAAACTTTGGTTTAAATTCAGATTGGGCTCATCTCTTTGGACTTCCTTTTTGCATCAAAAATATTATGCTCAAACTCATCCTTCCTTGGCTTCGTAAAAGGTTGGCGATTCTCGTATTTGGAAAGCTGTGATTAATGCTAGAACCACTGCTAATGATTTCATATTTTGGGACATAGGCGATGGTAATATTTCTTTCTGGAATGATAATTGGGGGTTATCACATAACTCTGATTATTCACACTCTCTTCATACTAATTTCTTATTGGTCTGTGATTTCTTTACTCATGATGGATGAGATTTCTCTAAATTGTGTTCTATTGTGGGGGAACAAAATGCAAAGCATATTCTTACTATTCCTATTACACCTACACGAAAGGATCTCCCCATGTGGAAAAGAAACAATTCTCAATCGGTTTGCAAACTTATTTATGACAATTTACATTCACATTGTGATTGGTTATGGGGAAAATGGATTTGGCATAAACTTTTATCTCCCTCTATATCCTTTTTCCTTTGGCATTATCTCACATCTTTAATATCTATTGATGATATTCTTAAGTTAAAAGGCTTAAAAATGGCATCGAGATGTCATATGTGCAAAATGGAGGAGGAAGACATGAGGCACATTTTCTTTAAATATGCTTTCTCTTTAAGAGTATGGGATATGCTTGGTGCACATTTCGATTTTTCTTGGATGCATAGAGGCTCTTTA
Source organism: Phalaenopsis equestris (assembly GCF_001263595.1). NCBI lineage: Eukaryota > Viridiplantae > Streptophyta > Magnoliopsida > Asparagales > Orchidaceae > Phalaenopsis > Phalaenopsis equestris. The sequence continues at coordinate 65,277,893 of NW_018164444.1, read as the reverse complement.
AGCAAATATTTATGGCAATGGAAAGATTTTGATATAAGTAAGGAGGGGTTTCCCCTTCCTTTACTAGTCCTTTGGTTCCTTTGGAACTCCAGAAACAGTTTTAAATACTACACTTCTCTCCCCACTCCTTCTATGATTGTTGCTTATGTGATTGTTTATTACAATAAAGTCTTAAGGGCTGGTTCTACTAAGGTTCAGGTTTTAAAGCCCCACCGGCTCATTAGGTGGGCTCCCCCCCTCACCGAGTTATGTTAAACTAAATGTGGATGGCTGTTGGCATCCTGATTATATTGCGGTTGGGGGAACATTTAGAGATTTTGAGGGTAGGTGTCTCTGTTCTTTCACCTCCCCTGTTGTTGCTGATAATCCATTGGAAAAAGAATGTTGGGGGGTTTTTTTGGCATTAATGGCGGCTAATGTTTTCAATTTTCATAAATTAGAGGTGGAAATGGATTCTAAAATGCTCTGTGATATTTTTTTGGGTATCTCTCCTCCCCTCTGGGATATATTATGCACTTTTAAACGTATTTTAATTTTTATGGACGAAAAAGCATCTTGACGTAAACTGGAAGAGGAGACAACTCCCCTGTTGATTGGCTTGCCAAACATGCAGGGGAGGTCTGTCACGTTGGTATCCACCCCCCTGCTCCTCTTAGAAGACTCATTGGGGATAGCTTAAATCTACCTTATGTCCGTTTTTAATCATTTCTGCTTATTGGCTCTAAAGGGGAGCTGCTTTCTGTTTGATGGTTGGGGTCTCTCCTCTTGCGAGGTTTATATTTTGCTTGTCAGGTTTTCATTTTGCTGCAGGTCGAGTTCAATTTTTAGTTTCACTGTTCCTGACTCCTATTTGCTGTTTTGATATCACGGTTTTTGCTGGTTTTTCTCTGCCCGTGGAGATGATTTTGGAGAACTCTGCTCATCTGAAGACACCTTTGTACATGATTTCTACTTTACTTTTCAAGTTACTTCTCAAGCTACACAAATCACAGACTTACTTATTTTTTGGCCTTTTGGTTTTTTTTTTTTTTTGGGCATACCTGTATTTTGGAGATTCATTTTAGTGTGAGTTGTACTGTGGAGAGAGGAACCCCTAGGGGTGTGTCAATTGTACTTTTTGGGTTTCATAGACGGGGATCCTCCCCCTCCCTTTTCTTGTCCCTTATTTTGAAATTAACGTGTAGAGAGTCACCACTGCTCTTTCCCCCAAATATATATATATATATATATATATATATATAATCAAATTTAACAAATATTTAATTCACTTTATCTTAATTACATTTTAGTTTAAATCAATTATAAAAATAATTTTCTTTTGCATATACATCCTTTTCTGCAAAATGCATTGTTCAAGCGCATTGAATTGTGAGTTATCACCTCACAAGCAAGAAATTTTTATATTTCACTTTTATGCCTTTATATTTCACTTATATGCAGCAGACAGGGCAATATGAGTGTCCCCAAAAAATTTTGATGTTTCAGAAATGACCTGATCCATTTCATGTCATTGCAATTATAGCATTTTAAACCTGATTTGCACATCTCATCTATAGTTTGTTATTATTGTCGAGTGGAGATTTGACAATGTGAGATGACACGCCCCATGACAACCCCTCCCCAAACCAACATGAGATGTAACAAAAGCTAGTGTGATTCATATAATTAAAAATATCTCCAATACCTATCCTCGTATCCTCATCATGATGTTAGTATGATTTGATAAACTCAATCAATTAAATTCACCCAAACAATACAAAACACGTTATTTCAATTTACAAAAATCCAATAAAATCGAACCATTCAAATTAAGCAAAAGCAATCCAAAATAATTCATTTAAAAATATTTACAAAGCTTCTATAACACACAAATTTTTAACAAAAAAACATAAAGTTCATCTAATATCTTAGATCAAAATTTATCCATCTTAAAATAGTTGTACAATAAAATATAATCACAAAATTTAATTGATTCTACCCAATTTTAAAATCTCTTTCCTGTAAAAATAGTTATAACATTCTAAAAAACATGAAACTTGGCTAGACAAACAAATCTAATATAGAACGCAAATACTGAAAAATAGAAAAAAAAGGAATGTAAATCATGAATGGACATAATTATAAACTATGTACAAATGATCAGTATATTATTATAATATTGAAAACTAAAGAAATCCTTGCACAAGAAGATAATAGTATAATTGTACAGGTATTTTTTTCTCAGTATATTATATCAATAAATGACTCCATTACTTGTATTTTTTTTTTTTTTGGATAAAAGAGTACTCCTTATTTATTACACACAAAAAAGAATTACAAAAGGAGACAAGAGGACCTGGCTAACAACCCACAACAACTCACGCAAGTAAATAAAACCTTAGGATCCTCTTCCCAAAAAAAAAGAAAATACAACACGCCCGCAAAACAAAACAGGATAAAACTTGTATATTAACTTAAATGCATCAAGTCCTTCGTTTGTTTAATTATTATTTATAGCCTTATATTTTACTTTACCTTCAGAAAAGTGTTAAAACCGATTATTTAGATTTATTGGCCATCTTAAGATAATGAGTTAAAAAACCGCACTACAATATAGGATATAAACTCAGCTAAAGGTTATATTCTCCAAGTCAATAAAGCACAAATGAAACTTAGCATTATCACTGTTGAACAACGTAGCTGACCATTTTGTATCTGAAAGAGATCTTTTGTCCCATTAGAAACTATTTTGCCCCAACTACATAAATATCATAAATATATCATTGCCAACTTATTCCCATACATTTACATTATTAAATAATTTAATAAACTTGTAATTCAATTTAAACAATATTGAATAACAATATATACAAATATGTAGTTTATAGATACCATGTCTTTATTTAAAAGTACTATTAACTAACAGATTAATTGAATAATTATAATGAATTTAATTGAGAATTTGTATCGTCAAAATTTATGTGAGATCATTTACACATAAGTAATAAACTATAGGCATGTTTGTTTTTTACAGTATAAAAAATTTATACTGAATTACACCAAATTATCTAATTTACATATAATAACACATGCAAAAGACTAAATAAAGTTTAGTTTTTGTATTACAATTTGTACATTTTACCTGACGATTTAACCATTCAAATTAAAACTTTCGAAATGTTTTTCTTTCATCAACAAAAAACCTACCACACTAAGTAGAAATTGATTCTTTAGAAAATAATAAAACTTAAATTTTAAGCAAAAAAACCTAACGACTTATCTTACCCACTCCATTCTCTTTGTCGCCTTCCTCTCCTCTTCTTGGGAAATTAGGATATCTATTTAATAAGCTTTTATATAATTATTCATACAAACATACATATATTCATATATCCATACATACATACATGAACATACATACATGCACATACATATATTTATAGCACGCACACAAAACACATACATAGCATTCATAAATTCATCTATACATAGCATCCATATATCCATTCATACATAGCATCCATATATCCATTCATACATAGCATACATGCATACATGCACGGATGCATTTGTACATGTATGCAAGCATACGTACATGCATTGGATACATGCATGTATGCACTCATACATGCATGCATATATCCATACAAGCATGCATGCATACATGCATTGGATACACATCCATCCCATCCTGACATAACTTCCTCATTTTTAATAATTAGCTTATAGTTCTACCTGTGTAAGTACATACATACATACATCCATACAACTTCATAACTTCCTAACATGTCAATATGAACGTTTTGATGTATAAAAAGCAATAGAATGATTTGTTATGATTTTCGAAAAAATTGAACTCTTTGTTACATTGATTTGGAGTAATTTTGCACGTGGACCTTATAAAAGAAAATGTCAATACATACTTCATTTTGAAGTATAAATACATCCATACAACTTCATCCTGACATAACTTCCTCATTTTTAATAATTAGCTTATAGTTCTACCTGTGTAAGTACATACATACATACATCCATACAACTTCATAACTTCCTAACATGTCAATATGAACGTTTTGAAGTATAAAAAGCAATAGAATGATTTTTTATGATTTTCGAAAAAATTGAACTCTTTGTTACATTTATTTGGAGTAATTTTGCACTTGGACCTTACAAAAGAAAACGGTTATTACATGGAAGGTCCCCTCTAAGCATTTGTGGTGCTTCAAACTCGTCATGTAATCCATTATTGGCTTTGGTTGTGGTTGAGGCATTAAAATCTAGACTAGTGAGGAGTGGCATTCATTTTGATTGAGTTGAGTTATGCAGCCGGTATCGAGGTTAATAATCATCATCATTAGCTTTATCCCAACTATTTGGGATCACCAATAAAATTCACATTTTTCTTTCACTCATTCATCAGGGTCATTGCCTAAGAGATATCCTCTGCAAATAATTTTGATGAACCTATACCCTTGTTATTGTAGATAGGTTTACAATTTTCTCTTTCTAATCCTCAAGATACTAGTTTTATTTACTTATCTAACGAATGCATATCCCACCCTTTGCTAAGTAATGTCTAAACCACTTAAAACTATTTTTGATAATCTTAACTTCCAAAGATATCATTTAAATTATTTCTCAAATATAGTAATTCTTTAATTCCCCTTCTTAATTTTGTAACACATTCAGTTAAGCCTCATTTTTGCTACATTTGCTTGGCTACTAACATCATTACTGGGTTCCAACAGTCAGATCCCTAAAGAGCAACCGACCTAATTGTAATTTTATAGAAGTTATCTTCTCTATATATTCTCTTATCATAATATACTAACAAATTAATTCTTTATTTTAACCAACAAAAGTTATTTCTAGAAGTTATATCCTCATTGCAATGTATACTAGATGAAAGGAACATAAACCTATCATAGCTAGGTTGTTATAGTCCTCTAGCTATAGGATCTAGTACGCATTAATAATACAACCATCAATTAAATCTTCAATCCACTAATTTTATGCTATGTATCTTCTAAACATTTCTCCATTGTTCAAGCTTTACCACTTTGTTAAAATGCTCACTAATTTAAATTATATCATTTACGAAAACCATTTTCTAACCTAGCAAGGCCCATCATTTTGAATATTTATCGTAAACATCTCTCAAACCAGAAAAAATAAACGTTAACTCAGGGTTGGTCATTGACATAACTCTAACATCAAACAAAATTTTTTGTCACTACACAACCATTTCTAATAATAGTTCGTGCTAAATCATAATTACCTTTATAAGCTTTAACATATATTTGACACAAAATTACAATGTTTTCTGAGAGAGTTTGCAGAAATTCTACACAACCATAGCAAAAAATCTGGCAATAGATCTACTATCTTTTTGCAGTATCACTCTTGGGTAGATTAATGTTTGCCATGATTCAAGCATGCAGCTCATTTCTACAATGCTTAGAAATTTGAAGCTTTTTAGACCAGTTTTGAGACACAAAGCCCTTCTAAAGAAACATGGCATGGATCCCTTTAGTGACTTCCATACTATGGCATAAATCAAAAGGTTCATCATTGAAGAATTTAAGCCATTTAACACCTTGAATGCATCTCAAGATTGATGATAATATGCTAAATAGAATCAATGATAAAATGCTACTTAAAAACTTAACAAATAAAAGTAAAGAGAAAATAGTTTAAACTAGTTGGATTGCTTACACAAACGACATCATTCTCCTCAAAGATGCTGCGCATGTTGAGTTCATCAACAGCATTCCTCCGTCTCTAAATTTTCACAGTAAAAAGAGGGGCAGAAATAGATTAGTGGGTGATGCCATCGGACATGTTGCATAATATTCAAAGCAGGAGGAAAAAAACAGCCAAGTAAATTTCAAATTGATGAGAAATCATTAAGACGTAAACCATCAAAATAAAACTAGAATTATGTGGCTATGAAAATCTCAAATAAGAAGCATACAATAAGAAAATAAATAAACAACATTATTTATTTCGACTGTGTAAACTATTGAGCAATAGAAAGTTAATCAATGACTTTATTTGACTAGGAAAACAATGAACCTGACTACCTTGAATAAATTTGGCTTTACCAATGATCACTATATTGGAAGAGAAAAACATTAAAAAAAAAAAAATCATCTGCATAACCATGATAGAAGATCAACACTAGTTAATGATGTTGCATCAGCAGCAACAGTACCTACTGATGCTGCCTTATCTATTGTCATAATTTAATAATTAATAATTACTAATTTTACGGGATATTTTGCAAATTTAATAAATATAATTATAGCTAATTGGTATTTAGTAGATAATAAATAACATTATTAGTATTTAGATGTCATACCACATAATAAAGCCCTGTTTTTTTTCAGTACTTCTGTTGCTACAATCTGTGCTGAGAAGGCAAGAAAGTGGTAGGAGATAATATGTGATTTATTTTAGAAAGTTCAAAATCAAGATGCTGAAGCTAAGGAAAAATAAAAAGAATGCCGAATTTAGGAAAATTCCCGTTCCTTTTTCTTGTTAAAGTGGTACCACCCCACATAATAACTCCCAATCAAATGAAATTTTTTAAGAACTGAAAGCTATGACCCCAAAAGAGAAATGTCAAAATCTACTGCAATGAGCTAGAGATCATTTCCATGAAGAAATTGCTCACAAGTTTCATTCAGCAGCCGTTCCATTTAATTTAGCAAGAAATCCCTATTATTTAATGCATTATCATATGCAATCAAAAATACAATTAGTGGATATATTTCTGACACCTATCTATGGTTCCTTGAGGGTGTGCAAGGATCATAGCAGGAGTAGGATGGTAGCAAAATAGGTAATAGAGGAGGGAGGAGTGATGCGGCTGAAATTCGGCGCAATCGGCAGGTGGACAGCTGCTTGACAATAGAAAAATACTGTTGGATAGTGGAACCAGCGGTAGAGATCGCCACCTTGACAATCAGGCTCTAGACAGACAACCTGAGGAAGAATTAAGGATACAGTACCCAAATAAAAACAAACTAGAGAAAACAACATCTATTGCATAAACCAAATGCTAAAATTTCTCAAACCAAATAATAACATGTAAAAAGGTTCCAAGCAAACTAACCCAAATAGAATTTTAATTAAAGTAAGTTGGATCATTGAAGGGTTTTGGGCCAGTCCATAAGGGCTGAAAAAGGTGAACAGCAATTCTAAACTTGAATTTCTCTAAAGAATCTGCAAGAAATCACTCCGTCAGTCTAATCCATACCAAAATCACCTTCCTTGAAAATCATAACTTTTTGGGACTTATTAGCCTGCTTGTGCTATTCCTCATACTCCATGGGTCGCATCCGATAGTTGGGTCAATTGAGGAGCACTGATCCTAGAAGATCTATGGCATGTTGGATTTCCCTCAGGAGTAGCAACCCAGAAGATGGACTTCGATCAAGGCATCTTGATACTCTCCCGACAGGGGCTACTTTATGTCTTGTACCAGCTCCTTAGATTCATTATTTTTTAGGACCAACAATGGTAGTCCTACATGTGTTTCTCTCAAGGTCTGTCGAAAGGTAGTTTGTAACACCATATTCTCAAACTCTGCTTGGATGTCCATTACCTCAGGTTCCTTCCAATGTAGCAGTATGATGAGCATAATATCCTTGGTAAAAGAATATGTATTATTATGGCCATCATGATGTACCATCATGATGTATACCATGATAGTACCGCCAAAGACAGTCTAACATAATGTGACAAGCATCCATGGATACCAATCACACCACACCTGCACCTAGAACTTGTCTCCAATAGAGAATTTCATGAAGCATCTCCTTTCAACTGTGATCTCATACATTTTCTTCAACAAAGATGGAAAAAAGATTGAGAGCACTTCTTTGTGACCAGGTTCAACTTGTCAACCATTTGGGTGGATACCACATTCTAATAGTTTTACGTATCTCTGATAGAAATAAACATTTCCCCTCATAGTGCAACGGGTATGAAAGATATTATGATGGAGCTATTGTTACTATCTCGTGAGCTCAATGTAAAGGATCCATCAAACAATTAGCATCTCTCTCTCATCGGCTAAAAGTTGATACTCTAACATCCTTATTTTCTCCTATGTGATTGTTCATTTCTTCCACTACTCCTTACTCCATGAAAGAAATCAGTCTCTTATTTGGGCAATCAAATGCAAATTGTGACACTTAAAGCACTTTCTAGGTGAGACTGATTTGAGAATGTTGGCGGCCTCCACATTTTCTCCACTCTGGACTGATCTCTCATGATAAACCACCTCGTGGGCTCCAATGTGTGTAATCTTAATGTTTTATCATGGGGTTGAGTTTTATATGTAAGGTGTGGTGATCCCTTAGTGACGATATTATTTCTAAAAGGTCAAGAGCTTTAGTTTAGATAGAACGTGTTCGGACAATCTTTAGTAGAGGTAAGAAAGTTAGTTTTTGAAATTTTAAATTTAGGGATAGAAATTACGGTGGGAATGGTTAAATTATTCAATTGATCAAAATTTTAGGTTATGTTAATTTTTTATTTAGGTGAAGGAAACCAAACACCTAAAAATTTTGGGTTTTTAGGCTTTGAAACAAAATGACACTGATCTAGAGAGCCTAGATGGAGTGAAACGATCAAGGGATTGAGTAGCATAGTAATAGGATTGGTAACAAAGGAGAGAGGAATAATGGAGCTAAAATTTGGCACAATCGGCGGGTGGACAGCCACTTGATAGCAGAAAGCTGCTATTGGATTTTGGAACCAATGAAGTATACATAAGAGATTGTCGGACGTCTGGAAGAGATCATCACATCAATCTAATTAGGTTACAGACACACCACCTGAGAAAGTTCTAAGGGTACAGCACTCCTATAAGAATAAACTAGATAAAACATCTATTGCACAAATCAAAAGTCAGAAGTCCTCAAACCAAAAAATAACATATAAATACATTCCAAGCAAATTAACGCTAATAGAAATCTAAATGAAGTAAAACCATTGAATGGCGTTGGGCCAGTCCATGGAGCTTGGAAATGGTGAATAGGTCCTTCAATTGGACTGTTATCCATATTTGAACATCAGTTCCTACAAAAGGAAGGTGTGCAACCCGTCCTGCGACATTCACCCGCATCATTCCTTGTGATTAAATTTTTGAATGACAATTTTTTGTATAACTTCAGAGGACCAATTTGCTTCAAAGAAAAAGGTAAAAACTAAAAGAATGATAAGAGTTTGTAACATAGGCTTCGAATGAGAAGGGAGTTATCACAATTTGAAATGATTGTTAGCCACAAAAGAAAACTTCTTATTAATTTCATTGGTCTCACAGACTAATTTTTCATAAAGATCATCAATTATGAAGAAACATATAAAGAAAAATTCTACATTATGAATCAGATCATAGAAATGATTATGGGAGAATAAATGTTGAAAGAATGATGGAGTCTATGACAAAGGCTTGGAATGAAAAGAGAGTTGTCATTGTTTGTAATGGATGTCAAACGCATAAGAAAAATTCTCATTAATTTCATGGGTCTCACTGACCTATGTTTATAAAAATCATCAATAATGAAGGAGTATATAAAAATAAATTATGCATTGTGAATCAAATCAAAGAAATGATTATAGGAGTAGAAGCAAACTAAGTGGTTTAAGTAATCAATGGCAATACATATATATATAGAGAGATATATGAACATTAATTAAAACTGGATACCCTCGCATTTTTTCAACCCCTTGTATTGTTCACACATTCAGGGCCCATTTGGGGCAGGGGGTGTTTTTTGAAAACGTCGCGGTACCGTTTGGATCGCACGTTATGCCCACTTATCCAAAAATGCGGTTGGATTTTTACATTAAACACAGGTCATGGGCCGCATTTCAGGATAAGTTGTTTATCCTGAAACACACAAGATGCCTCAAACACACCCTCAATCTTGCATTAAAGAATACTTTCAATATTGCATTAAACAATATTTATGCTCCAAAAAAGATAAATGGAAACAAAATCACTTAAGAATGCAATTGGATAGATAATATTATAAGAGATGTCATCTTTACAAGCACTTTCATCTTGAATCGCGCAATGTGATTATCAATTTCTAATAATTTATAAAACTGAAAAATGGTGGTCATAACAAAAATTTGTTTTGCATCAGAAAAATTATGATTAGATAGTACAAAATAATGAAATAATAACAACAGGAAATGAATATTTGTGTCAAGTGGAGCATGCAGTAATCCTTATTGAAGGAGTTTAAGGACATTCTGACAAACAGTCTACCACCCGAGCTACCTCCCCCAAGAGAGATACAATATAGCATAAATCTCATTCTATGATTGATGCTCCCCATCCAGCCAACCAACCAACCTACCATATGTGACTAGCTGAGTATCAAGAGCTGCAATTACAAAAATAGATTGAAGATCTCATGGCCAGGGAATTGGTTTGTGAGAATACCAACTTCTATATTATACTAGCTCTGATAGTCTCAAAAAAATGGGCAACGAAGCACGTGCATTAATAGTAGACCGGTGAACAAGATCAACATCAATTACCAACTCTTTATTCCACAAATGGATGATTTGCTAGATCAATTTCATGAAGCAACCTTCACTGAGATCGATCTACGCAGTGGCTAATATCATATTCAAATGAAAAACGAAGACAAGTAGATGATAGCATTCAAGAATTGGGATATGGGTTGTGCATGGACAATCATGTTTTTTGACTTACCCAATACCTCACGTACTTTCATACAACTAATGAACTAAGCTTTTTTAGTATTTATTGAAAAATTTGCAATTATTTACTTTAATGAAAATTTAGTTTACAACCAATCATCCTATGAAAGACAATTTGCAACAACTGTGACAGTTTTTTTAGTTCTTCAGATGGGGAAGTTGTATGGTCATATGAAGAGGTGCCAATTTCCAATGTCGCAAACATGGTTTTTGTGGTACATTGTTTCAACGAATGGAATTGAAACAGATCAACTAAGATAGAGGCTATTGTGAATTGGCACAATCTATCCTCTTTCACATGGGTGCACCGGTTTAAAGGGTCGACTTCATTTTACAGAAAGTTCATTAAAACTTTCAATTTCATAGCGACAGGGCAAACCAAGCTTCTTATTTTCAAAGTTAGATGAGATACTAATTTTAATGCATTGAAGCAGCAGATTACTAAGGCTTGTGTCCTAACCCAACCAAATTTCAACCATTTGTTTAAGGTTAAGTGTGATACCTCCTATATAGTAATTGGAGTTGTGTTGACACAAGATGGGCATCCCATGGTCGTCTTTAGTTAAAATCTGAATAAATCAAGGTGAAAGTATTCCACATATGACAATGTGTTGTCATTATGAGAGCCCTCGGTCATTCGAGTCATTATTTACTGGCAAGTGACTTCACTCTTTATACTGATCATAAAACCCTGATATTCCTAAACGGCCAAAACAAATTGAAGTGAAAACATGCCTCTACGGTAGAGTTTATTTCTTCCTTTCATTTTATGCTCAATCTCAAAACTAGGAGTCAAAACAAGGTAGCTAATATTTTGAGCTGCCACGGTCTACTGATCACTAACATGTAGTGAACGGTAATTGATTTTGAGATGCTAAAGGATCTTTACGCAACTAATAAGGGCTTCCACGAGATTGGGCTCATTACTAGGAGAGACCATACAATAAATAACACAGGTCCAATGATAAAATATTCTTCAAAATAAGTTGTGCATTACTAAGACTTCACAGAGAGAAGCTATTTTACAGGACTATCATAATGCCAGGAAATTTTAACAATGATAAGATTCTTTACTTGGTAAAGGAAATCTTCGTTTGGTGTAAACTAACACACGATGTGGCGAAACATGTCAAGCACTGTAAGGTGTGTCACATAGCCAAGACCCAAAGGCAAAATATTAATTTATATATGTGCTTTCTATTCCATAACTATCTTGGGACTAAGTGAGCATGAATTTTGCCGTGAGTCTGTCATGAACACAATAAACCAGAGATTCAATTATTGTGCTAGTAGATTGCTTCTCCAAGATGCGGGCTTCGTACCTTACAACAAGAAGATGGATGCTTCACACATTGTTAATCTCTATTTCACAAAGAGAGATCGTCTTGATGATGTGCTCGAGATATTTCAAATAGAGATGTAAAGTTTTTTAGGACATTTCTAGAGAACACTATAGGATAAATTGGATAAAAAAGTTTCATTTCAATTCACAACTCATCCTTAGACAGACGGCCAAATGAAGATGGTGAATCATTGTTTGAACAAACTTGTAAGGTATTCTGTGTGCAAAAAAAAAAACAAGTTGTGGGACCTGAGTCTTCCTTTGATTGAGTTTGTGTATAATTGATCCATCAATCACACGATAGGCCATAACCCTCTTAATAAAATTTATAGGCAAAATCCCCGGACAACTTTAAAGTTAGTGCTTATACTTCTAATTATTAAGCCTAAACTAATGCAAAGACTACAGTCAAGAAGATTTATGCCTTACATAATCAGATTAATAATAAAATAGTCAAACAACATGCTAAGTATCATAAGTAGGCTAATAAGTTCAAAAATGTCATGATTTTCAAGAAAGATAATTTAATGTGAATTAGGCTGAAAAACAAAAGATTTCTTATAGATTTATTTAGAAAGCTCGGACCTAGACCTCATGTTCATTTAGATTAATAAAAAAATTAAATGATAATATTTACAAGACTAAATGACTTAGTTATTATAATATTTATATCACATTTAATGTTGCTAATTTATCATCATACTATAAGAATTCAGATATTTTCGACGATGAAGGTGAAGCCCCTCCTACCGAGAGAGGATGACATGGTTGGGTCACCTTAGTATAACAGGACTGGAAAAGGCATTTCGCCAATTCAAACTTGGACAAGTTCACTTGCCGCCTCCACAGCGAACAAGTCAATCCATAAGGCCCCTAAATGCTAAATTTAGGATAAAATTAGGGTTTCGCTTCTTCCTAAGTATATACACTGCTTTAGACAAATTATCGGGATGATTATTTTGGTTTATATTATTTTGGAGATTCGTTCTCTACTTTCTCTTGATTTAGAGTGTTGTAACGCTTCCTTTCAAGCGGTATTATTGTATCGTGATCGAGTATAGGTGGTAGACCTTCTCGTGTCTAGTGTATTATCTTCTCTATGTCGTTGGTCCGCTCCTCTACCTCCATCCAAACAGCCAAACACCATTCACCCTTTCATTCACATTATTTCAGGTTTCCCATTCATCCCTATTCCCCTTATAAACATTTCAATATCGACCTTGACCCCTAGCATTATTTAGAAATCCTAGATCAGTGTCATGCTTGATTTGAGTTTTCATCAAAAGACACAACAAAATAAAATAAAATTTAGAGCAATAACCATTAAAGATAAAATATTAGAAAAAAATTATGAGAATTGCATTTTGACCAAAAGAAAAAAATACTAGAATAATTTTACCTGGATACCATCTGGTAAGTTCATTGATTGAAGCATGAGAACTGCATTCTGACTAAAGTTAATCTCGAGCTTCCAGCGTTTTGGAGCAATCTAAAAACGTATAAGCTGGTTTATGGGCAAGGAGATAATTACATATATAATGGAAATTTAAAAAATAGGGGTATTTACATACATATCACACAATTCTCAAGAATTTACATATCTAACACCTAAAAATTCAAATTTACATGCATATCACTCAAATCTCTAACATCAAATCAAAAATAACACCTTAAAATTCAAATTTACGTGCATACCACTCAAATCTCTAACAACAAATCAAAAATACCACCATCAATGCATTTTTAAAAGTGAAATACATCTTTTCATGCATAAGTTTATGACACCAAGGTATTCATACTTTTGGTGTTAGATATGTAAAAACATAAGAATTGTGTGGTATGCATGTAAATATCCCAAAAAATAAAGATCCAAATCAGATGCATATAATCATAAAACATTAAATTTAACTAAGCAAATATGTTTTCTTTAATAACAATTAATCAGCATACTTCCTAGAGATCAGAAGGTTGTACCTCAATGACCCTGCCAACAATTATGTCACCAACCTCTGGCTTGTACCTTGAGGAATTATCATTTTAATATTACAAATATAACTTCCATAAAATAGTGAAGATATTTGATTGACTTTTCTTTGAGAAAAATGCACCTTCAAAAGAAAAAGAAAAAAACACAACATCAAATTTCTAACATTTAATGGATGCAAATACCTGGCCCTTAATGTCCGAACATAAACCAGCTTGTTTACTCGTTCAACAACACCACAAAGGGTAGCCACCACTTTTCCATCAAGCTCCGAAGTCCCATGGCCCCTAAACAAAACAAGACAAGTGAGTTCACAATGAGTATGCCCATATTAATGGAGGCAAGTGAGGCTAACAAACGTAAGAAACAGATACTCAATTGATGAATATACAATAGAAAGGTCGCCATTAGATATTCGTGAGAAAAATTCTTGAGATAAAATGGTAAAAACATGTATGGAAATGATGTCATGAGAAAACTTCATGAAATAACTGAATAAAACTCCACTAATTAAGATGAACCTCACTAACATAGGCATCAATGTGAATATTTGGCAATCATATTTCAATCTGGAATTTTATCACAACAAAGATAATTTTAATTGCATCTCCCTTAGAACTTCAAATCTTGCAGAGCCATTACATTATTATCCACCATACTACCTTTCACACAAATTTTAGCATATTTATAGCAATTGAAAGCTCCTAATGAGAAAACATTATATTGCATGCCAACAAAATGCATGTTAGCCACCCCTCTGTGATGAAACGAAGATCAAAGAATTAAGTTCAACGGCAAAGGGCAATGCTTTAAATCCAATGGCTACTACAAAATATTTCCATAAGGATTGACATGAAAATTAATTTTCATCATCATTAATCTTACCTAATCTACGTTTTGTTTTATAAATCCTCCTTTTGCATTCATTCTTACAAAGTACCATTGAAAGTGCTGAATATATTCTATACCAATTAGCTTAACAATATATATCCATATTACCTAAGATTTATCCCCCTCTCTTCACAATCTTTAAAACTAATTTAATTTACCTTCTAATTGCTGCATTTACTACCCTTCATTATAGATGTACGAACCACCAATTTATTTTAACTACCTTAAATAGATGTTACTCTAACCATTCCTTCAATATAGTCATTTCTTAATTTATCCTTCTTAATTTGTCACACATTCATCTGAAAAATCTTATTTTCATAATGCTTAACTAAGCTATCAAAGGTCCTTTTACTTCAAATTATTTAAAAAAAAACTTAATGCTATAAATTTCAATATTTGAAAAAAAAATAAACCTTCTAACAAATATAAATCAAAGATTTTATAACTATTTAAATTAGCAACTTAAAATTAAACAAATAATCAATTTGATCACAATATATTTAAGTGGTTTGAGAAGGACCATCTATGATTAGTTAATTTTACTCATTTAACTATACTTGAGGAAGCTTATCAATCACTTGAGATGATTTTTAAAAAAAAAAAACTTAAAACAAAAGCTTCCATAAGGAAGTAAAATTTTCTAATTTTAGAACTTCGAAATATAAGAATTAGATATACAAATTTGTTAACCTTCTAAGCCCCACAAGGAAGGTATCACAAAAATATATAATCATAAAAAATAGTTATGAAAAATATAGTACATGCTTTTGTTGTCAAGGAAGTGGTAATCATTCTTTTCAATGCCTTAAGAAAAGAAAAGAAAAGAAAAATATAAGAATTTGGAGCCTTATAATAGTGAGGAAGCCGCAAGAGGATTGATATCCCAAGCAAATAATTCATCGTGGTGACCAATTTATGAATTAATCGTGATGACCAATTTATCTTCAGATTTAACCAAAATGAAAGAATTTTAACTTCTAAGATTTACACAAAGGCATTGTCAGTAACAAATATCTTCATTTATTGTTGATGCAATTTAATTTTATACAAGAGATTCCTTCTATGAATTTGTAAATAAAAAATTCAAGAATAAAAAATATCTTTGATTGTAGTTCATTATACATTATAGTTCTACCAACAACAAATAGTACCTCAAAAATTGCATAATTAGTTCGCTCAATTAAATCAAACAACTTTAAAAAAAAAATTCAAATGAAAATCTAAGAAAGAGTCAGATTTAATTGAGGATGTTCGTCTATAATCTCACACTCAATTTTGATTCATTCCAATTTCAGGCTCATAAAAAATAAAATTTAATACAAAATCATTTGTAATTTTTAAAGAAGATGCAACTTTAAAAAAAGCATTTTAACTATACCTTTTTTATGCATCGAGTGTATTCTTTAAAAAAACATTCATGAGCTAAACTATGATGGTTTGTTTAACAGGATTTAGATTTTCAATTAAAATAAAAATAAAGGTGTTAATCCTAACAGAAGGATAATTGGAATATTTTTCAAACTCTAAAGCTATGTAGAAAACCTCATCTAAATTTTTGGAGAATTAATGGTTAAATTATTTATTAAAACCTTCAATGAAAAAATACTGATAGTATAAAAATTTATAAACAAATCACGATTGGCTATAAGAACTCCATATCTAAGAAAATATTTACTCATACTATAACGAAAAATGTTTAAAATTCTTAATTTTGATACAATTGCTCTCTATAATCAATACAAGAAAATATTGTTCTTTAAGCATATGTTTTAATTTAGAACAATCATATTTTGTTTTAGCAGCCGTAGCTAAAATATTTGAGCAATATTTATTAATTTTGCTTTATTGAAATCAACTCTTTCAAAATCAAACATGTGATATTTTTTAAAAAATTTCATCTAAGGTATCCATCAAATTTAAAATTACCTCAACATTATGCCTCACATTGAATAAAGGAACGCCATTATTAAGTCCATAATATTAAAGCTGAACTTGTTTAGAATCATAAATTAACTGACTTAATTCAAATAGCATATTTTTGTTGTCCTGTTAGCTTATCTTGATATTATGCCTTGTATCTATATGGACGATACAACTTTAAAGCTTTAATATCAAATTTTATATATGGCACATTTGAGTCTACAATTTTAAATGCAAGTATAATATAAAATGCAAAATATGACAAATATGCAAATTTCTCATGCCATAAACTATTGAGCATTAATAATAATTCACTAAGTTTGGAGAAAATAAATAAATGTGATAGAAATCAATTCAATGAAAAACTCATTGGCCTTCTCCTAAAAATACATGTAGACATTCATTCATAATCAAGGAAGTTGTGCAAGCATTTTGAAAATTATCCACTAGGTGAAAATTATAAGGTATCCCATTTAATTAAAAAAAATTACACTTTCAAACTCATGAAAAAATATAAAGAATAAAGAAAATTAGATTAAGAATTCACCCAAAAAATCAAGTATCTCATTTATGGGACATAAACTCCTAAAATCTAAGTCTTTCAAAAATCAGTTGTCATACAAATATTTATAATAACAAAAGCACGTACAATTCTCCCTTACATTGAATCATAGCAAATAAAGAAACACTTACAATAAGTAGCTTGTAAATAGAAAAGTGTCAATAACAAAGATAAAATCTTGGCAAAGCACAATAATAAAAAAGGATGCCTCAAATACCATAAATTTCATTGGAATTAGATAACAAAAGCCTATAGCTCAAAAAACATGAGTTGGGATAAAAGTTGTGGGAGGATGGATATCCAGGCAGCCATCAAATAGAGAAACACAAATACTAATCGCAAGAAAATCATTGACTTCACCAAAGAAGGCCCAATCACTTGGCCATAGATAAGGAATAGATCGATCTAAAAGTTGAAGAAATCCCATTTAGAGGATCTCACAACAAAATTTTATATAATTTTAATGTCATTATCTAAGCTTTGTGATTGGGTAACATTATTTGGATCATATAAAATTTATTTGGCATTCAGATCATGAAGTTTTTTGGTTTATGAAGATCAAAAGAAGTTGAATTCTTTTTTGTGCAGACATTAGGTCCAAAGGGAACATTTATAAAAATAAGCTACCGCATTAGTCAGATTAAAATTGTTAATTACTCCTTGAGATACAAGTCAACCCAAAAGTCACTATTTGAAGAGATTTATGGAATAAACTCATGAAACAACCAACTTCAAGCACTAACTCCATATTTAACAAGAGAAGATATTCACACAAATGAGCTAGCAAACAGTATCAAGGAAGTTCACATACAAATACGAATAGGTAATCAAGAATTACAATAAAAATAACGGTACATTCCACCAACAGTTAGTTAATAAAGAAGGTGAATATAGACATTGTATATTATACAAGGAGAGATTACTCAATACTCATTAGTGTCTGCCACAAGTTCAATATAAAATGATCATTCAATGGTGCATATTAAATAATTTCAAAACAAATGCCTTCAAAGTAGAGTAGAGTTGCCTGATGGGTATATATCAGACATTCAACATATCACAGATACCAATTCAATGAAATTTCGTTGATCAACTGACTAAACTTGAAGTCGGAACTTTGGATGGCACGGAGTATGATGAAGTCGACAATGGGAAAAGTTTTAAATCCCTTGGCTACTTCATTCTGGAGCCAACAGGCAAGCTCTTCATTCCCAGGTCCAACAGCACCCTTCGCTTTTCTAATAAATTAGAGTTTGGGATTGTTTTGAGGCAAATCAAAATTATTAAAAATTGTCTTTTTTGGAGGGATTAAAAAATAAATTACCTTCCAGGTAAAATCACACATCATTTGGACATGTAATCCCGTCATTATATCTATTTAATCAAATCCCAGCAATAGTATCTTTCTCAAATCTCTGTTATTTTTACATCTAATTCAGCGGCTACATCATATTTGAGCTTAAAAGTGCATAAATTCTAAAAGGTGTACAAAAACTCCATGTATAGTGAAATAAAAATGAAAAATCACTAATTAGATAGTATCTCAATGCTTGTAATTCTTCATAATTTAATACATCATCGCTCATGTCATGCCTTACGAACACATAAAATTTGAAGCTTTCCTGCTAATTGTGTTGAAATGAAAAAAGCACCTAATGGCTAATCCAAGCAGCAAAAGGGGACCAGTATTGACATTCCAAATTTAGTTATAAACAAGATTTTCAACCAAAAGACCAGCAATTTCAGACTTTTAGAATCTTACAAAATATTCTCAAGACACATTACAAACTTTCAACGAAACTTAAGATTAAGAAGCATTCAAATAAATTAATATGACCCTTGTATTGACTTACTTGAGAATGCCATCTTCACCGTTAACCGGGATCGTGTCTGAGACAGTGACTACGAGGGTGGATGAAGACGCTTGAGAAGCAAGATCGGATAGATGTTGGAGAGCAGCTTGCAACCTCACCTTTTGTGTTTGATTCAGTGAAACTTGAAGCTCCCTCATCATCTGTTCTTTGAATTCCTTTGCTTCTTATATTCTCTTTAAGGCTCCCTCTGCTCTTCTGATTAGCACTTCTTTCACAATTTAAGGTTCATTAGAGATGAAGTTGTACAACTGTCGGAAAATTTGCAGTTGAAAGCAGAATAACTGCTTGCTGTAGTTTGAAAAATCCAATGGTCAGATAATGTTCATAAATTCAAGAGTTATTGTTATAGTGCAATGCTACTGTGTTATATGCTCAAATATTTAGAGTGCCATTATTCTTAGTATCATATGAAAAAAATGAATATCACTTCAATTATTCTTTAAAAAATATAATAATTAGCATGGAATTTTTGCACATTATGAGCTCCAAAAATCTAACCCCCCTCTTCTAAGAAGGTTAATTATTATGGATCAAGCTTTAAAAAGATAGATTGAATTTTGGGACATTAACATGGATACCACACAATCCTTATGTATTTACAAATCTAACACCTGAACCTTGATTTTTACATTTCTAGCGCTTTAATTTTTCAATAACATCAAAAAATGCAACTATCACTAACTTCTAAAAAAATGAAATGCACCTTTTAAAGGTAGAGTGGTATAAATTTAAAAATTAAGGCTTATATGTTAGATATGTAAATAGATAGAAATTGTGGTACGTACGTTATCCAAAAATTTCTTCATCATTTTGTGAGAACATAAGACCCGGTTCCAACTTCCCCATAGATGCAAGCTCATATGCCTAATTATTGCTCTTGATGAGGGGAGAAAATGTTCGACTAATGCTAGTTATTAGGCCTTAAGTTCTTGGCAAATCATGATAGTAGTAATTTTGGTTTTGGATTGGGGAAATTTATTGCTTTTAGCCTAAAGCAGATGGAAAAAAAAAGGATGATAAAGTTGATCAAAACCTCATGATTCCATCATCCCAAGTTGTTGTGAACTCTGTTTCACTCAACTAGAGAATTTAATCTACCCAACTTGACCGAAAGATCTTTGACAACAATCATATATTATGTCATTTAAGGAAACCTTGAAAAGCCAGGGTGAATGTTTGTCCAAGAGGAAGATTTTAAATTAGCATTAACTGATGTAAGGTTTTATTCCATACTAAATGCCCTCTATAGTTCATCCTCAAGTGATTCAGTCCATTATGAAAATTATTGCATTTGGTCATGACCATAATTTAATAATCATTTTACAACGATCACCAAATCAGAGAGCCACGGTTATAATCGTTCCTTTTGTAGTGCTATTTGGCAACAAAATCACACGTTTAGAGAACATGTTATATCATTATTAGGACGAGAGTTTTAAGACTAATCATAGAGGTACGTTAAAAATAATATTAACACTTTGCGAGCTAATGTTATTTTACATTAAAATTTAAGGGCATCATCAGAGTATATTGATATCTGCAACATTTGTGTCTAAAACTGAAAGCTTCATTTTCAGAGAGGATCCCTCCAACAATTATGTTCAATAAACCAAACCCATCATAAGAAAAGGGTTGTTTGAAAAATGCAATTATTTATTTGCATCATTTAAATATTTAAATATCCTTTGCATTGTAGACAGCATTAACTTCACCCGCTTATACAAAATTTAGAGGATTTGGTATGTCTTGAAATTAAATGTATGATTGCACTTTATTAGCATGTTGATACTAAGAGTTCTTATTTTGAGATGAATTCTCTTTGTAAAAGAGCCATGAAGACCGCATAAATGGAACATCAAATATTTCTAGCAAATTTTGCGGTTGAATATCAAGTTTTCAATCCATTATAATAAGTATATTATATTAGACATAAGAGGAAATCATTCTTAAATATGAGTATTGTAGACTCTAATACTCATTATGTGTAGGATCGAACTTGCAATGTTGGTCGCAACACTAATAGGGGGATTCACTCGAGAACACATGTTTGATACACTTGTAAGTCTGAATTTTCAATTTAAGAGAGTTTGCCAAAATTTTCTAGTTATAGTTGCATGTTTCTCGAGGCAAGACACTTTTCAATTTTATCGGATCTCTCCCTTAGATCATGCAACATTTTCTAACATTCAGTTCAAGCGTTCAGAATGTTCGTTAATGCATTTGCGGACATATTGATTTTAGCAATTTGATGTATTTTGGAATGTGTGCATGCTTCTTGATACCCTTACATAATTTTTAAGGCATATGTGTGATGTGCTTGCACAATTTGGTGCACTCTGATATGCATATGCATGTTGTTCGATACACTTGCATTATTTTTTTATGAATTTTGAAAGTTATCTCGTGATACATATATGTCATTTAATATATATATATATATATAATTAAAATAAAAATATATATATGAAAATTCATGTGTTGTATATATATATATATATATATATATATAAAAGCCCAAAAAGGCTAATATATTAACTAGAAAGAAAAATACAGATACAATGTGTGGGGATGGCCCAAACATGACACCCTGCTCACACAAAAACCACAAGTGGTTCCAAAACTAGAAAATACAGAAAAATTCATTAGAGACTTAAAGAAAAAACCTAAAAGTGTCGAAATGCAAAATATCAGGTGGCTAGAGAGCGATCCAGTCTTGACTCTGCCTCTAGTTCTAAGGGATGAGCAAGCTAATAAGTTGGTAAGATGATTGTCATTGTCAGTAGTAACCAATGTATCATCCAATATGTTCTCGAGCTAGAGTCGACCTCCATTCTTTCCTCATCTGAAGATTGGCTCACCTGATCTTGGTCAAAAGTGTGCTGGAGATGTGCAGGTTTTTGAACATTAGAAGCAACTACATGTTGGACCGACTGATTTGTTATTGGAGGTCAAAAGAGCACTCTTGTGTGTCTTGGCATGTAAGTGAGTCTTCTTCAATAACAGTGAGTGGTATACGCACAACTGGATCTGTAGTTGTAGCATGATGTTGTTCGTCAGAAACTGTGGCGTTGAAAAGTGGATCGGGTTGCGTCTTTTCCACAGGATTGATAGGTGGTCATTTAACGATATCCAGCCTTAGATGAGGATGCAAACGATAGCAAATAGTAGATTTGTGGTCAAACATACTGCAATGAGAGCAATAAGGAGGTGTGATTCGATTTCAACATTTTGTCAATACCCGTTGTGAGTGGTTCTAATCCATATCTCATACAGAGCTGATTGAGGGATATCATTCTCAACTAACACAGAAGCCACAGAGGGTTCGGTGACAGCAAACGTAGGACTATCAACCTTGATATGCTTATCGTAAGCAGTTGCTAAGGAGTAGAGAATTTCTAAGTTGAACAAATGTAATTTTAACCCCGAAAACTTTATCGAAACTAGAATGATAGGAGACTCCGCTTTTGGATCAAAACCAATAGTCCACTTTAGTCCACTGGATCAAAACCAATAGTCCACTTCAGAATTTTCATATAGCGATTGTCGGTCATGATAACATTCCGAGAAAAGATGCGAGTGTAATCGGCATCATGAGACAACTGAATCAGTATGTGTCAACCATCAAGAAACCAATATTCCAACGGCCCAACAGCTTCATAGCCTCAAATTCTTTTCGAATGATCTCAAGTTTTTGGTGACCATAAAGAAATTTTCCCACTATAGCAAATCGCCGCGAAGATGCGAGAGTACTGGTTTCACCCTCTGTGAGAATAAGAGCAGGCTTCCCATTTTTTCTCCTCAATTTTTTAATGAAGGTGCGATCGCCATCATTTTCAAGAGCCTCGTGAAATGATTGTGAAACATTGCAGGATTTATCTATATGAAAACCAGTCTTTAAATATGAAAGAGGAGCACGAGTAGAAATAGGGAAGTCCCTGGCAAGTGCAGTGGCATAGGAACGGATCGTCGATGCCACATCTTCAGAGCAGCTAGGCTGGCCACTAGAAAATGGCGAGCAGACAGGAGTTATGCGGCTCTGTCGAGAGGAGAGGTACCAGCGAGCCGCAGTTAGGGAGCTGTTGTTACGGTCGTCGAGTCGTACAAATGAGGGGAACCAGAGAAGACGGCAGCGGATGAAGGTGTGATCGCCACCATCTTCAAGAGCCTTGTGAAATGATTGTGAAACATTGCAGAATTTACCTATATGAAAACCAGACTCTAAATCTGAAAGAGGAGCACAAGTAGAAATAGGGAAGTCCCCGGCAAGTGCAGTGGCAAAGAAATGGATCGTCGATGCCATCTCCAGAGCAGCTAGGCGAGCCCCTAGCAAATGGCAAGCGGACAGGAGTTATGTGGCTCTGTCGAGAGGAGAGGTACTAGCGAGCCGTTGTTAGGGACGTCGAGTCGTACGAATGAGGGGAACCAGAGAAGACGGCCGCGACGAGCAAGCGTCATCAACGACTTCGCGAGCTAGCGTCAGTGGAGGTTGTTTCGTCTGCTAAGGTTTCAATGATCCATCATTCTATCCATCTCATATATATATATATATATATATATATATATATAATAAAAGCCCTCCCGATTTGATTATTTATAAAAAAGATTTCATTATGAAGGCGCTGCAATATTTCATTCTAAAACTTTAAAGACCACCAGTTGTCTGTTGAGGCATAGGCATTGCAGATTCAATGTCATATTTTTTTACGAGTTTGAATTTTCCATACATTTCAACATCATAATTTATGTCCATATCTGAGTGTATTTTGATGCATTGAGATCTATAGGGATCATTTTCTCTCCTATAAGTAGAATGGACCCTTAATTCAATTTCGCCATTTCAAATCATAGGAATCTTCACTTGCTTAGAAGCATTTGAGAGAGCGTTGAATGTGACAAGAAGGTTCTACTCTTCTCTGTGAGTCACTAAATTTATTGCAAGTTTCCTATAAGTTTGATATTATGAAACACGTTCAACTTTGTTTTTTTTTTTCTTTCAATGTTTTTTATGACACTTGAGTTTGTTTACATTCTTAATTTTGCATTGTATTCACTCATTTAATCACATTCATGTTTATGGTTGTGTGTGTGGGTGTGTGGGTGGGGGGGGGGAAGGTAAGGTTGGAGGGAGATGTTTGTAGCTATGGAACATAATCAGCTACTTAGTTTGGTATCAGTGTTGATTGGTTAAGTGGTTTTTGGTTTGCTGGTGTCGTGCGGAGTTTGGTCGTCGGCATGCTAGGTTGATGAAGATAGTAGTTAGTCAATGTAAAAGGTTTGATGAACTCAACTCCTTTGTTCCTCTCAGTCCTATCAAGCCTTGTTGGGGAGTTTCATGTGACATCCTCACTCCCAGAAACTTGGTAAGATCTAACGGATCATAAAGAGAAAGCAAGTTGCACATAGAACGGGAAAGAGAATGAGTGGGAAATAGAAGGAGAAATAGATGACTATTCTGATTGTTTGATTGTGCATGTTTGGCCATAATGGAGTTCATATTTTTATGGTACTAGCGGGAAAAAGCTAAGCTACACGTGCACATAAATGCCACATATATCTTTCTGGATTGAAAGATTCAATCAGACAGCCACTGATACCACTTAGGATTGAAGACTATACAGTGTTAGTGGAGAGGACTAGGCAGCTGGAGATTGATTTTGAGCATACTCGGAAGTGTAAGGACGTGCACAAGAGGCAGAACTTGGAAGAAGTGTCACAAACAGTTTATTCTCGAAAGTCTAATGGGAAGAAGATAAAGTCCTATGTTGATGGAGTTATCAGTCATACTGGCAGCAACATTATAGAGCTGTGTGCTAAATATGAAAAACAACATCGTGGTGATTGTTTATTTGGCACATCACATGCTAAATCGGGACAGGAATCAACTCAGATGACTTTTCAAGGGGGACTAACTTCTAGAAGTAGCCAATAGAGAATGACAAAATCCAGTATTATGAGCGTAAGGAGCAGCCAAGGCAAAACACTTAACCAAGAGTTTTTTTCTTAATACAGCAAGCACCTGAAGAAGTTGTTGCCAATAATGTTGATGCATAGACCTTGATGAAGTGATTGGTCACTTTGGTGCTTATGTTATCATTCATGTTAGCTATGTTGTTATGTTTCAAATATTTGAAGACAGTTCGGTTGGATTATCTTATCTCAGATTCAAAATTTATCAGATTTGCTTTCATTATCACTCGGCAAGAATCAAACTTTCTTGAAGATTACTGTATAATTTATGTTCAATCCGCATCATGTTTAGTTAGGGTGAAGTCACGAATTTCGAGGAATAAATTTTATAAAGAGGAAAGACTGTAATAATAAGTTAAAAAAAAGATATAATATTAATATCAAAAAGACATAAGGATAAGCATCTATTTGTTACGTCTTTATGAGTCGTGGGTTCCTTTGGAAGAGAACGGAAACTTGAAAAAAGAGGAAGAAGGAAGAGAGAAATAAGAAGGGAAGGGAAAGGATAGCGTGAAGCTCAACTGCGACATGGGAAGTGGAAGAAGAAATCGAGAAATCATCGCGTGAGGGAGAACCTACTGAGAGGGATTCTGGTGTGGTTGCTTAGGTGAGAAGTTGACACCGCTGTTGGTTGTGGGCCCACTTGAGATTGACGAAGTCGGTGTCGTGCATGAAGGAGAAGACACTTCGACGACGAAGCATGCAGAACGAGTAGGCAACATCACTTGCGGGAGGAAGGAGGTCGGGCGGCTTGATGTGTTGTGCTCGTGCGTAGAGGAGGTCAAAGAAGATCGCACGTGTGTGTGTTGCGTCAAGCTACGACCGAAGAAGGCAAAGGAAAAAAAGGAAGTCAAGCCCTAATCTAGAAGCAAAGACGTCGTGCTCCTGTACAGAGAAAGGAAAGGCCTTCTTGTGAGAGGAAAAAGAGTCTCACATGTTTTATTGGGTCTAGTTGAGGGAAAAAATTTGCCTAAGTAAAACGCATGTAACGATGCGTGCGATATCCAATCAGAAGATGCCACGTAATTTGCAGCGGGCCCACTGCATTAAATTAATAAAATAGATCGAAATAATTCCGCGCGGGACCTGTTACCCGGCCCATGATGTAACGCGTTTGTACCCTGATCTGTAACTCCGATATACCCTTCCTATATATCCCGCGGTCGACCTGCAGTAACGCGAGGTACAGGGTCATGTAATGCGCTTGTAACCGGACTATATCCAAGCTATACCTTCCGCGGTAAACTCCCATGTAATGCGCTTGTAACCGCGCTATACATAAGGTATACCTTCCGCGGCAAAGACTTATGTAACGCGCTTGTAACTGCGCTATACCCAAATTATACCTTTCGTGGTAAAGAAATATGTAAGGCGACAGTAATTTTTTTGTAACCCGGTTGTAACCTTTAATATATGCCGCGCGTGTAACCTGGTTGAAACCTCTATATAACTCTGAACCGCGGTTATAATCCTCTTCTAACCTTTTAATTATGAATTGTAACATTCTTATAAACTCAAAAAATCGTGTTTTATAACTTTTGTAAAAAGTAGAAACAAATACAGTGACTTTATTTTTGAAAACAGTCATTCGCGCGTGCTAGGGTTTTCCTTCGTCGTCTTCCTTTCGCAGTAGAGTGTGAATTGCTTAGGCGAAGAAACACTAAAATGGAAGAGGTAAGCGCCGAGACCACAAAGATTAATTTGGTATAGGCCAATGTCGTGAAGTTGGAAGAGGCTCAGAAACCCAAATGCGATGAACCACCGCAAATGGTCAAGGACGGCCGTAAGGAGGAGTCAAAGAAGAAAAAGGATATTAAATCTAGATATTTTTTAGGGTTTCATTTCGAATCTGTAAAACTTGGTTATGTTTTAGGTTTAATTATTAAATTCATCATTTTATCATCATTTGGATTTTAATTTGATCTTAACCTATTATGATGTATTATTGTAGGTTATTTAGCGCAAAATCAAAGACCTGCAGGTGTCGTCCATCTGGTACGAGAAGTCCTGTACGAGAAGTCATCGATAAGGTTCGACCATCAGTGGACGAGGAAACATGGAGTAAATCGGAAGCACTGAATTTAGCTCGGTTTTTTGAACTCCCCCCGCACCGTCAAGATCATATTCTGACAATGCACATAATAAATTATTAGAATATTGATCGAATTGCATTCCACCTCAGAGGGAAATAGCTTAAATTTTATGCTGGCGAGGTTGCACTCCTAATTGGCATGCCAAATAGAGGTTTCTCTGCATACTGGAGTAAAGCCCCGCTAGCTAGTATGGATGCACGACAATTAAAAACCGTACTAGTAAACTATTCACCAAGAGAGTCCTCGAATACCCTTTTACAAGTATTCGTAAAATTTTTAATGTCAAATTTACTTTTCGCTTCAAGTAACTTCAGAATGTCAAAAGAGTTGTCGTGTATTTGTGAGAATGTTGAGTTATTTAAAGCATATAATTGACCAGCAACTGTATGTAATTTTCTGACCAAACAACTCAATATATGTGCCACAAAAATAAAGAAAGATCAGAAAAATAAAAAAAGATCAGTCGTTGGGATACATTACTGGTTTTGTATTCCTTCTGACAGTTGTTATTATTCATATAAGTCATGAAAATTAATATTCATAATTTTAGGCATTGCGATAAATTATTGTATCATGTTTCATGCAGCTGTGATTTTATGAGCATACCTCCTTGGTCCTCCCAGCAGTGCCTGAGATTAGACCAAGAAAGCTGAGGTGGCCAGTAAATGTAAAGTGGAATTTGGTTAAGATACAACTAGCCTTTAAGAGACAGACAGTCGCCGATGTGAGTTAGTTATTTATTTATTTCATATACAGTCTTATTATGATTTTATTATAATTTCATTGAGTTTGAGTCTATTTATTGGCTTGCAGGTTTATGATTATTTCATTGAAATAAAAGACAAGACAGCGAACATCAATTACTTGTCTCAGCTCGTGAAGAACCATCTAGCCCCAAAAAATATCTCCCACAACGGGAGACTCAATCCCGACCACAATATCTCAGCTCGTGAAGAACCATCCAGCCTCAAAAAACATCTCCCACAACGGGAGACTCAATCCCGACCACAATCTCCCACATTCATTCTTGTTTCTGATATAGTTCCTTATCGCAACGGTTTAGAACCAACACATGCTCACACATATACAGATACTAACCCTCTTATTATTGGTCTTCAAGAAATACATGCACTGTTTAGAGATCATCATAAATTGTTCATAGACTTTAAAGACAGTTGACAATCGTCTTACAAATATAGAGAATACAATTACAGAATTAAAAACTGAAGTTGTAGATTTACATAAAGCAATAAAATAACCTATTGGGGAATTACCATTGAAACGGGCCACAGCGTCCCCACTTGGTAGTTTAATTCGAAGGATTAAAGTAAAAGAGGATAGAAGGAAATGGCAACTCAGTTCCCCCTGCATGGTATTTGAACAAAAAAAGAAAAGTAAACCAGCACAGACAGTTGTTGAGGAGCCTGAAGAGGTACATACATTTAAAACTCATGATCAAATTCAATTCTTCTTTTACTAATATAATTAACAACATCTATTAATTAATAGGTTTGAGGTGTCAATAAAGGTGAAGCTGACCAATTGCATCATTCACCGTCTGTTAGAGAAGAAGCAGATGATGTAAATAAAGGGAAATCAACAGCTTTAGAGCCTACTATAAACGATGACATTATTGTTGATCAACCAACTGTAGATAATAAGGAGGTGACAGAATTTAATGAGAAAGAGTAGGATCAAGAACAGGTGGAAACACATTATGTTGATGAAAATTATCCTGATAAGGTATCGAATTTTTTCTTTATGAGTTTATATAAAAAATTTTAATATTTAAACTATATAATATTATTTCCTTATTTTATAGGTTTGTCCAGCACCACTTGTGGTTCATTTTCCTGCTAGAGAACAATTTTCGGATTATATGCGGGAAGCAATCGAACTTCGCTGTAGCAAATTCACTGACTTGTCAGTGTGCTGTGTTTTTAAATTGTTTTAGATATCCTACTTTCGTATAGATTTGACGTAACATTCATATGTTTGAAAAACAGATGTGATTTACTTATTAATATGAGACATGTGTCGTTAACACGACGTTATCTAGATGAACTCCTCAAGGAGGGTTGGTTAGGAAACGAACAGGTTGATTGTTTTGCAATGTTGATGAAAGCTAAAAGATGTCAAGCACCACATTTATATAAATCTTATTTATATGTCTTTTTATGCCACTGGGTAATTTTTCTAATTCATTTCTCCTATAACGTACCTTAATACATCTAACACACCAGCCTTATTCTTATGTGATGCCTCTTCTTTTATAAAGTTGTATAAAGTTAAAAAAAATTAAAGGATTTGTGGAGCACATTAAAACCGCAACTGCTGCGAATACTTTCCAATTTTATTGTCAATAATAAATAATTAGCATTGGACATTACTAGTTGTGAATATTTTACAATTTTATTGCCAATAATAAATAATTAGCATTGGACATTACTAGTTGAGGCAATAAAGAAGCGTAGATGGAGATTTTACGACTCCTTACCAAACAGAATGCATATGAATATCACTGACGTCATTGTAAGTAATTGTGTATAATACTGAGTTGATTTTACGACTCATACATTTCTTCAAATAAATGACCGATACATATAATCAGGGGCATACCAGTACAGAACAACAGTTTTGACTGTGGAATATTTGTATGTAAATATATGAAAGTAATAGTGCACAAGACTAAAGCTGATTGGAAAGAGTATTTGGAATGACAGAAGTCTATGCCACTATTTAGAGCTTTAGAGCGCTGAAATGGGATACGAGATATGCAAATTTGTTTTGTCAAGAACATGATCACAGATTTATGTGTATTATCATTTAACTCTTTAGTCAACCAAGATATGATCATTTTTAGCTAAAGTTATTAAAGAGTAACATAGTGTTTCTTTGTTTATAATGCAGACCCAAGTTACAAGGAAAATCATCATTTTAAAGATGTTGTTTTGAGATATAATTGTTTTGGTCTTGCTGATGTTTTGTTTGCAACATCTACTTAGTTTGTCATTTCTTGATAAAATCACATTTTCGATTTGTGCAGGACCAAAAGCAAAAATTAAATAACGCAAGCTTCGGGAATTCGGATTTCTTGCTGGGGAACAACAGTGATGATTATAGACGCTGATTTGATTTTACTGACTTCATATTTTTTTAGAGGAGCTCGTCGTTGATGTATAGTTTTAAATTCCTTTTCTAACAATATATTATACGTTTTATTTTCTGTACCTTCACATGCATTCTTTCGTTTGGACGCATGTTCGGCTTTATGTAATGATTGTAAAGGAATTTGTCAGCTGTGAATAAAGTATAAATTCTGTCTAAAATTTTTGTTGAATTGTCTATAGATTCTGTCTAAAATTATTTTGAAAGCAGAAAAACTTTTTGTTGAGGATAATAAGGTTTAAAATATATTCTGAGAACAACAGCAACAAATTTTTTGTTGGCATTTGAAGAAACAATAAATCAAACTCATCTTGATCATCATGTGTGAGTTTGAGTCTAAATTAAAGTTTCAAAATGTATAAACTTGGTTTCGAATGTATGATTTTGCTTAGTCATTCGAGATTTGTACTTAGAAATTCTGCTACAAGTCTTTCAAATCTGATTACAATACTTGCAAATCTGATATACAAGGCTTTCAAATCTGATTACAAGACTTTCAAATATATTCTTAGAACAGCAGTAGCAAAATCAGGTCATCCTGCACGTCTGCTTACATAAGTTTAATACAAAAAACTGTCTTGAAATTCTGATTACAGATTTGAGTAGAAGGTCATGTCTGCTTTACATAATAATGTTATAAAAACTGTCTTACTACCAATTATTATTCCAAAATCTGATTACAATTTTGAGTAAGGTGGCAAAATCTTATTTCAAAATCTGATTACAGAGTTGAGTAAGAAGTCAGAGTCTGATTACAAAGCCAAGTAGGAAAGCAAAATTTTATTTCAAAATCCGATTACAAAGGTTAGTTAAGAAGCCAAAATCTGATTACAAATCTAAGTAGAAAACCAAAATTTTATTTCAAAATCTGATTACAAATGTCAGTTAAGAAGTCAAAATCTGATTACAAATCTAAGTAGGAAACCAAAATTTTATTTTGAAAATTCTGAGTTTCTTCAACAAACTGAATCTGCCAACATCTTTTACAGAAATTCAGACCATGAAGGCATTGTTGTCTCATCAATTGACTCCATCATTATGGCAGTGTAAGATTCTTTATTCCGTGAAGCAAAGGAATTCTGCAATGGATAACAATGTATTAGTGAAAACTTGAAACCACCCTAAAAGGGTATTGGGAGAAAAATAAAAGATCAAAAGGTATATTCGACAACTCATACAATTTTGAGTAACATATACTTGAAAACTCATTCCAATAACCTTTTAGGGTGGTTTCAAGTTTTCACTTATACATTGTTATCCATTGCAGAATTCTTTTGCTCCACGAAATAGAGAATCCTACACTGCCATGATGACTGAGTCAATTGATGAGACAACAATGCCTCCATGGTCTGAATTTCTGCAAAAAATATTGGCAGATTCAGTTTGTTGAAGAAATTCAGAATTTTCGAAATAAAATTTTGGTTTCCTACTTAGATTTGTAATCAGATTTTGACTTCTTAACTGACCTTTGTAATCAGATTTTGAAATAAAATTTTGGTTTCCTACTTAGATTTGTAAGCAAATTTTGGCTTCTTAACTGACCTTCATAATCAGATTTCGAAATAAAATTTTAGTTTCCTACTTAGCTTTGTAATCAGACTCTGGCTTCTTACTCAACTCTGTAATCAAATTTTGAAATAAGATTTTGCCACCTTACTCAAAATTGTAATCAGATTTTGGAATAATAATTGGTATTAACACAGTTTTTGTAATAACATTATGTAAGCAAACATAGTCTCCTACTCAACTCTGTAATCAGAATTTCGAGACAGTTTTTGTATTAAGTTTATGCAAGCAGACGTGCAGAATGACCTGATTTTGTTATTGTTCTAAGAATATATTTAAAAGTCTTGAAATCAGATTTGAAAGCTTTGTATATCAGATTTTAACACAGTTTTTGTAATAACATTATGTAAGCAGACATAGTCTCCTACTCAACTCTGTAATCAGAATTTCGAGATAGTTTTTGTATTAAGTTTATGCAAGCAGACGTGCAGAATGACCTGATTTTGTTATTGTTCTAAGAATAGTTGTTGTTCTAAGAATATATTTAAAAGCCTTGAAATCAGATTTGAAAGCTTTGTATATCAGATTTGCAAGTCTTGTAATCAAATTTGAAAGGCTTGTAGCAGAATTTCTAAGTACAAATCTCGAATGACTGAGCAAAATCATACATTCGAAATTAAGTTTATACATTTTGAAACTTTAATTTAGACTCAAACTCACACATGATGATCAATATGAGTTTGATTTCTTGTTTCTTCAAATGCCAACAAAAAGTTTGTTGTTGTTGTCCCCATAATATATTTTAAACCTTATTATCTTCAACAAAAAATTTTTCAGCTTTCAAAATAATTTTAGACAGAATCTATAGACAATCCAATAGAAATTTTAGACAGAATCTATACTTTATTCACAATTGACGAATTCTTTTACAATCATTACATAAAACCGAACATAACACCCAAAATACATGTGTCATATGTCCAAACCAAAGAATACATCTGAAGGTACAGAAAATAAAACATATAATATATTGTTAGAAAATGAATCTAAAATTATCCATCAGCAACGAGCTCCTCCAAAAAAACATGAAGTCAGTACGATCAAATCAGCATCTATAATCAGCACTGCTACTCCCCCAGAAAGAAATCTAAATTCCCGAAGCATGCGTTATTTAATTTCTGTCTTTGGTCCTGCACAAATCGAAAATGTGATTTTATCAATAAATGACAAACTAAGTAGATGTTGCAAACAGAACATCAGCAAGACCAAAGCAATTATATCTCAAAACAATATCTTCAAAATGATGATTTTCCTTGTAATCTGGATCTGCATTATGAACAAAGAAAAACTATGTCATTCCTTAATAACTTTATCTAAAAATCATGATTTCTTGGTTGACTAAAGGGTTAAATGATAATACACATAAACCTGTGATCATGTTCTGTGATCATGATTTCTTGGTTGACTAAAGGGTTAAATGATAATACACATAAACCTGTGATCATGTTCTTGACAAAACAAATTTGCATACCTCGTATCCCATTTCAGCTCTAAATAGTGGCATAGACTTCTGTCATTCCAAATACTCTTTCCAATCAGCTTTAGTCTTGTGCACTATTACTTTCATATATTTACATACAAATATTCCACAGTCAAAACTGTTGTTCTGTACTGGTATGCCCCTGATTATATGTATCGGTCATTTATTTGAAAAAAAGTATGAGTCATAAAATCAACTCAGTATTATACACAATTACTTACAATGGCGTCGGTGATATTCATATGCATTTTGTTTGGTAAGGAGTCGTAAAATCTCCATCTACGGTCCTTTATTGTCCCAACTACTAATATCCAATGCTGATTATTTATTATTGGCAGTAAAAACAACTCAATATTTGCAGCTCAGTATTCGCAGCAGCTGCGATTGTAATGTGCTCCACAAATCCTTTAATATTTCCAATTTTATACAGCTGTATAAAAGAAGAGACATCACATAAAAATAAGGTTGGTGTGTTAGATGTATTAAGGTACGTTATAGGAGAAAAGAATTAGAAAATTTACCCAGTGGCATCGAGAGACATATAAGTAAGATTTATATAAATGTGGTGCTTGACATTTTTTAGCTTCCATCAACATTGCAAAACAATCAACTTGTTCGTTTCCTAACTAACTCTTCTTGAGGAGTTCATCTAGATAATGTCGTGTTAACGACACATGTCTCATATTAATAATTAAATCACATCTGCATTTCAAACATATGAATGTTACGTCAAATCTATACGAAAGTAGAACATCTAAAGCAATTTAAAAACATAGCACACTGACAAGTTGGTGAATTTATTACAGCAAAGTTCGATTATTTCCCGCATATAATCTGGAATTTGTTCTATAGCAGGAAAATCAACCACAAGTGGTACTGGACAAACCTATAAAATAAGGAAATAATATTGTATAGTTTAAATATTAAATTTATTTATAGAAACTAATAAAGAAAAAAACTTATACCGAAAAAATTCGATACTTTATCAGGATAATTTTCATCAATTAATGTGTTTCCACCTGTTCTTGATCATCCTCTTTCTCCTCAAATTTTGTCTCCTCCTTATTATCTACAGTTTGTTGATCAACAATAATGTCATCGTTTATAGTAGGTTCTAAAGCTGTTGATTCCCCCTTATTTACATCCTTTGTCTCTTCTCTAACAGACGGTGAATAATGCAATTGGTCTGTTTCACACTTATTGACACCTCCAACCTATTAATTAAAGATGTTAATTATATTAGTAAAAAAAGAATTGAATTTGATCATGAGTTTTAAATGTATGTACCTCTTCAGGTTTCTCAACAACTTTCTATGTTGGTTTACTTTTCTTTTTTCGTTCAAAAAACATGTAGAGGGAACTGAGTTGTCGTTTCCTTCTATCTTATCTTACTTTAATCCTTCGAATTAAGCTGCCTAATAAGGACGCTGTAACCTATTTCAATGGTAATTCCCTACCAGGTTGTTTTATTGTTTATGTAAATCTACAACTTCAGTTTTTAATTCTGTAATTGTATTCTCTATATTTGTAAAACGATTGTCAATTGTGCATTTAAAGTCTATGAACAATTTATGATGATCTCTAAGCAGTGCATGTATTTCTTGAAGACCAATAATATGAGGACTAGTATCTGTATATGTGTGAGCATGTGTTGGTTCTAGACCGCTGCGATAAGGAACTATATCAGAAACAAGAATGAATGTGAGAGATTGTGGTTGGGATTGAGTCTCCCGTTGTGGGAGATGTTTTTCCGGGCTGGATGGTTCTTCACGAGCTGGGGCAAGTAATTGATGTCGTTGTCTTTTATTTCAATGAAATAATCATAAACCTGCAAGCCAATAAATAGACTCAAACTCAATGAAATTATAATAAAATCATAATAAGACTGTATATGAAATAAATAAATAACTAACTCACTTCGGCGGCTGTCAGTCTCTTAAAGGCTAGTTGTATCTTAACCAAATTCCACTTTACATTAAATGGTCACCTCAACATTCTTGGTCTAATCTCAGGCACTGCTGGGAGGACCAAGGAGGTATGCTCATAAAACCAAAGTTGCATGAAACATAATACAATAATTTACCGCAATGCCTAAAATTATGAATATTAATTTTCATAACTTATATGAATAATACAAACCGTTATAAGGAATACAAAACCAGTAATGTATCCCAACGGTTGATCTTTCTTTATTTTCGTGGCACAGATATTGACTTGTTTGGTTAGAAAATTACATACAGTTGTTGGCCAGTTATAAACTGTAAATGACTCGACATCCTTACAAAAACACGATAACTTTTTGACATTCTGAAGTTACTTGAAGAAAAAAAAAATTGGACTCCCCTGGTGAATAGTTTAGTAGTGCGGTCTTTAACTATCGCGCATCCATACTAGCTGGCGGGGCATTACTCCAGTATGCAGGGAAACCTCTATTTGGCATGTCAATCAGGAGTGCAACCTCGTCAGCATAAAATTTAAGTTCTTTCCCTCCGAGGTGGAATGTCATTCGATCAATATTCCAATAATTTATTATGTGCATTGTCAGAATATGATCTTGAGGGTGCGGGGGAAGTTCAAAAAACTGAGCTAAATTCAGTGCTTCCAATTTACTCCATGTTTCCTCGTCCACTGATGGTCGAACCTTATCGAGGACTTCTCGTACTCCAGATGGACTGCACCTGCAGTTCATTGATTTTGCGCTAGAAAACCTACAATAATGCATCATAATAGGTTAAGATCAAATTAAAATTCAAATGATGATAAAATTATGAATTTAAAAATTAAAACTAAAACATAACCAAGCTTTACAAATTCGAAATGAAACCATTAAAAATACCTAGATTCAATATTTTTCTTCTTTGACTCCTCCTTACGGCCATCCTTGACCATTTGCGGTGCCTCCTTGCATTCGGTTTTCATAGCCTCTCCCAACTCCGCGACATTGGCCTCTACCAAATTAGTATTCGTGGTCTCGGCGCTTACCTCTTCCATTTTAGTGTTCATTCGCCTAAGCAATCCACACTCTACTGCGAAAGGAAGACGACAAAAGAAAACCCTAGCACGCGCGAATGCCTGTTTTCAAAAATAAAGAGTCATTGTATTGGTTTCTAACTTTTACAAAAGTTATAAAACACGATTTTTTGAGTTTATAAGAATGTTACAATTCGTAATTAAGAGGTTACAAGAGGATTATAACCGCGGTTCAGAGTTATATAGAGGTTTCAACCAGGTTACACGCGCGGCATATATTAAAGGTTACAACCGGGTTACAAAAAAATTACTGTCGCCTTACATATTTCTTTACCACGAAAGGTATAAATTGGGTATAGCGCGGTTACAAGCGTGTTACATAAGTCTTTCCCGCGGAACGTATACCTTATGTATAGCGCGGTTACAAGCGCATTACATGGGAGTTTACCGCGGAAGGCATAGCTTGGATATAGTCCGGTTACAAGCGCATTACATGGCCCTGTACCATGGAAGATACATGGTTGGTATAGTCTAGTTACAATCGCGTTACTGCAGGCCGACCGCGGGATATATAGGAAGGGTATATCGGAGTTACAGATCAAGGTACAAACGCGTTACATCACGGGCCGGGTAACGGGTCACGCGCGGAATTATTTAGATTTATTTTATTATGTTAATGCGGTGGGCCCCCCACAAATTACGTGGCATTTTCTGATTGGATATCGCACACATCGTTGCGTGCGTCTTACGTAGGCAAATTTTTTCCCTAGTTGAGGCCGAAGGACTATGAAGAAGGGCCTTTGTGCAATGAGACGGAGCCAAAGCTCGCGCATCTGTGGGTCCATGAGGTTAAGGCAGTTGATTGAAAGGTAAAAGTTATAGACCGAGATATTTATTATTGTTAATTAATATAATGTTTTATATGTGTTTATGTGAGTATGAGTTAGGATTTAAGTATATTTAAATTTTTTAATCAAATATAGATATGATGTATTAAAATATAAGCAATGTGTTTAACTAAACAAGAATTAAGCAGTAAAAGTTCAACTTGGAAGCAGAAGAAGTTGGTGAAGCGTGGAGTGAGGGAGGAAATCGATCCCGATAACTCATAAGAAAATCAGATAGGCAAATTTTATCTTATTGATAAAAGAGTCTTGAAATTGTGTAATTAGATTTAACTTTCAAAAGAAATTTAAGTTATATTTTTTTAGTATTAGTATTGATTTAAGAATTTAAACTCATAATTAAGATGAGGAAATTGAATTATACTTAAATAATACGAGATAAATTTATTCAATGCAATGTTGTATATTATAGTTGCTTAATTTGAAGGAGACGGCAGAAGACGATAACAAGAAAATCAGTTTGAATTACGGTGAGTAATTATATTTTTAAATTTCAATAACTAACTTTATTTCAAAGTGTAAGTTTGATTTTATTGATGTTTTATTTACGCTTTATTTCAATAAGATTTAAATTATAATTGATTCTTCATATTATCAGATATGAAAATATGCATATTAAATAGTTGCATAATGAAATTAAATCTTATATATTTTTTATATTGTCAGTCATGACATATGTATGTTAAATGTTGTTGTCTTGATAGTTGCATGATGGTTTAGTTTATGAAGATATTAGTATACTGCACAATCTTTATATTCTAACAAAGATGTATATGTTAGTTCATTGTATGACTAAATGTAAATGCAGGTTATAATTTGACTTTATTTAACCGTCAGAGCTAGAGTAAAAGTGCATCTTTAGATTATCATATGACCTTAGATTTTAGTAGAGTTGCATGACTTTTAGTAAATAAATACAGGTCTCGCATGAAAGAAAGGTATGCTTTGAAGAATGAAATGAAAATATAGTATATATGGATGCTTGTATATGCATGTTCAGAGGAGTTCACCTCCTAATGGTACAGGCATAGAGCATCAGTATACCCGTGCGCAGAGTTTTTCTATCACCGCGGACAATTGTGATAGTTGGTTCACTAACCGTTATCCTGACGAGACGAGAAGATCATAGCTTACCTCCCCAGACAATTATAACAAACCACTGTGCCGACGGAATAATATCAGTCAAAGGCATGTAAGGGTCTTTTCGCCCTAAACAATTATGATGTTTATACCACTAATAGTTGTGCCGATGGGAGTAGAAGAGCAATATCAACCAGGGGTGTGTTAAATTGTTTTGATGGAGACCCTCAAAACAAATAGATGTGTGTATAAAGAATATAAAGTAAAAATAAAGTAAAAGAAAATGTATATAGGATTTTTGAGTATTTTCATTCAGAAAAAATCATTGATACATACAATAGTATATTCAACATTTCTTATAGAGTTATGAAAAATTGGCATATTCTAAGATTTCTTACAGATATATGAAAGACCAGCATGCATATTGAATTATTTCCCTTAGGTTACTGTACTTTAGAAGGGTGATTGCTCCTGGGCTATCTCTCCATAACTCATTATGTTGCTTTAACATTTCTTTCAGGTTTAAGTTTTTTTATTAAAATAAATAGAAGATAGTAAAATGTATACAAGAGGCGAGAACAACAAATAAAAATGTATAAAAATTCTAATTGATAATTTTAATTGTCTTTTTTAATAGATTTTTCTTAAAGATTTGAATGTTAAACTGTTGGTGATAGAATAACAATATAAGAAAATTATTTTCACTGTCTAACCATCTGTTGTCGTCTTGGTTAATTCCAAGACGGGTCAGGTGGTGACAAATGTAACCTTAGTGATGAGTGACGACCGAATGATATGACATTACGTGAAAATTGTTGAGATCTATACAATTATAAGTGGCATTAATATGATTAAATTGATGAATTTTATCAATATATTTATAATTATATATGAATAGATAAAATACATATTTTATATAATCATCATGATTTATTGCATTACATGTCTTTTTTTTTTACAAAGTTTATATGATTACAGTATGTTGTGACATGTGTCATGGACATGTATATAAGTTACATATGAGCATTTATGTTTATTTTTCATCTTTAAAATTTTATTTAAGTATTGATTATTTTGTTAAGCTTGTTGTAACTCGCTCTATGTTATTCACTTTCAGGAAATGATAAGAAAAAATAAGGTGAGTAGCCAAGTGTGAATTGTCCAACTTTCGCATTTTATGATTTTGAAAACTTGTAAAGTCTTTTAAGTACGTAATTTTATTATGTTGGATTTAGCAGCTCTGTATAAATATATATGTTTTGAAGATATGATTTTTCACGCTTTTAAATATATAAATATGAATGAATTATGAAATGTAATGTATCAAGTATTTTTCTAGCGATTTAGTGAGACTATGCCCTCACTCACTATGTCCTGATTCTGTAAATTAGTACGAGTGCTTGTAAGAATTTAATTTGACTGAATCATTCACTTCTAACGCACCGAAGTTAATCCTTAAAGGGGGCAGTCGGTTGGGGTGTGACAAAATAGGACCTCATGCAGGATTTGATTAAAGACGATGGGATTTCAATAGAGATAAGAGTGGCAGAGAAAACAAAAATAATATTTTTTTAAGAATAACATTAATTTTAAATATATATATATATATATATATATTCTCTATTTTTTTATATAAGTTTTTGGGTATGTGATTATCTTGTCTTGCGAGTTCTTCTTGTCCATGTATGTCAAATTTTTGTCATTATCTTGCAAACGAACAAATCTTGCAAATTTCTATCATTCAATAGCTATGGCAATCTGTGTGTAAACCTTAATTATTTTCTATAGCATCAACACAATCCATTTAGCAAAACCAACAATGATTGCCCAATTTCAATTTGTGTTGTGCGTTTCGAACAAAACATGGACGATAGCCTGTCAGTCTTTCACTGATATCATCGCATTTGAATGAATTGAATATGAATAGTTGAGTAGGTCAACAGCTATTTCTTAAAATACTATGAATTCTAATTTAACAATCTGATTTTGGTATGCCTATAGGGTATGTAAGATAGTTCATGAATCTTTTATGTGAAGAATGTGAAATTTGTGTATTGTCTTAATATCTAACAAAAAATCAAAAACTGGTTTTTACTCCTAAAAGACAAAGCCCGCGAGATATAACAGCCAATTCCTGGCATTTTTCTCTTGTTAGAGGTAGGCAACCTCAGCTTCAACATATAACTGTCAAATATGATTTTCTTTAATTGTTTAAGCATCAGTATGTGTGCAAAAACACAAGAATATGCATGCAAGTGATGTTTTGTAACCTAATATAAATAAATATGTGCCAGCCCACCGGGCACATGAAAACTTAAATTACTATAATGCATTTTGAAAAATATATTAGTTTCACGCCTCATTGTCATCTTAAGTTGTCACATGACCGAAAAAAAAAATTCAAAAAATAAAATTTAAAACTGAGTTTACAGAGTAGATAAAGGAGTGAATTATTTACTTAAACTGGCCAGAATTCTTAAAAACACAAAATTACTTGGTTTGCATAAATTTTCAAGAATTTTCTGCAACAAACATGTAGTGCAGATCTCAATTTCACAATTTTGTATTTTCTCAACATCACTAGATGAAGTAAATTCCATCACAAATCTGCTTAATTCACAGCATATCAATCTTTAACTACATCCAAAGGTAGCTTTTTAGATCATCTTAAACATAAAATTATAAATCAAAACCAAAACTTTTAACATATTAAGTATGTTTGATGAAAATTCATCACATTAACTAAAATTAACATGATCATGAAGGCAAATAATATCAAGCATAGGGTGTTTAATTTCCTATTTGCAAGGTATGCAAAAAATAAAATATCAGATGCTCGGAAAAGCATATCTCCCTGCACAGTAAAAGCATGGTAGAGCAAACAATCACGAAAATAAGATAGAGAAGAAAAAATTTCACACTTGCTCTTTCATTGGCTCATGGCATTATACAATGAACCCGCGTAAGCAGGAAGATTAATGGGAAACGAATTGCAATTGGGAGAATACATATAAGTGATTTTAATTTTTATCATGACTAGATAGTTCAAAGTCGCATGTATTTGTTTTATAGCTAAAACGTGCGATATTAGATCGAGATGGATAAGAAAAAGTGCATTCTTGTATTGTAAAAGTAGGGAGTATCACATGACAAACAAAAGCAAAAAAAAAATGAAGATTTTCCAAACACATCTTTTAAGCACACATATAACATTAAGGGTCTGTCTGATAACGGATTTTGAGCAGGATTTAACCCAGATTTAGCCTATATCTTGTTCATTTTGGACAAAATAAAGCCGCGATTTAATAAATCCGGATTTCAAGGATTTCTCTAGTAGATTCAGGAAGAGCGAAGAGAAAGAATGGCGCGAACAAGCTTACCTTCCTCCACGGTTTTGGGTAGAGCGGAGCGAAAAGAGCAGAAAGATCGATTGTATCGCTAGGGTTTCCGGAGAAGCGAGAGCAGCCGGAGAGGATAGTGATGATGGAGGCGAGGCATTCGGGCGGGGTTTTGGTTTTATGATTAATTAATGAATAATAAGATTAAATATAATTAAATATTTTTATATCTGTTACTTAATTATTAAATTGTTCCTTAAATTCAACCATTATGATTGTTAAAATTTATATTTTAAATATTTATTAAACCTACTTATTACTTTGGGCATTTCGTGCATTTCAGGATAAGCTGTTTATCATGAAACGCGGTCCGCGGTTACGTTTAGTGTAAAAACTCAGACAATTTCAGATAAACTAGTGAAACGAGCGAACCAAACTGTCAGTTCAGGGCAGTTCGGGCATTTCAGGATAAGCTGTTTATCATGAAACGCAGCCCGCGACTACGTTTAGTGTAAAAACTCAGACAGTTTCAGATAAACTAGTGAAACGAGCGAACCAAACTGTACGGCGGCGTTTATAAGCTGCCCCAAACGAATCCTTATTCGTTCTCACACATCCCCTAAAAGTTTTTTCCTTAATACATTTTTTACAAAATGAATAAAAAATTAGAAATCAAATGTTTGAGGGGTACTAAGTTATTGCAAAATTCACCGAGAACATTCTTTCATGCTTTGTACTCATGGGGAATCCCTTGACAACTACATCTTTTTTATAGGAAGAGATCATCCTTCTAAGAGAAATAACCCCTGCCGAATTCAATAATTTACGGTTAATAGTCTCTTTCATTTACCATATTTTTTTTCGCAAAATAAGCGTAAAAATTTTATTTGATTTTAAAGTATGTTTATTTTGATATTTCTTTTAAGTCATGTTGAAAAACGAAGAAAGTTTGGAACAAGTGTCACTTAGTAATTGCATGTGAAGATTGATTCTTTGTTCTCAGTGTTTAGAGGAGATTAAATTAAATGAACAACAAAAAAATCATTTTAATAAAAAAAATATTGAGAGTCACGATATCGAAATTTACAAACACACCGCAAAACTCTAATGTGTCAGCATATCTAGCATCAAAAATAACAAAATTATGCTTAATGCAGTGTGAGAACATTAAAAGGTGCAACATAATTTTTTTGTCATAACAATAAAATCAAAAACAGTCACATGTCTAACACCTAAATGTCATACTTTTTGTGAGAGTTTAAACAACAATTTTGGGACATGAAAGGTGCAACATAATTTTTTTTGTCATAACAATGAAATCCAAAACAGTCACATGTCTAACACCTAAATGTCATGCTTTTTGTGAGAGTTTAAACAACAATTTTGGGACATGCTGCACAATTCTGATGTATTCACATATCTAACAGCCAAATAATAATCATGATCAACATAGATGAGTGAGCAATGAGCTAGTCGTGAAGGTAAAGTGCTGCAAGTACGGAAAGAAAAAATCATGATCATACCATGATAATGAAACTAAAAAAATAAGATCATATCATAATCATATAATTAGAAAAATTGTCAAGCATACCGAACAATAAATGATTAAGAAGACACAACAACTCAAAGACATTAGTCTTACAGACAACATCTTAAAATAGTTTCAGACGCAATATCACCAAAATCGAAGCTGTGAGCTCACATGAAGCCAAATGCTAGCCACAATGATAAAAGTAAGCTCCTATGTAGAGAGAGATAATGGGAGATAATTATGAGTCTCAAGCACCTCACATGGAAAATGAGCGAGGAAAAAACAAAGACTAGTGATGATAAGATTAACCATATATGCACAAAGACACCCTAAATATGAACAATAATGCCCTTAATGGACTTGTATCATTGATATTATAAGGGCACATTCAAAATAATGGGGGGTCAAATAAAAAAGAAAATATAACGAAACTGCGTAAAATAGGCCGTCATGGATTGAGCCAAGAGGCATCGTGCTATAAATTCACGTTTTGATTTTCACCCTTGATGAAGTCCTGTCGTTCGGTCAAACAGTCGGATGCTGCATTCTAATAATGTACTGTCATGTCCCCACAACCCCGAACGGTATCTCAGTTTGTATAATCAGTAAAAATCATATAAATTGGATTGTTTTATTTTTAATAAAGTCGAGACATCATCAAACTACTCTGCTCATCTATCAAAGTCGCATGTTGACATGGTGACTGGCTTTTGAAAATCAAAGAACTATCCATTTAAAATATTATATTTTTTAAAGGTTTTTTTTTTAATAATGGAAAGAGATAGAAGAGAGGATGTGTGGACATCCGCAAACAGATTGAGCTAAGGAAATTGGTTGAGAAATGTAAAGCCAATGTGATCTTCAACTCCTTCAAAACTAATCATCACTAGAAAGAATTATGAAGCTATTTGATCTAAAGTAGAGTGACTAAGGTGATAGAACTTGGAAAATGACATGACAAATGAAGACGGTGATCATAATTCTTGAAATTGAGACTATACGACACTCGTAAAAATAAATTGAAAATTTTCTCATACTAAGTATGATATTTGTAGTTTTCACCATAATTTTCTAATTTACAACAAATATCCAAAATTATGGTGAAAACTATATTACA
Organism: Phalaenopsis equestris; assembly: GCF_001263595.1. Classification (NCBI taxonomy): domain Eukaryota; kingdom Viridiplantae; phylum Streptophyta; class Magnoliopsida; order Asparagales; family Orchidaceae; genus Phalaenopsis; species Phalaenopsis equestris. The sequence continues at coordinate 65,233,374 of NW_018164444.1, read as the reverse complement.
CACTTTAACAATTCAGATCGGACAGCAATGTAAATAATAAAAATTAAGGGAAAGATATGTAAATATTCCTTTCTTTCTGTTTTAATAGAAATGTTCATATGCTCTAATGTATTTCGCGGGGGGTTTTCTTGTTCCAGGGGAAAGAGCGGCTTCCTCTTTCTCTCTGCCTCTCCTGCAGCTTAGCAAGACAGCATGAGGCGGGCGGCAGCAACCCTAACAAGTCTGGCGAGATCAGGGGCGGCGGCGCCATCTAGCGCCGCCGGGAGGGTATCGTCCCCCCCGTCGTTGTGTATTCCGCATTCGCAAGCTTCAGCGTATTCTAATTGCTTTTCGATCCTGTTTTACTTTCTTGGTCGTCTCAGTTCCATGATTTCTTACTTCCGTCCTTGCAGTGGAGATTATCGAAAATCACAGTCACCGCGAGTACAGCTCCGGGACGACCACCTCATCGCCGTGCTTCTCATCTTTGTTGCCGACTATCTTCGCAGCTGCTGCAGTCGGAGTAGCGTCCGTGGATGCCTCATTTGCAGACGTCGGCGAGGTACTTGCCAATATAATTACTATGGGTTTTCTGTTGCATTTTTTTTTCTTGGTGTTTGCTTAATCTTTGTTTGAACTCCTGGCTGATCAACGGAAAAGCTGGCGGTTGCTGAGAGGCAGAGATTGGAGGAGTTGATTAAGAGTCGAGGGATGCAGCCGGGTTCTTACCCGCTCTTTACTGTTGATGTCAGAGGGCCAAAGGTTTGATGGTTGATTTTGTTAATTTTGGTTTGAAGTTGTTATTTGCCAGATACTCCTGTTATTGCTTATATGGACTAAATTATGAAATCGAATGTCGTTTGTGAATTTGATTTCGTCAGACCCGTCTGATACTTATGTTGTTGCTTATGTGGAATTAAATTATGAAATGGGAATGTTGTTAAGTTCGTTTATGAATTTTATTTCATCAATTATGAATAAGTTGGGTATTAGTATGACAGAATAACTGAAAATTTTGTCAGATATAGAATCTTCTTGACATATCAAAACCATATTCACTTCTATGGAATTAATTGACTTGAAATTCAGATGCCAAACATAGTATCAAATGGATCCCTGAATTTGAACTGGATCTAGACAAATAGCGCTAATGCAGTGTTGGAAATAGAGGCAATTGATCTAAAAAAGCTATAATCTATTAAATTTAGAGATATTAGCCAAACAGTTAAGTTTGATTGTTGATAGGAAATGCAATATTTTTTTTCAGTAAGTTCTTGGATTTGAAATCGGGAATTGGGATCCTCTTTTTGTTGGGCTTAGAAAATTTATTTTTTGAAATATGCAACCTACTTTTAGGTTATATTGCTATGCTCACCTATATAATGACCCGAGCTTTGAGCTCAAGGATTTATCTAGCACTCTTGTGGTTGTTGACTGCCTATTGTAACACAAACATGGAATTAACATATGATGCTGTGGATGACTGAGGGTTAAATCGCGGGGTCTGGGTGAGGGCCAACAGAGAAATCAAATCACCATAGATCGGGATACTTTATCATTCGATATCACAATAGGAAGATAAATCAAATCTCCATTGCTAATAGATAAAACTTGATGCTTCTTAAACACAAACTTTGATTGCCATAAGAAGGAATACCAACCAATCTTCTAGCGCCTTTAATTCAATCATCACCACCACAAATAAATTAATGTAATGCAACCTGCCATAGCAACTTATTATAGGAGGTAATATAGATTAAACTAGGATTGAAATCATGCTAAGTCATGTGAATAAATTTAACACTAAGGTATAATGCATTACTTTCTTTGCTTCATTATTGACAAATTTTTTATAATAGAAATAGCAATTAAAAAAAAAAAGAAAAAGAAACAATTTGTTCTCATTTTGTTTCTTGATGCAATGCTTATGATGAGAAGAAACACGAAGATTTCTATCAATAAGATGTAGACATTGTGTAAGATCCAAAAATATGTTATTACCTTTTTCCTTTCTTTCCTTCGTTGCTCTCTACATTACCGACTTCCCAAAATCGCACTTTCCTTTTTCTTCTCCTGCTCACACTTGTCGCTTTCCTTTTCTTCATTTGTTTACCACCTCCCACGACTATTTAGAGAAGGCCGAGCATGGGCAAGGGCAATGATTCTCCACATCTCCTATCCCTCACCTCATTCCAATCTCCATCTTTCTCTCGATCTTCTTCCCTCTGCTTATCCGATTTTGCCCCAAAACCATCGCCTCCGTGACCGAAACCTACAACACTATTGCGAGTAAAGCTAGATGGAAGGCAACAGTGGGATCGCAGTATAAAGTGACCCGACCTCCCATCTTCTTCTCCTCCTTCCGTTCGTTGCCACCCGAAATCATCGAAGAAGTTAACCCTCGCTTTCATCCCTCTTGCACGCAACAGCTCCTCCTTTCGTTCGCTGCCACCCGAAATCATCGAAGAAGATAACCCTCGCTTTCATCCCTCTTGCACGCAACAGCTCTTCTAGATCCCATAAAATCCACCTCCCAAGGGATTTCTAAATCGGGATTTAAGGCAAAACAAAGTGGGACAGAGATTTAATAATTAAGATTAAGAGATGTTTTTGTGATTGTTCATTAGGTTATTTCAAAATATAAGTTTTCTTCCTCAGCAAACTAAAATGAAAGATTATATTATTATAAGTATGTTAATAGGCCAATGTGCACAAATTTTTTCTTTTAAAATATTATAACAAGAATAATAACATTTATAATTATCTATTAGGTAGCACCTAATTTAATGAATGAATAAATTTATTTGTGTAATAATTTATAATTTTTTTTTTCAATTGGTGTTGGATCCATATTCAAACCGTCGAATTCATAGAAGTATCGTGATTATCGTCTCGAGGTAAATATTGTTTATTGAAGGATAAACGTATCTTTACTAGTTAGGGGCGTTATTTCTTGTTAATTATAATAGAAACACATATATTGTTTATGTTTTATCAGTCCCGCTCTTGCTACTTTAATTATGGTATTGCACTTGTTACAAACCTACTTTGTTGTTCATGATGAAATTATCTACTGTCTTAATATATTGCTATATATTTGAATAATCCTGCAGTTATAGTGTTGTCTTTTTCTTGCATTTTATGAACCTATATGTAGATTCACGTCATATCACAAGCCTGTAAAATTGCATACTTCTTACCTATTATACACGAGAAAACAAATTGGCATGCTCGTGTGTGATAATATGCAGGTCAGTAGAATTTTTTTGGAATTTGGCTCGTCGGGCAGACGGGCCTACAGAGTGATGACTCTATAATTGATATTTGTTAAAACCAATTTTAGGGTGTCTAATAAAACCACATAAATATAAATATAAATATAAATGAACATTTAATGATAAGAAATTTAATTAAAAATGATTGCATGTTTTGTATGATATGCATATCCGATATTTACCCCTTTTATCGGTCTTACAGTGTTGCATATGCACCTAATAATTATTCCTTGTTGCTACTGTATGCCCCATTTCCCTTGCCGCTCATGCTTTAATAGATATATGCTATTTATTGAGTTTATCAAACTTATTGTTGATATTTTTTAATAACATGTTATATTCAGTCACTAGTAGGACCGTCTCCACCAGAGCAAGCTATTCAGTTTTAGTTTCTTAGTTTTGTTATTTTTTCTCAGTATTTGTTTTAACTATTGTGATTTTCCTTGTTGGATCTTGGTAGTTGTTTCATATTATCATTTTTGTTTTAATTAAGCTAGTTTTCTATTTATAGTTGAGTTGTATCAGTGAACTTTTCAGTGTTAATAAAATTTTCATTTTCTTCTTTATTTGCATGTAAGTCTTTATTTGAAAATACAAAACAGGTTTATTTCATTTCTTCTTGCCTTGTGTTGCCGGGTTGTACCGCCTTCTGGACTCGGGGTGTGACAGAGTGATATTAGAGCCCGTGTTTTTTATTTGACCTTCTTTGAGTTGCATCTTATTTCCTTTGACTTCTTAGAATTAGGGAGGGGATAGGTTATCCTTGTAAGTCAGTTATTCCATCTGACAAAGAGAGGCGCTGCGACCGCTCGTGGATAGGAGTTCAGTGATCTACTATAAGTGAGGTGCCTGTTCTGAGGAGGTTTCCGCTCCCCTAATCGCCGTCATGCTGATCCAACTGAAACCACCGAGACAGCTGGAGCACAAAGTCTCAACTTGGCGACTATCGTGGAGGTGATAACATACTCAAACATTGCAAGCTAACTCTGCAACCCAAATTGCACAGGCGGTCCAAGCCATCCAACAAGCCGTTTAACCAACAATACAAGTCATTCAACTAGTTCTACTCGTGGCTGCCATGGAGACTCAACCCAATCAACCAATGAAAATGACCAACTTGAGCACTATGGATCGAGCGATGGATCAGTTTTTGAAAACACATCCTCCTACCTTTAATGGCACGGTGGGCTTGATCTAGTCTGATGCATGGCTCCATTATATTGAGAAGAGACTTCAAGGAATAAAATTTCCTGAAGCCCATAAGGTGGACATTGTGACTTTCAGTTGCGCAAAGGAGCTGATGATTGGTATGAAAGTCACTGTCACAAAATTTTTAGACTTATGTGGTAGTATCTTGGGCAGATTTTGAGAGAATATTCCTGAAACAGTATTTCCTTTCTGCAGACCGGGCCAAGCTCATGAATGACTTAAGAAAGCTGGAGCAAGGGATGAAGGCCGTTCAACGGTACGCAAGTTGCCAGGATCTTTCGTTTCATCACATCTATTAATCAACATGAAGATCAAAAGGTCTATCATCTACTGGTTGGCTTGAGAGAGGACGTTCAAAGGTGTTGATTTGCGGTTAAATGCATGAATTACAACGAACTAGTGGATCGATCTATTCATGAGATGAAAATCAACGTTTGCGAGGAAAAGCATGTTGGGAAGCAGAAGAATTCTAATACAAAAGCCAATTGGAGTTCCCAAAAGAAGCAACTGAGAATCAAAATAACCAAGTGCAGAAGCCAAAAAACAAATCCTCGATGCGTTCGTTGCGGGAAATGATATTCTGGGACTCGTAAGTTGATTGTCGGTAAATGCTTCAATTGTTATAGCACCGATCATAAAGCTAAGGAGGTCAGCTGTAAGGGACAAACGCCCAAGAAAATAATTCCAAGTGTCATCATAATAGTAAGTGGCATAAGTCAAATGGAGGACAATTTCAGTAGCATCATAAAAAGGGTCAAGCAAAGTATAATCATTTTCAGCATCAACATCAACAACTAAAAAAAATTGTGGCATCTTAACCATATCAACAGTGTTCTCTTGCACCACAGTACCAACAACCTCAACAACTACGACTGATGTATCAACAATCCTCAATGTTGCAGTACTGACGTCAACGAGCTCAAGCTTCGGAGCAACCCAGGCATGCGATTCCATCGCGAGCATTTGTTATGATGCAAGAAAAGGCTCGAGAAGCTCTTGATGTGGTGACAGGTATCATCCTTATTTTAAAGCAACCAACAAGAGTATTTTGTGACTCAGGGGCAACTCATTCATTCATATCAAACAAATTTGCATCCAATGCATTGATTTCTCCATTACAAACATATGTATCAATCACTTAACCATCTGGATCACCTATGATTGATACTTAGTGTATTCGTGATTGTGACATTATCATAAATGACATGCATATGCCTGCTTCTCTCATAACATCCCCATTAGCTGAAATTGATGTAATCTTGGGTATAGACTAGCTATTCACATATCATGCAATTATCAATTGTCATAAGAGATGGGTAAATTTCTGCATACCTGGCTCACTTACCGTTTGTTTCAAGAGTAGTAGAGGAGTCATTTTTTGTCTAATTTCGGCAATTAAGGTTTATAAATTGATATCCCATGGGTGGCTGACTATTTTGCTCATGTGTTAGATTTTGAGAAATCCAGTGTTGCCTAAGATAGTGTCCCAGTGGTTCGAGAATTTGCGGAGTCATTTCGTGAAGTGCCTGGCTTACCACTGGATCGTGAGATCGAGTTTACCATATATGTACTTCCGGGGACCACTCCAATTTCTAAAGTGCCATATCTGATGGCCACTGTAGAACTCCAAGAACTCAAAATCCAGTTGCTAGAATTGCTTGATTAAGGAGTCATCCAGCCCAGTGTTTCATCTTGGGGAGCACCAGTTCTATTCGTAAGGAAGAAAGATGGAAGCACGCGGTTGTGTACAGACTACTGAGAATTAAATAAGGTCACCATGAAGAACCAGTGTTTCATCTTGGGGAGCACCAGTTCTATTTGTAAGGAAGAAAGATGGAAGCACGCGGTTGTGTACGGACTACTGAGAATTAAATAAGGTCACCATGAAGAACAAGTACCCACTGCCTCGTATAGATGATTTGTTCGATGAACTATAAGGATCTTCGATATTTTTCAAGATTGACCTCCGATCAGACTACCATCAGTTGAAGGGCAATGATGAAGATGTTTCAAAGACTGCTTTTCGATTTCAATATGGACACTATGAATTATTAGTGATATTATTTGGTTTAACTAATGTCCCCGTTGCCTTTATGGATTTGATGAACAGAGTTTTTATGCCTTACTTGGTTTGATTTGTTATTATTTTGGTCTACTCTAAAAATGAAGAGGAGCACACCCAACACCTTAGAGTAGCACTGAATACTCTTCGTGAGAATAAACTTTATGCCAAATTATCTAAGTATGAATTTTTGCTTCGAGCAGTGACATTTTTGGGACACATTTTTAGTGGAGCTGGAATTTTTGTGGATCTTGCTAAGATTAAGACAATAATGGATTAACTGAGGCCGAACAATGTCATCGAGATTCGTAATTTTCTAAGATTAGCTGGATACTATCAGAGATTTATTGAATGTTTCTCTCGCATTGCCACACCTTTATCAAAGTTGACACAGAAGACTATTAAGTTTGAATGGTGCAATGCTTGTGAACAAAGTTTCCAGAAACTCAATAATTACTTGGTAACGATCACCTTCGTGACCGAAGCTTGCGACACTTTTGGGAGTGAAGCTAGACGTGAGAGAGCTGATCTCCCATCTTCCTCTCCTCCTCTGTTCGCTCATACTCGAAACCATTGAAGAAGATAACCCTTGCCTTCATCCTTCTTGCGCACTACAACTCTTCTAGATCCCGTAAAATCCACCTCACAAAGGATTTCTAAATCAGGATTTAAGGCATAACAGAGGGGGACAAAGATTTAAGATGTGAGATTAAGGGATGTTTTTGTGATTGTTTATTAGGTTATTTCAAAATTTAATTTTTTCTCAACAAATTAAAATGAATGACTATATTATTATAAGTATGTTATTAGGCTAACGTGCACAATTTCTTTCTTTTAAAAATCTTATAACAAGAATAATAACATTTATAATTATCGATTAGGTGACAGCTAATTTAATGAATAAATAATTTAATGAATAAATAAATTTATTCTCATAATAATTTATAATTTGCTTTTCCAATTGGTGTATGATCCATATTTGAATCGTTGAATTCATAAAAATACCGTGATTGGTATCTCGAGGTAAGTAACTGTTGTTTATTGAATGATAAACATACATTTCCTAGTTAGAGCGTTATTTCTGGTTAATTGTAGTAGAATTACATATATTGTTTATGTTTTGTCAGTCCCGCCCTTGCTACTTCAATTATGATATTGCACTTCTCATAACCCTACTACTTTATTGTTCTTGATGAAATTATCAACTGCCTTAATATATTGCTGCATATTTGAATAATCCTCCAGTTATAGTATTTTTCTTTTCTTGCATTTTATGAACCTCCATATGGATTAACGTCATATCACAAGCCTGTAAAATTACATACTTTTTACGTATTATATCCGGGAAAACAAATTGACATGCTTGTGTGAGATGGCATGTAGGTCTGTAGATTCTATTTGGATTTTGACTAGCCGGAGTCGACGGGCCCACAAAGTGACGACTCTATAAAAAAATCGTCGGGTTTCCTTGGGTTGGTATTTGACATTCCCAATTTTAGAGTGTATGTTAAAACATACTAAATATAAATATAAATATAAATGAAAGTTTAATGGTAAGAAATTTGATTGAAAATGATTGCATGTTTCGTATGATATGCATATTTGATAATTACCTCTCTTATTGGTTTTTCAGTGTTATATATGCACTTAGTGATTCTTCCTTACTTGTCGCTACTGCATGCCAAATTTTTCTTGTCGTTTATGCTTTAATAGATAGATGTTATTTACTGAGTTTGTCGAACTCATTGTTGATATTTTTGCATAACAAGTTCTATTCAGTTACCTGTAGGATCTTCTCCACCAGTACAAGCTATTCGATTTTAGTTTCCCGGTTTTGGTATTTTTTCTTAGAATTTGTTTTAGCTATTGTACTTTTCTTCGTTGAGTTTGGGTAGTTGTTTCATGTTATTAATTTTGTTTCGATTAAGCTAATTTTCTATTTTTCAGTCAAGTTGTATAAGTAAATTTTTCAGTACTAAGAAAATTTATATTTCTTTTTTTATTTGCCTGCAAGTCTTTTTTTTAAAAATACAAGTATATTTCTTTTATTTCATCATAATCTGCGTTGTCGGGGTGTTACCGCCTTCCGTACCCGTGGTATGGCACATTGAACATTTCAATTTAAAAAAAAAACATCAGAAATGTATACTTCTTATATTTCTTAAAATAGAAAATAGATGATTAAACAAGATATGAAGATTTAATGCATAATTTCGAGTATAAGATAAAATAATGAGAGAAAAATTTAAATGTTTGTGCTTATTGAATGGCTGATCATGACTTCCAATGACTATTGACAAATTTGTTTATATTCTTGAAAATGTTATCAATGGAGGCGATCTTAGGATTAGGTGATTAAAAAAAAAAGAATAATGGTGGAAATACTTATTAAAACTGTAGCTTACATGATTCTATTTTTATCTTCTTTTGTTTATTCATTTTTATTTTCAAAATATAGAGATTGTGTTACACCAGTCGAACTGAGTGAAGCAATTTTTTTTTTAATTTTAAATCAAATCTTAAAATAAAACTTTTTTTGACTTGCTAAAATATGTGTAGAACGTTATGATAAAAATAGTATTCCAAAGGTCTACATTTTCTTACAAGGGCAAACAAACTACATTTTTTGTCTTGATTTTCTCAAACTATTTGATTACCTTCTAGTCTAGCATGAACATAGCAGAGGCGGGCAATGCAGCTCGACATTCCTCACCAACATATATTTTGACTTGTACTAATTAGCATTGAGTGGATATGTACTTGTTTGCTTAGATTGTCACAAAATATTTAAATATTTCATGATATAAAATAGATTCATCATAACCATTTATTTTTATTTGTTCACAATTAATTTTTTAAAACAAATCGTTCTAATAAATTTTATAGATAATCAAAACATATCATAAGTCTTTAATTTGTATCATATATTTTTTTGGTTTTTTTAATGTATCTAAAATTATACGCCAAATATTAAGTTGAAGGATAAAACTTGATCACTTTACTATGACCCTACCTGCTTCATTCTATGACCCAACTTGCTTCTATCTCTTACCTAAAGAAATAATTATATAACATCTAATGATCTAATAAGGTCAGCGAGAAAAAAATTTCTAATACTGAGTCAAAATACAAAAATAATATGATAATATTCATGTTAATTTTTTGAACTAATTTGAATATTGATATTATTAGACGTAGCTTTTTCAGTGCAATAAAACTTAACTTAAGATGTTCTTTAAAAATTAAATAAACGAAGGTTACAATCATCACTGCAAGGAAATGAAATACAATTGTCAGTCCAATTATTTAATGCACTATAACAGTCATTTGTTGGTGTTGAACTATTTTCTTTATTTTTATTTTATAATCTTATTTCCACTTGTTATAGTCTTATAATTGTCATATAATGTTTGTCTATGTTTTGGTATATTAGATATTATATGTTCATCATTTTTGCCCGTCTATCTATTGATAACTTTAATAAGAGTTAAATTTTGCTCCAACGTAAATAGTTATCAACAGTCTCTCCATAAAAGTTGGACTGCTCCGACCTGGCAGCTATCAGGAGTTACGTACACCATTTTGGTCCTTATAATGGCTCATTTAAAAAGAAATTTTTTGTCTCCTTATGCAAGTCATCATAATCTACCAATTTAACCACTATGACATGATCTTTTATAGTATTTCTTTCTTAGCATTCGTATCATAAGCCTTTAAAGTTTATTTAGCATATTTTTCCACGCATGCTATCATTAATTTGCGTTAATCCAACAATAAAGGCATAAATATGCAACATGTAAAAGGCCATGTGAGTTGTTAAATGTATGGCAAGCCATAGGACCAGTACAAAATGAAAATAACATATAATTTTTTTTAACAGGTGAACATGTACTTTTATTAGGCTTATTAAACACATCAGATACTCTTAATATTGTAGAGATTAAGAAATTTCTACTAACATACACATAACGGTCCAATATAATCGCTGCCATTAATAATCATTAGGCCTATGAATGATTAATATTTTATATTAGAGATGAGTATTACACAACAAATATTTGATCTTTGAAATGAATTTCTTTGGATTCGTCACCGATAAATCTTGATCTTTTAAATATCACCAATTAAAAAGTCATTCCTTCAACATGTACCCATTTCCTAAGTTACCAATTCAAATTCATATCAAATTGAACTCAAGTAATATTTTGACCTCAAAATAATTATTAAGGACATAAACCCTTATAAAAGACATTAACCCTGCCAAGCTGTAAAACAAAATCGAATCATTAAAAATCAAGATAAAATCTACATTTCTTCCCCAAAAGTGAACTCTTATCTTCAGACTTAGCTGTCACCCCTCAGCTTGTTCTGCCTTCATTGCAGCTCACGGGATAAGGAATGAAATGTAGATAGCAAAGTAATGTTTTAGTAGCTTGGTTTGTATTAATGTGTAAGTGATTATATTATTAACATTTTTTTTAAAAGCATCACAGCGGTTCCTTAAACGCATCTGCCACTGCATGCCTTTTTCAGTGGAATTTTGTTTTCTTCTACAGCACATCAGTTAGGCGTACATTAAATTAAATGGAAAAAATCTGAATTAAATTAAATTTAATTTAATGCACATCAGTTAGGCGTACATTAAATTAAATGGAAAGTGTTATTAAATGAAATTTAGGACAATAGATTTAATTAAGAAATTAGTTTATAAATATTAATATACTCACATATTTATACATATTTTTATATGTTAAACTTATCATTAAAAATGCATAAATTTCTTAAATTTTTTTTTTATCATTTACATCATGTGTGATAATTAGGATATAAAAATTAAGATAATGTTTAATATTTGCAGATTTTTTGGGTATTATAGCGGTATGTAATATATATCCTTCTTTAAAGATTTGTGCAGCTCAAATCATTATATTGTCACTTGCTGTTTTCCTTTGAAAGCAGCTGTTTTATTACTTTAACCCATAGCTTGTGGGCGCTGGATAATTTTACTATGCCTTTTGTGTTTATTTCTACGAGCCAGTCAATGACTTTGAGGCTTATTGTTCTTAAACAAAATTGCTAAATAGAAAGCTAATCTTATTCTCGATGTCTCAGGTTGCTCTTAAATTCAAAGTTCCTCCATCATGTGATGTATCACGCCTTATTGTGGATATTGTTTCGCTTCTAGGGCAGAAGGCTGAGCGTCAGGGTGGTGGTTCAGAAATGTTATTACATGCCTGGGACAGGTTCTTTTCTTTGCCAGCTGTTCTAAAGATTTGACGTTTTGTAATCAAATAGGTTTTTCTAAAGTTTAGGCCATTTCATTTGATGAGAAGATTTTAGAATTCTGTAAAGAATTTTATTTCTTGTTCCCAATGCAATACACTTCACTACATTTATATAATAACTAAAGGCAACAAAATAGGAATCCCTCTAAATAGGGTAGAACAAAAAATAGGAAATATAAATAAAAAAAGAAACATTATTAAAAGAATATATTCTGAGATAAGCAAATGAATTTATTCCTAATGCGAATTTGCACTTTCATACAGTCACCCACAAGTTGGGTTGTATATATTGTACAAATCAAGATTGAACTTCAATTCATGATGACTGACTCTTGATAGTGCTTTGGTGAGAATATTAGCAATCTAAAGCCTTGTGGGAATATAATTGAGCTAAACTATTCTATTAACATTTATGTGATGAAATGCCTGCCAATCTCAATGTGTTTTGTTTTGTCATAATGCATAGGGTTTTTGGCTATACTAATACTCACTTGGCTAGCACTGGACATCTTAAAAATATCTTTTGTCTCAACCTAAAATTCTTTTAATAGCCTTTGAATCCAAATTCCCTCACATATTTCTAGTGCAAGGGCAAGATATTCACATATTCTGCGCTACTCCGAGTGACAACATGTTGCTTTTTGCTCACCCACATGCCTTGATTTCCCTAGATGTATGAACATTATCCAGTGGTAGATTTACTATCAGTTACCTCTCATGCTCAACTAGTATCTATGTGAACCTCAATCTCACATTGTGAACCTCAATCTCACATATGTTCTTTTGAAAAACAAACCATATCCTGGGGTCATCTTTAAGTTTCTTAAGATTCTGTTCATCGCTTCCAGATGATCTTCATTTGGATAAATATCATATTTTGTGTGCGATAGGTAAAGTAGTTTGCCCATATTTCTTTGACATCTTCCTTTGTCAACTGGGTTGTTTTCTACTATTTTGTTTAGTCGTTTGTTGAAATACATGGGTGTAGTTTCACTTAATAGGTTTAATATGTACTTTTGGGATATGACAATTCTCTCCTTAGACTAGGTCACTTCCATTCCCATAAAATATCACAGAGTCTCAAGGTCTTTGATCTCAAATTTTGTTGCAAACATCTTTTTTAGTCTAATAATTTCCTATGAATCATCATATTTCAAATTAATGTCATCAACATATACTAGGAGAATACCAATTTTACCTCTAAGATTGGATTTAACAAATAATTTATGATCAACTTTAGACTGATGATATCCATTTCTAATCACTGTTTTAGCAAATTTGTCAAACCATGTATAAGGAGATTGCTTCAAGCCATATAAGAACATCTTCAACTTGCAAACCAACTTATTGTTTGACCTATTTTCCAAGCCCAAATGTATAGTCATGTATACTTTTTCATCAAGGTCCTCATTTAAGAAGATTTATTTGACATTTAAGTTAGTATAAAGATCAATCTTAATTGACTGGAAGAGAGAGCAAAACTCGAATAATATTAAGTTCGACAATAGGTGCAAATATTTTCTAATATTCAATTCCATATGACTGCGTGAAGCCCTTGGCTACCAATCTAGCTTTGAATCTCTATACACTTCCATCTTTTTTGTATTTGATTGTGAATATCCATTTGCAGTATAGATTTTTTCCATGAGGTAACTCTATAATTGTCCATGTGTTATTCTTTTATAGAGTCCGAACTTCCTTCTCAACTGCTTGTTTCCATGTAGGAACCTTTAGGTCTTCTTGGATAGAGTTAAGAACCCACACACAATCAGTGTATGTCTAATATGGCAACAACTTCTCAAAATCTACATATCCTTCAATCCGGTAATCTGTGCACCCTCAGATACCTTTCTTGTGTGCAGTTGTTTGATTAAGGTCATCAATAAATGGTACAAGGGAGTCATGAGGCAAGGAATCCATACCATTATGATTATTAGATTTAGGACTTTGTTCTGGCTCTTGATAGACCTGAATTTACATAGTGTCATCTACATGCTCTGTGGTCATTCTTATGATGTAGACACAAAGTTCTTGATCATTGGTGTCATGTTGAGGTATAGTAGAGCCAATTGGGATAGTTTCTGTGACAAAATTTAGTTCTTCGAGTGGAGCTAGTTAGGTGATAAGATTTATTTCAATTGAAGGAAAAGTGACCTGAGTATCTTGGAAAAGATCCCAAATCTAATATTTCCTTTAGCTCTCATGAATTTCAAATTTGGGAAAATAAGATTGACTGTCAAAGAATGTGACCTATATGTAGTTGTAAATTTTTTTAGTGGTTGGGGAGTAACATGTGTACCCTTTTTGATTGTAGGAGTAACTAAGGTAGATGCATCCGGGAGACTTGGGATCAAGTTTGATGCAGTGTTATTGATGGGTGTGAACAACGACAGAACAATAAAAAATCTTTAATGGTAAGTTAGAAAGAGAACAAATATGTAGATAGGATTCCATGAAAACATTATGGTGAATTTGAAATTTTATGGCTTGACTAGGCATCCTATTTATGACGTATGTGCCTGTGAGAATGGCTCTCACTCCGCACCCCCTCATGATTAAACATAATGTCTCGAGCCACCTCAAGTAATTATCTATTTTCCCTTTCAACGATCTCATTTTGTTAAGAAGTATCCAAACAAGAACTTTTATGGGATAAGGACTAATGATGGAATTAAAATGTTCCTTTTATTATCAGTTTTATGTATTTGAAATTTGCTTCAAAATTGAGTAAGAATCAATGCATAAAATGATTGAAACATGATGACTATTTCAAAATTTTCTTTTATAAGAAATATTTATGTTGTTCTTGTGTGATCTTTTATGAATGATACAAACCATTGTGCCATATTTAAATTATTTACTTTTGAGGGTCCCGCAGAGATTGCTGTGAATTAAAGAAAAGGGATGTGAAGGCTTGCATTGCAATTTAGACTATACACATTTAGTATGTTTTTCAAGTTGGCAAATTTCATATTGATAAGATTAGATTTTTTTAATGCTAAATAAATATGGAAACATCTTTTTTATGGATGACTAAGACGATAATGACTCAGCATGACTTGACTTTCAACTGAAGTTATGTTGATAAAATTTGAACTGTAGTTAGAAATAATTTGGTTGATGACATTGTTTATCTATGAAGTTATTTTCTTTTAGAAGTATAGACCATCATGCATCTCAACATTGTCAGTCATCTTCCTTGAATTCACTACCTAAAAATAATAACAATTAGAATTTAAGTTACTAGCACATTTTAGGTTACAAGTAAGTTTGTTGATTGAGAGTAGATTGCAGTTTAATTTTAGAACATAAAGAACAATGTAGAGATGAAAATCCTTTGTCAAATCAACAGACTTTGTTCCTGCTATGGTGATAACAAACCATCAATTATTCGAACTGCAGAATGGCTACTACATGGATTGTAATATTTGAATATATTGATTTCTCCGTCGTATGAAATTATATTTTGGAGGATTATAATTTATTGCTTTGGATAATACAATCATAGGATAAGATACTTTGATGTGCTAACAGGCTAATAGGTTGTTCGACAGAGGATTGTGATGCTTATATAGAACTGTAACTATTCCTAAACATTTTCTTATATTACTTCAATTTGCTTCTGGTGAACGGGTTGAATTATGAGTTGTTGTTGGTTGTGAGAATAAGATTTGTTTGGTTCTTAATATCATTTCTTCCATTAGATGACTTCCAATCTGTAGGTTTATAGTGTAAAATTCAACATTTTCCCTTCATATGGCTAGGTTTCTCAGCACCAAGATCATCCATTTCTGAGCTTGTTATTTTGAGAGAAATTTTGAGTGTTCAAGGTTGAACTTTCAACAAATGATGTGTGATTGTTTGGCATTATCAACTTTCTTTTGCTCTACTCCCTTCGAACTTTTGCAAAGTTTTCCCAAGTGGTAGGGATGGTTGCCATTTTGGACAAGTTTGAACAAATTTGTTTTAAAAGAAAAAAAATTGATCCCAAAAAGCCTGAAATTTTTTACCACTGACCTACAACGGTTAAGTGGTTGCTAAATTATTCTAGAGGTTTCAGATTTGAGTGAAGTAGTCTCTTTGAAAAAGAGGAGCCATCAACTCCTCTTTTAGCCTTGCACTTCAAATATCTCCTTGCACTGGTTATGCCTTTTTTATGTCCTATCTTATGTTACTATAGAGTTTAATCTTGACCCCAATATGGGTTTAATTTACATGGATGAATTTGGATAGAGGTGAGTTATTTTATGCACACATGATAGATATTTATTTCATTAAATTTAAATCACATCAAGTAATAATTTTCAACAAATATAATGATACATTGAATAACATATGTAAAACATGGATTATTTAATGACTTCAAAATTGAATAGAAATATGATGCACCTACTTAATTTGATGGCGGACCAAACAATTGAATATGTCAATTGAAATTTCTAATAATTTATATTATTCAATAGAAAAAAAATAAAACTAACATTATAGTTTGATATAAATTTTAGGAACTTCAAGGTTGCATAAATATATATTTAATTGACATTGTAAATGCTAAAGATAAATGCATAAAATCCCAAGTTTCATAAAGCACATGAATTTTTTAGTCATCACTTTCTATAATTTTAATAATTTCTCTCTCTTCCACGTAGATTTTTCTCATCTTAAAAATTTCTTTCTTCTTCTGGTGAGTCAATCTCAGTTTCTCATTCTTGAGCAACAACATGAGCAGATGCAGGTTGATGAACTATTCTTTTTCGAGGATGGACCTCATTAGTTTTTACCTACTAAAATTTATATTTAATTAGCAATCAAATTATGCCTCTTCAATTTATCTCTGGTTAGTCATTCATCACTAAAACATTTCATATCAGCATTATCTATTTTCTTAGTCAACCAGTCACAAATTTTATTAGTATAATCCAAATTAATTGGATCAATTACATTTCTAAATTTAATTTCTTCTGAAAGTTTTAAGTGTACTTTATAAATATCAAGTCATTTAAATGCTTTTGATCGGATTGATTTCTCTTTTTTTTAGTGAATCTACAGAAAAAAAGTTGTAAAAAATATATAAAACATGCGGAATATATAATATATTCAGAATTTATAAATTATTTACTTGCTTGATGATACTTTAGTTTCATTTTAGACCTAGTAGCACTGCAAGTCGAGACTAAATTTTTAATAGCCAATTTTTTCATATTTGGGGCTGATGCATCATATCTCTCTCTTAATTTGTTTTATAATTATAATATAAAGCTTAAGAAAAACTATTACCAAAACGATATGAAATTTATAATTACTTATTATACTTCGAATTTCTTATCTCTATTGTGGATTAAATTTCAGTTGCAGAAAGGCTGACCCTATTTTAAACATAATATTATAGCAGCAAAATGATGGGGTTTTAATCAAGATAATTAACTAGAATTGACAGGGTTTAAAAGAAGTTTTAGAAGTGCAAACATATTAGGAAACAAAATGTTGGTGCATCCATTAGTATGTGGAACTAACTAAAAAGACTAAGAACTCAATTGGATCTCCTTACTTGAAGCTCGGGGAAAGATGATCAATGTTGTTATATTTTATTTTGCTTATATTTTCATATGGTACAAAAATTTAAATCTCACATTCACCATAAAGTGATGACTCAAACTACTCCCTTACTTTGCTTTTGATTGTTGATCATCATGAAAATGCACGCCTTTGTCAAATGAAGGGATAAGGAAAATGACCCCAATTAGAGAGCTAAAATTTTGAGTTTTATGCTCAATAGCTGTAGAAAATATGTGTGAGGCTAGCGGAGAAGGCACAATAGGCTCACGATCCTGAGAAAATCAGTTGGTTCCAAATTTTAAAAGCAAACATAAAGTGATAATGTTGCGGCGATAATTAACGTGTTAGTAGCTAATCTCTAACTATTTGAATGTTCTTAATGCTCTTAAACATTTGAATCCCTCAAATTTGGATGAGCTTGAAATACTTGAGAAAATTTATCTAAAAAAACTGCGAACAATATGGCTAGCAGCCTTTAAAATGTATCTTTTTTTCAATAACCACGTGACTCTAAGCCAATCCACATTTTAATTTCAACGATAATTTAATGCTATTTCACCCAAAACTTTGTCCAAAGTCTCAAAAGATGTGGAACGTCAGAATTCACTTATAAAAGTTTATTAAAATTAAAATTCAAAGAGTATAAAGTGGATTGGTTGAACAAACATGATCAAAGTTGTGGAAAACCAAGCTAGATGAAGGTGATTGGTGGTTCTATGAGAAAGGCTTATAATGACGTGACATCAATCAATTAATCCAGTTAAGTAGTTACCCTCTAAATGAAAATCTAATAAAAATTTGGTGAGCCTAATGAGAGTATGTCATTAAGAGATAGAGATTGGCCTACTGAATGAAAAAGAAGATGACTAATGCATTTTCTTAGTTTGTCTTATGATTCTTGAGACCACTTTAATATATTTTATGTATTAAAGCTTAATTTATATTATGATTTACATCAAATTTTATCTTTTTTTGTCATTCAAGTCTCAATATATTATAATTTTTAGAATTTAGAAATTGTTTGAAATTTGAATTTGTTGGTACACCCTAGGAGTGTTAAATCTGGTATGCAGGTCGGGTTTGGGTATAACTCAAAATTGACACGACTCGAAACTGCTTGACTAAGACCCAACTCGAAACCAACCTGCCTTCAATTCACTGTTACAAACCCGACCCATATAACCCATTAAACATATAACAACTATTACGGTCAAATTCGGGTCTATGTCGGGTCAATTTCAGGTTGGCGGGTTGATTTGGAGTTAACAGGTTATATTCAGGTCAATTTTGGGTAGGCAACTCAATCAAAACTCTACTCAAAAAGTTAAATGGGTTAGGATTCCCAACTCGAACCCAACCCAAAAATTATTCAAGCCAAGCTAAACCTTGATATTTATAATTAGGTTTGCCTCAAGTTGACATGGCGGGTTAGTTTTGGAACCACTAGTACACCCTTGATGTTTATCGTTAAATTATATATGTGAATCATATTTCTTTTCTATTCTATATAAAGTTTTAAATGACCTTATAGATATTCCATGTTCTATACTTGTTAATGAATGTATTGCTATTTTTATTATATTTTTGTAAGTTAGAAGCATTTAGTTCCATGTTTTATAATTGTTAATGAGTATTGCTATTTTTATTATATTTATTATAAGTTGTAAGGATTTTAGTTAATGAAAGCGCTCTTTTGCTTTCTGTTTTGAAGCAAAAATAAGTCATCGCGTGTTGTATTGCATTTTGTGCCTTGAGCTTTGAAAGCAAAATCATTTTAGTTAATGAAAGCGCTCTTTTGCTTTCCGTTTTGAAGCAAAAATAAGTCATCGCGTGTTCTATTGCATTTTGTGCCTTGAGCTTTGAAAGCAAAATAAAGTATTGTAGTAATATCTAGTGTAAAAGCTGAATTTAGATTATGGCACTGAAAATATGTGAATTTATTACTAAAATTTAGCTTGGGAGATGTAAATGTGCAATGAGACTAATGATTAGGGGTGTAAATGAGCCGAGCTTAGCGAGCCAAGGTTCAACTCGTTTAAAAATATCATGTCATGGGTTCGATTGCCCTCGTATGTAGGGTGTGGTACTCAAATATTTAACATACTTAGGGATGGTCGGGGCTCGTCCAATAGCCTTTGGTCATTTCTTTAATATATATATATATATATATATATGATGTGTATTATTTTTAAATAATCTAACAAAAATTTATAAAAGATTAAATTCATAATAATAAAAAATTAGAATAAAACAAACATTAAGTTATTAAATTTAATTAAAAATGAATTTTACGAAAAAAATTTCTCGTATAAAATGTGAAATGACACAAGCAAAATCACCCTAAACTTAATTTCTCTATCGTGACCGCCTCTTAGTCCCTTCCTCTCTTCTTGAGCGTAACCTATCTTCTCGACTCTCGTCTCTTATTTCGGTCTCGAGTTCTCAAGGAGCCAGAAAGCGAGCAAAATCCGAGAGTTGGGTTTGCCTTCTCTCTGGTTTGGTCGTCGCTTATAGTTTGGTATCGTTGCTCTTGTGACTCCCGTCTCTTCTTTCAGTCTTAAAATCAAAAGTATAGTTTGTCTTGCTTACTATTTTCGGATATATTTCTCTCTTAGACATTTTTTTCTATTTTATGGTCTCTTTTCTAAATTATTTTATGATATATATGGATTTTGTATGGTTTTATAAATGAGGCTTGGCGCAAACACCGTAGACCGTTAGAAACAACTCGGTAGGCTTGCCTTTCCAATTTAACCCTGTCGTGGAACGGTGGAAGATTATAAATATATGTTTTTAATCAAATCTCTCTTTCAATATGCTCATTGTGTTTTGTGTTTTGTTTTGTGTTATGTATTGAGCTATGTATACATGTTTCAACACCGTTCTTTACTTTCTTTCAATCAAGAGAAATTTACATGCATACCATAGAATTCTTATATATTTACATATCTAGCACCTAAAATTTCATATTTACATTTACATACAATTCTTATGTCAAGGATTTGAGTATCATGCATGTAACTATTACAGTTTTGGTGTTTGAAATGTAAATAAATAAAAATTACATTCAATCTCTATGCTTTTTTGAACTGTGTTTCACACATGTATTTGATTTGTGAATAGTTGATGATGTTGATTTGCTCTTATCTAGAAGAATTAATGCACACCAAGTGTTCACCAACTTTCAGTCATTTTCTGGTTTTTGGTATAATAAATGTTAGCACTTCAAAAGTAGTTATGTGTATTCATTCATTTCTATTTTGATCCATGATTTATTGCGCTTAGCTGCTCATGATGTTGAGAGTTTCAAACTTATGCAATATTTGATGTTTTATGGTTTATTTAGTGTTGGGTGGATCTTGAAGTGCATAGAATGATTTATTTCATTTTGTATGTAGTGTGCTGCAATGTCAAATTTAAATCTTTCTCAAAGTGCTTCATCTGCTAATGAAATTGACGTTAAAGTCGAAAATAATAGTAAAAATCCAATTTTTGTTTCAAGAGAATCAGATATAGTAGTTGAAACAAATAATGTAGAAGTTCTGACTAAAAAGACAAGAATGAGGGAATTCTTGATTTGGGAGTACTTTGTTGAGATAGAATTTACAACCAAAGGAGCTGCAACACCTTTTTGGCAATGTATATACTGTCGTACCAAATTTCATAAACCAAAGAGTGACACCACTTCACAACTACTTAGGCATGTCAAAGATTGTAAAAAAATCAAAAGAAAGAATAAACACATCGATTCATAAGATAAAAGATAAAAAACCCTTAACCTGTTGTCTCATGATACTAGTGCAGATATTGAGATTCTTATCATCCATGACCCAAAGAACTATGATCAACATCGAATAAGAGAAATAATTGTCAGAATAATAATCGTGCATTAATACCCAATTATGATAATTGAGCATTTGTGGTTTAATATCTTGTTGAAATCATTAAACCCCATTATGAGAGGGTGTTCCACAAATACTATTAAAAATGATTGTATGAAGGTGTATGAAAGAGGTTCAAAGCATAATTCATCCAATACGAGAGTCCGTCAAATATTTGAACAAGTTACCAATGAGACTCCACAAGTTTGTTGAGGTCTCTAAACGGTTAGGAGTTTCAGCCACTAAGGGATTATCTATTGATGTGCCAACAAGATGGAACTCGACCTATTTAATGCTTGAATCTATTTTTTTCTTATAGAATTGTTTTTAGTCAATATGCAGTTTGAGATAGCAATTACAAATGGTTGCCATCTAATATAGACTGGGAGAGCCATGAGAAATTAACTAAATTTTTTGTCGTTTTTTGTAGTGTAACAAAAATTATTTCAGGTTCTTCATACCCAACATCCAATGTTTTCTTGTCATGCATGTGAAGAAGTTGTTAATAGAGGAGTCTTCTTCTTCTTCCGATGATTATATTAAAGGAACAACCATTGCAATGAAAATTAAGTGATAAATAATGGGGTGAGTGTAATTTGGACTTCAAATCAAACAGTTGGTTATATGTGTCTGACTCTTCATTATATTGACGATTATTGAAATTTATAAAAAAGAATCATTAATTTTATTGAATTAGAACTACCTCATAGTGGTACTTATATTTATGTTGCTATATCTAGTTGTTTACTTGATTGGAATCTCTAATATAAAGTGTCCACGATAATCTTGAACAACACCACTAAAAATAATGTTGTCGCTAGCTCTCTTAGAGCTAATTTTCAATCGAAAGATAAGCTGCATTTTCAGGTTTCTTTCTTCCACGTTAGATGTTGTGCTCGTATATTAAACATCATGGTTCAAGTGGGCTTGAAAGAGATTCAAAGCATAATTCATCAGATACGAGAGTCCGTCAAATATTCGAAGAAGCTACCAATGAGACTCCACAAATTTGTTGAGGTCTCTAAATAGTTAGGGGTTTCAGACAGTAAGGGATTATCTATTGATGTGCCAACAAGATGGAACTCGACCTATCTAATGCTTGAATCTAGTCAATATGCTACTCGAGATAATAATTACAAATGGTTGTTATCTGATATAGATTGAGAGAGGCATGATAAATTAAGGAAGTTTATTGTCATTTTTTTTAGTGTAACAAAAATTATTTCAGGTTCATACCCAACATCCAATGTTTTCTTGTCATGCATGTGAAAAAGTTGTTAATGGAGGAGTTTTCTTCTTCCGATGATTATATCAAAGGAATGACCATTGCAATGAAAATTAAGTTTGATAAATAATGGCTGAGTGTAATTTTCTTATGTCTGTGGCGGCCATGCTATGCTCTTGACCGAAATTTAAGTTTCTTCATTATACGTTTTCAAAAATATATTCATCCATTGAACTCAACTAAAAAATTCAAGAGGTTGAAAATACTCTTTGATGTATATATAATGAATATACACTTGATTTTGCAAACTATTGAAAATACTCTTTGAAGTATATATAATGAATATACACTTGATTTTGCAAACTCTAGTATATCAAATGTTAGTGGATCTTTGAATTTTTCAAGTGACATTTCACAAAATTTTGATTGTATGCTTGGATTTATGGATTTTGTGGTATCATCGGGGTTCGCTAAACTTTCAAAATCAAATTTGCAAATATAACTTGGGGAGGGTTTAGTTTTGGCCAATAATGATCAATCTGATATTCTTGAGTGATAGAAATTGAGCAATCTTAAATATTCATATTTATCTTAAATGACTAAGGATATTTTATTAATTCCAATAACAACAGTAGCTTTCAGAATCTACTTTTAGCTTCAGTGGGAGAGTTCTTGATGACTATAGGAGTTCATCTTCTACAAAGATAGTCAACGCACTTATATCTGCATCTAGTTGAATTAGAGCTTCCACACTTAGTTTGAAAACGCCCTTGATAATATATTTTATTACTATAATCTTTTAAATTATGTTTAATTTAGTCTTTATATATATATATATCTATTGAAAAGCCATGTTGACCTCATTTTGAGGTTGTTTCTCCTTTTCTTAGATCCTAGGATCTAGCTCTAAGACTTCCTATCGACTATCTTAGAGGGGGAGCTGGGACCCATCCCTTTTAAGAAATTCAAACCACTTCCCTATTCTCTTGTGGTTGTCGGCACTTAAAAGAAAGGGTTTAAAAGAAAGTTTGGGGGGTCACCAGTAAGAAGCTGTCGGTCGCCGGAATTGAAATCTCATCGTCCGCTTCGGAAGGACGTTTTAATTTACGTATATATATAATTTTAGAAAGATATGAAATCAAACTGACCTCATATTTTTCATAGTTTAAATGAAAGAGGACTCTACCTCAAATCCTGTATCTACCCCGAGGGATAAACACAAGACTTGAGGGTGAA
>NW_018164444.1:65209148-65209485 GCF_001263595.1 Phalaenopsis equestris | reverse complement strand
TCTGGAACATTGTTAAGGAATCCAAATGAAGAGAAACTAGGGGAAGCCACAGATCCTGAGGCGAACCTCAGTAGGTTCCCAGTCTATCCTATGGTTTGGCTTCAACTTTAAGGAGAAATTATTAAAGTGTTTCATCCTGCCAATTTTATTTAATTAATGCTTATATTTGCGCGACAGGGTCACAGAAATTGCCTGGAAGATATGAGGGTTTACGTCGTATCAGACGACAACATCGGAACCTGGAACGAGTTTAGTGCTTAAATCGTACAGCAGAGCTATGCGAATGCCTAAAGAAAAGGTAGAGGATTTATGTTGCGCTAGGCGAACAACCTCGAAA
>NW_018164444.1:65208315-65209057 GCF_001263595.1 Phalaenopsis equestris | reverse complement strand
TAGGCAAAACAAGAGCAGTATAACATGTTATACGAGAAGAAACAGTAGCAAGTGGAAACATGAATAACATAACATGTTGTACGGTACGGTAGCAGGTAGAAACATAAATGGTATAATATGCTGTATAAGAAGAGCAGTAGCAGGTAGAAACAGAAAAATTAATTGCTGTAAAATGTAAAGCAAACCTATACGCCCGTGAGATCCGCTATTCCTTGAGTATAACAAACCTAAATGTATTTCAAAAAGCAAAGTCCGAAAGAAACATCGTCCAGGAAACCTGAGGAAAAGCGGAGAAACTCGAGAAAAATCAATGAAAAAAAAAACTCAAGTAAAAGAAAATCTTCAAAACTCCTGGGGAAATCCCGAAAGAAAGGAAAAGCAACATGAGTGCCTCATTCCAAAACTTCGATAAAACAAAAAAAAGATTCATATGAGGGGGACCGCAAGCACTCGTATGAGACTAGGCTCAGCTATATTTATTCTCGAGGGTCCATGAAGGCTACTCGGTCACCTGAACGTATAAAATCCGCCGCTCGTCTAGAAGTGTGTCTTGAACCTCACTTAGGGGGCTATTTCCCAGCCTAAACAGGTATTCGTAGGCTCAGCTATATTTATTCTCGAGGGTCCATGAAGGCTACTCGGTCACTTGAACGTATAGAACCCGCCAGTCGTCTAGAAGTGTGTCTTGAACCTCACTTAGGGGCTATTTCCCAGCCTAAACAGGTATTCGTCAGGTGGACAA
>NW_018164444.1:65205389-65205732 GCF_001263595.1 Phalaenopsis equestris | reverse complement strand
CTCTCGGACCGAGCGGCGAGACCAATGGCAGCGAGGGAAGCGTCGGGAAGAGGAGAAGAAATGCCATTCCAGTGTACCAGAGAACAAGCTCCCAAGACTTAAACTATCGAGAAAAGAAAATCCACGGCTCAAGGAGACTGGCGCAGCTTCGGGAAGGAAGGCCGCGGGCAGAAGAAAGTCAGGGAAGGACAGACGAGGTCAACTCTTCCCTCGCGTGGAGGAGAAAGAGCTCGCTCGGCTCGAGACCGAGAAAGAGAAAGAGCCAGACACGCGAACGGGAGAAGGAAGGGAGACAGAGTTCGGACGCAGGGAGTGCTAGGGATTAAAGAGGAAAGGGGAGATC
>NW_018164444.1:65203922-65205217 GCF_001263595.1 Phalaenopsis equestris | reverse complement strand
TATATATTAAATATATATATATATATATTAATTAAAACAATTTACTCGCGCGCGGCGACGCGACAAAATGGGTGTCCTCCACGGGCAAAATCGACGTTCTGGACGCGTTGGCGCAGTCCGTTTCGTCATCCGGGGTCGTTCGGACGACGTCGTCGACAATCGGGTCAAAAATGCGTCGAAATTCAAATTTCACAAAATCTCGACCCGCGGTCGATCGTCCCAAGAGGTTTAATTTAGCATTCAACTGATAACAGTGCAGACAATGCGAATTGCGGCGATCAGATACGTCGACTCTCCGAATTGCGAAGCTTGTGCGCGGGAGTGCGAATTGTGCAAAAGGCCACCCTAAGGCTCAGGAAGGTCCTATAGGGAATCCCTTTTGAGTTTCCTCATGTTGGTTTCGTGAGGACGGAAGTAGGTCGAACTAAAACGAGGCGGGTCCCACTTCTAAGGTTCTAAGATAGTCGCAGGAAGACCCCTAAGGCTAGATCCTAACTCCTACGAGAAATACTAGACCTCACGAAAAATGAGGTCAACAGTGGTGCCTCGCTTGGGTGGACTCAAACCACATCATTTGGTTGAGTGGTTAAGGACCAACATTTGGAGGCCCAAAGAGATTTCCCAATAGGATCTCAAGCCCTAGGAAAACCTCTTTAAGACTTTATCAACACACTTCAACACACTCACACACACACAGAGGATGAAAAATGTGAACTTGTCCGGATGACCCCCGATGACGAAATGAACTGCGTCGGTGCGTCCGGGACGTCGATTTTAACTAGAGAGGACATCTATATTGCCATAATTTCGCACACGAGCAATTCACATGTAAATCGATGAATTCGTTCGAACGACCTCAGATGATGAAACGAATAACGCCGACACGTCCGGAGCGTCAATTTTACCCAGGAAGAATATCCACTTTGCTAGGGTTCCAAGCACAAATAAATCGCACGTTAATTAATATAGTTAAATAATATAATATAATAAAATAATAATAAAAAAAGAAATCTTTATTTTAAACCTTATTTCACATAAACCGCGCTAGCCTCCCTCCCTTCTTTCCAGTGACGACTCGGCCTCGCTAGCCTCCCTCCCTTCTTTCCAGTGACGACTCGATTGAAGCTTGGCTCACCTCCCTCGTGCCCTAGCTCCCGCGATCGGCCGCACCCGAGGCCGCCCGGGCGAAGCCCTGCCCGAGCGAAGCCCTAGCTCCCGCGTCGCCTCTGTTGTTCGCGAACAGGCTCACCCTCCTCTTCTCCCACTCGCGGCTTGCCCCCTCGATCCCCCCCCCA
>NW_018164444.1:65178036-65203912 GCF_001263595.1 Phalaenopsis equestris | reverse complement strand
CATGTCCGACCCTTCCTTTCCCCTAGGCCACCTGTTCTTTCTCCCTAAATGCTCCTCCTCCTCTCCCATCATCCCATTTGGCCACATTGGGGCTGGTAGGCGGTGGTTTATTCCTTCATTGCCTATAAAAAACCTCATCTAGGGAGGTCTTTAGGGGTTGGCCGAAATTTTGGTTTAAGGAGGTGCTGCAGAAATTTTCTCTAGGCTTATGCATGCATTTTTTTGGGCATTTGGAGTAAGGAGTTCCTTCTTTCTTCTCTATGTTTTGAGATTTATTATAAGTCTTGGAGGAAATTGATATTAAAGGTTCATATATATATAAGCATCTTCTAAACAATTTTGCTTGTCTTACTTTCTCCGTTATCAAGCCAAAGTTGGATGTCGCCTCATCAATATCATGATTTACAAATTTTCTTTGGCACAAATTTTAACAATGTTCATTCACCTATGATTCTTTATTATGGGAAAAGCTTGATGCCCTAGGGCAGATTATATTAAAATAAAAAAAAATACAAAAAATTGCATGAGATGACCCAATAGATGATGCTCTACTCAAATGATACATGGTACCAAGATATCCCAACAAAAAATATACAAAAGACTCAAATAAAAATAAAACATGCAAAAACAAGTGTCTATGGACGAGGCAGTTTAGACCTGCCTCTTCCTCTGGTTCTTGGAGCGGATCCAGATAGCAAACTCTGAAGTGTTGTTCTATTGTCAGGAGTGATCAAGGTATCATCCATTAAGTTTCCAAGCTGAACAGTATCCCCAGCCTTCTTCCTCCGCCGATAAGTGTAAACTTGTCATTCTTCTTCTGAAGACTGTTCAGTCTGATCCATAGAAGGAAAGACTGTTGCAGCGATGAGTTCTTGAGTTTGTGTAGGACAATCTTCCAATACTTGGGAAACACCTGCTCTCTCAACAGGTAGTTTTACCAACTGATTAATAGCAATAAGATAGTTTGTGTTTGGCTCTAAATCTTTCTAATTAGTATTAAACACCTTTTTCGTCATCTGAATATGAATGTTCACTTCATGCCTATCTTCAATCACCTCATAGAGGGGAGCCTGAGCACCCTCCACGGTAGGTAGAGCCTGAGAGGATAGTATGTTCATTCCAGTAAAAGAAGGGACAGTGACCGCGTCCTACCTTCTAGGGGCAACCACCTGACTCTTCTCCAACAATCGACCCTTATAAACATTTTCCGAAACAATATTAGTAGACAAACCATTTTGCACCGTATCCGCCGTGGGCATAGCAGTAGGTATCACAGACAGTGAGGAAGAGGGTATAACCTCCGCAGAAATGTGTTGAGAAACAGGAGGTGGGACTACAGCCGACCGTAGATGGGGAAGATGAAGAGCTATGACCAAACTTTCTGCAGTGAGAGCAGTAATGGGGATGAGGTCCCATCGCAATCTTCTGCCAATAACCCTGATGAGGGGAGCCAATCAAAATCTCTCCTGGAAAGGGTTGAGTGATGTCGCGCTCTACAAGCACACAAGCTTCAGATGGCCTGGATGTATAAAGCGTGGGAGTATCGACCTTCTGCGGTTTCCCAAAGGCAGTTACTAATGTATAAAGGGTTTCATAATAGATGCACCTTGAGCCCTGGAAAATTAACCCAAATCGGGATAATAGGAGGTACTAATTTAGGGTCAAAATCCACTGTCCATCTCAGAATTTTCAAAAAGCAATTATCGATTTTGAGAACTTTTTGAGCAAAGGGTTGGGTATAATCTGCGTTATTTGAGAGTTGAATGAGAACATGACGGCCATCTAGCGAACCAACTTTCCAACTCTCTGTGAGCATAAGAGAATTGAAATGCTTTCTACAATTGAAATGTTTTCTATTAATCTCAAGCTTGGGATTTCCATACGAAATTTACCAACAAGAGTATATCTACATGCTGAAGCCAATATACTTGTTTCCTCATCAGTGAGAAACAAAGCGGGACTACCATTCTTTTTTCCCAATTTTTTAATGAAGGTATAACTACCTCCAGATTCATGTGCATCATGAAATTCTTAAGGGAAGAAACAGTAACGACCGCCTGCTCTGGGAGTAGAACCTCCGGAGACAGCCGCGGCCTATCTCGGGGCCATTCCCCCAAATCGGAACAAAAACCCCACACGCGTACACTGGAGCTGGATTTACGACGAAGGGAACCCAAATCTCGAACAGAAACAGGGAAACGTCTGCGGTCTGGCGAGCAGGAGCGAAGCCCTTTGTAGTCGTGAACGAATACCGAAGGACGCGAGCAAGCTCGTCGTCTGGCAGGAAAGAGACGACTTGTGAGCAGAACGAAGGCGACAAGCCCTTCATTGTCGGGTACGATAAAGCCGAAAGCCGCAAAATCTTCGTCGTTGGAGACGACGATGCCCATGGAGGAAGCCGATAGTTTCAATCGCCATCTCGAATCTCTAAAGCAGCCCGACGCCGTCTCCATCGGCCGTATATATATATAGAAAAAGCCCGAGGGCAAGTATATTAGTACGGAAAAGATATAAAAATGTTGTATGAGAGGACCTAAAAGAAAGCCCAACTCATACAATACAACACACACAAAACCTAGTTAAAGCAAAGATACATCAACAACAACAACAGCAACAACAAAGCCTTAATCCCACTACGTGGGGTCGGCTACATGAATCCTTTTTCTCCATTGCGTCCTATTTAGTGTCATATTTGCATTTAGTTCTAGTAAATTAAGATCATTTTTAATACAATAAGCCCAAGTCTTCCTAGGTCTACCTCTGCCTTTCTTAACACAAGTCGAATTTAAAACATCTACTCTCCTAATCGGATCATCTAATGGTCGACGTTTAATATGACCCCACTCATCCACCTAATCATTCTCATCTCGGCAACACTTAACTTATTATTATGCTTCTCTTTTAAAGGCCAACATTCAGCGCCATAGAGCATTGCAGGTCTCACCACCATCTTATAAAATTTTCCTTTCAGTCTTAGCGGTACTTTTCTATCACACAAAAGGCCCGAAGCATTCCTCCACTTCAACCAACCAACTTGAATTCTACTATTAACATCCCCATCTATATCACCATCGCTTTGGACAACGGACCCAAGATATCTAAATCGTTCACACCTTTTAATAATTTGATCACCCAAAGTCACACTTTTGTCACTAGAGCTATTACTAAAATTAATAAGGTGAGCTATTTCAAGCTTTTCTATCACAGAAAAAGCAAAGATACATAAATGTAAAAAAATTAAAAAAGCCACAAAATAGCACAAAAGTGCTAGAAACGTCTCACTTTAGTCCTCCTGCCTCTAATTCTCGGAAGTGAACCGACTAACATATTATTAAGGTGAGTATCATTGCCCGTAGTAACCAAAGTATCATCCATCAGATTTTTGAGCTCAAGTAGATCTTCATTCTTTTTCTTCCTCCTAGATGTGTAAACTTGTCATTCCTCATCCGATAATTGACTCATCTGATCGGTGTGGTCAACGGATTGTTGTAAAGTGTTCGGACAGGTGTAGGTCGTTGCACGTCTTGATCCCCATGAGCCTGAGTAATATTAATATTTTTTTGGACCTGATGAGGCGGTAGTGAAGCAGTAGAAGTATTTCCACCTGTATTATCAGTGATAGGTTCCAGGGCAGGCGGGGTCCGAAGAAACTCCCTCTCCCCCACGATAGGAGGTTCCAAAGACAAGGGAGCTAGAACTGGGGACTGAATAGTTGTCATATTGCCTGCGGGGATAGTGACGTCGCCCGGGATATTCTTCTGATGATCAATAGTGTCAAAAACTAGGAGCTGATTAGGATGAGATGAAATCACAGCCTCTAGCGGAGCAGTTTGCTTTTTTGGTCTGAGTTGGGGGTGTAGATGGTGACATTGAGAATTGGAGTGTCCGAACATACTGCATTTCGAACAATACGACGGAAAATGTTCAATCTCTACCTTGTGTCAATATTCATGGTATTGTGTGCCCAACTAGATTTCTTCAGAAGCGGGTAAAGTGATGTCTCTTTTAACAAGTACTCTGGCTTCAGAAGAATGGGATAGATTAAAAGTAGGAATGTCCGTCTTGAGTGACTTCCCATAAGCTGAGGCAATATAGTTCAATACTTTTTGAGAAAAATAATGAAATTTCAGACCAGGGAGACGAATCCAAACCAGAATGATTGACGGTTCCGTCTGTGAGTCAAAATCCACAGACCATTTCAGAATTTTCATTATTCTGTTATCAATCCATATTGTCCTTCTAGCAAATAAGCGCTTGTAATCTTCTTCATTACTAATTTGAATAAGAATGTGTCTCCCATCTAATAGTCCAATTTTTCATTCTTCAACAAAGTGCATAAATTCAAAGTCTCTGTGAATGAGCTCTATTTTGGGATGACCATATAGAAATTTCCCAACTAAATTCAGACGACAGGAGGAAGCAAGTTGAATACTTTCAGCTTCTGTAAAAAAGATGACAGACTTCTCATTCTTCCTACTAGGCTTCTTGATGTACTCTGCCCACAAAAACGAAGGAGGGAAAGATGACGATTTTGGTGTGCCTGAGGCGTAGGCACTGGCAAGGGCAGCTGCATACGATTTGTCTGAAGTCATCCTCAAAGATAGGTGCGACGTTCAGAGAAGAAAAAGAAAGCAGACGAGGGAAAAAATCGAATAGCCGAAGCTAAGAAAGGGGAGGACGCTGTGAGACGGGACGAGTGCAGAGAACGCAAAAATCGCGAGTAGTACCCGCGAGATTGAGCCACAAAACGCGTGAGTTGTACCCGAGCTAGGGAAGCTCGCGAGATCGGGAGACAGGAGCCGAGCCTTGTCTCAGAGCCGGAAAAAGAACCGACCACGAAAAGGCTGAGAGGAATCAGCGAAGCCGAAGCCGTAACTGTTGCTAGGGTTCGCCATTGGGCGAAACCCTAGCAGAGCCGAGCGAGG
Organism: Phalaenopsis equestris; assembly: GCF_001263595.1. Classification (NCBI taxonomy): domain Eukaryota; kingdom Viridiplantae; phylum Streptophyta; class Magnoliopsida; order Asparagales; family Orchidaceae; genus Phalaenopsis; species Phalaenopsis equestris. Next base: position 65,198,987 of record NW_018164444.1, on the reverse strand, counting down.
AAGACGACGCCATGACTGTCTGTGGAGTAGCTTCTCTGAAGGTCGTAAGTCCCTTCAGGTACATAAATGCAAATATGTTAAAGAGCAATACTTTATAAAATAAAAGTTTGATTATAGTTTAATATTTTTGTTGTTTATAACCACATGTGAATAACTTGCTGATATCCTCATAAACGTGGAATGGATGATGTCCATTTATTCAACCGTGTCATTTCTGCCGAATGGGACCCGTACTTGTAAAGTCTTATGCCCTGTTTTTTTTTTAATCTTCTAGTGTAACCATATTGATCCGCTGGATTCCTACTTGGCTACTTATTAATCACTGGACTGCTGTAATTTTGTGAACTTGTCAATTTGTGAATTGTTTTTCTCTGATTTTGTATGTTTCCTATTAGAAGATTCCCTAAGATCATATAAACTACATATACATTGGAATAAAATATAGAATTAATTCTCTCCAATTGTTATCATTTGTATGTTCTCCACTTTTAGGCTGGGGATAGGATTTCAGTCCATGGAATGAAGTTAATTCCTTAGAAAATGGACTACTCTTTTGCTTACTACCTATCCGTCTTATGGTAACTGATTGGCATCAGAACAAAGGAACCTAGCTAGGTGCTTGTGAACTTTACAGAAAGAATCTTTTCAAAGTAGCATGAATTTTTTGATTCTACCTCGGTGGCATCTAGAAATAGTTCAGAAATGATGCGCTCACTATCCTGATTGAGAGGTAGGCATGTAAGGCACATTTTGTGTTTACCATTTGTCCTTGTTACAATTAGTACTGATAATGTTCACTTTAGCATGCCTTTGATTTGTATATCAGTTATTAATATTCTCTTCATCAAGCTGATTTTTGGGTTTTAGCAATTTTTAATTAAACCGTGTGCTGTCACATAATTTTTGCAGCACAAATGTTTCTGATCTGTTGCCTAAGATGAGTTGGTTCTTTTCAGTATGATATGTCTCAGATAGTTTTTTTAATCCTTTTATAATTAATTACATAAGTGATTTCTGATGACAGTTGTAGTTGATAAGTAATTTATTAATGTTTTTTTGCTGCAGTGCAGCTGCTTGGCAATTTACTTTAACTTCTCCTGAAAAGATGATCGGAACGGATGGAAGAGAATTGTATAGTGAAATGAATAAATCTAAGGATGATTTCTGTGTTCTTATTTTTGAACCTCTTCTTGGCTCCGAGTATTGTGTTAGTTTCTTTCCTTCCTTTTTTTTGCTCTTCTACCTGTAAGGATTTAAAGCCTCCCTCTTTTAACTTATTATTCTAGTGCCGGTCTAATTAGCCACAATGTTGCTAAAGAGTTTCTTTGCCTATCTATTTATTTAGGAGATTGAATTTATAAAGGAAGGAAGCTTCACTTTTAAAGAACTTGATGCATTCGTGACCGTGCTAAAGTTGGCTGGTTTAAGAGATGCAAAAAATTCAGTTAGAAAGAATCCTGGCTTATACAACTTCAAGAGCGATAGTAACTATCATGGCAGAAGCACACCTTCACTGGAAAAGTCTATTTCTGCTTTAGAGGCCATGGGGGTGAGAGTGTATGGGGTTGATGAAAATTTTGGAGTTCCCATGGATAACATGGTGTCGTGGGACAACATTGCTGGCTACGATCAGCAAAAACGGTATGCATGTTATTGATTTGAAGAATCTCTCTTTATTTTTTGAGATCTGTCCAAGAGTTTTTAAGCATGTTTTTTGTGGGATAAAATAGAAACTACTTCATTGGTGGCTTTTGTTTTCTTTATGATGATTAATATATGTAATTTTCGAACTGTTGTACATATTGCTCCATGCATTGATCTATTACTAATGCATATTTTCACATTAAATGCTTCGGTTTCTTTTTGCGAACTATAAATTTTTGGACGGATATTGTGATGCAGATGGCTTAAGATTTAGGTTTTTTAAAGCAACTAAAATAAGGCTATATATATCTTTTTTAAAACAAAAATATAAAGCAGATTAATCAAATCTGATAAACCTTTTTCTAGAAGCTACAGAAATTCTCACAAAATTACATACTAGAGCATATTTGCAATCCAAAACGTAGAATGTTAAATCTAAAATACAGCTAGATGCTATGCAAGCCGGCCACTCTTACAATGTGCTGGTAAGTGGATCAAGAAATCTAAGCTGATGAACGAGCTTGTAATCTTCTCCTCTCAAGTTCCAGCACTTTCTTGACCCTTCCATTAGCAGGCAGTGTCCCTCCGCTAACATTTTCAGGGAAATACGGACAGTTCACACAAACATCATCTATCACAACTATGACAGTCTTATCCCAACGTACTGGAAGCGTCTTAGATAATGCATCAAAAATGCTCTGGGCTTCGCTAGTGACACCAACACCAATTCTCTCTGCTTCTATTTCAGCTTGCCTTAAAGCAGCTTCCTCCCTTGCTTGCAATACTGCCAGATCGAGGAAACATTTTTTGCTGTCAAGCGGGTTATCGCCGCATCGCAGGGAAGTGTGATCCTTGATATAGGTCGTTTTAAGAAAACGAATATTCCGGCGCCCGCCTGGCTTCGAAGCTCCCTCCTGAATGAGGACAATGTTGGTAGGGCGGTCATAGGTGATGATCTGCCCCTCAAATTCCTCGCCAAGTGTTGTCATGAAAGAAAAGATGAAGCCCACCCAAGCTCCTCGCCGACGGAGGAGTCCATTGCATCCCTTCTCTACTTCTGCCGTTGAAGATCCCCGAAATCCGCTCATAAGCTGTTGCAGTCAACAAAACGGAGAAATAACGAGCACCGGACGCCCTACTTCCAGAGCCAGGCCGTCAACTATCAAATTCTTGCATTGTTAGATCGGTTGAAATAATGGATATGCTACCTGATTCCAAATGAGGGTTGTTTGGGACAGCTGCAGCTTATTAAAAAGCAGCTGTGAAGCTGTTGGATAATAATCTGATTATCAAAAAGTTGTTCTGGCTGGTACAAAATTTGTTATTTTTTAAAGTTAGAACGCAGCTAGAAAGCTGTCACCGCACCTAGCCAGGAGTGGTGGGAAAACGCAGATTTCAGCGACATCTTTTTGAAAAGACTGTCAAAACGCAGTTTACTCAAACAAACAGTAAGAAAATATCTTCTTAGTTTCTTCAACTTGCAATCTTATCTAAATTTTACTATTGATAAATTCAAATTACCAAAGAAGATGATTATAAAACATTTACAGTTTCCAATTAGATACTATGGGTGGAATGTCCTGTCATCCATCTTTAAATATGCTCCAAGAGATTCTTATGTTTATGAAAGCTGGATTCTTTCTATTTTAAAAACCATGATATCGGAAGTCTACCACCTTTTTTCTCCCCTTCCCTCTCTATGTACTTTTATGTTTATGAAAGCTGAATTCTTTGCAGCATGATATATTTGCTTAAGTAACCTTTTCTCCAGGAATTGCTTTTTGATTTACCTTCCCCTTACAACTGTTTGAACTTGTGAATTTCTTTGCTAGGAAGAATGCATCAAGGAAAACTGCTTTTGCAATTGCTCTCATCTGATCTATTTGTGTATTATTGAATCGTGAATCTCTTTATTTGCATTAATGTTTCACATTTAGAGTCTTATTTACATTCCTTGAAAGTAATATTTATTATATTCCGACAGAAGAAATTCATGAACTTGATTAAATGTTCTTTAGAGAAATAGAAGATACCATACTTTTGGCATTAAAGCGCCCTGAGATCTATGATGAGATTGCTCGTGGTACCCGTTCAAAATTTGAGTCAAATAGACCTCGAGCAGTTCTATTTGAAGGTCCGCCAGGTATGTCACCTGTAGAAAGTAAAAAGAAAAGGTTTTATGATTTGGTGCCATAAAACTACATATATGAGTATGAAATGTATAGATGGATCCAGTCATACTTAGTGTACATTTTGCTTTTAGAATCGTACTTACTGAAAGAAATAACATCTTAAGCTTGTAAACTTAATCATTGCAGATTTTTTGGTTACATCTCAAGCGGTCAACGTAATATTTAGTAAAGATTAGCATAAACTTGCATATGATTTAATAGTCTGCTAACCAGTTTCTTAATTTCCTTGAGAAGTGGAGTTCAGTGCTTGAATAGAATAATTTAAGAGCAAATTATGTCTATTCCTTTGTTTTTTTTTTTTGTTGTTTTGTTCCGTCAGTCCTGTTGATTGCAGTATGCACTATAATTTTTGTCCTAGTCCGATTTAATTATCTATGTTATCGTTAGCCAATTTGCATAGATGTTCTTTGTCATTTATGATCTTTTGAATTATCAAAACCGTCTTGCAACGAACGAATCAAAATAGAATTTTAGCTTCACATGCTGCGGGCAAATCTTTCTTTATAAATCCTAGAATAGCTAGAATACTAAACTGTATGCTTTTGGATTTCAGGGACAGGAAAGACATCTTGTGCTCGAGTAATTGCTAAGGAAGCTGTAAGTAAACTGTTCCTTCTCTATTTGTTTTGTGCTGCAGCATTTAGAAGAAATGATGGTCTTCATATCTTTTATCGCTTATATTTTTATGTTTGAGTTGGTCTGCATACCAAATGACTGTGTTTAGGTATCCGAACTTGATTACTATATTTTTCTTATTTAAATTTAAATCTCTGATTAAAAGTGTATTTTCTGTTGATGAAAATTGCAAAATTAAGGCTGGCACGGCAATTAAGTCAAATCTCTTAAAAGAAATGTAATAGAAACCTGGAGACTCCCATTGTGGTTCAAATTGTTAAAAACAGGTTGACTCCTATCTATTTTCTCTATGGGATTCAAAACACCAATTCATCTTAATGATAGATTTCTAACCTGAAGCCAAATATCCCAGATGGGGTGTCTTTGATGTTCCACTCGGGCTTTGAAAATTTGTGCTTGCTCTGGACTCTCGCAAGAGAATTTTTGTGTGATTTTTGGTCAAATTTCTTTAAGGTAGTTTAGATACAACCTAGAGATTTCATTCTCATTTTGCTTGGGCATTAACATCTAATTTGAAGTTTTTCATGGATTTAAGCACTTGTGATTAATTACCTCTCCCAGTAACGAGAACTCTTAATTAAGACTAGTTATTAGGTGCTATTTGCTTAGAATATAGATTATAACTCTGTCTCATCTCTGATTCTTAATCCTAATCTTACGGTGGGATTAGGATAATCTGCTTGATGTTCCGCATTACTGATCCAACAACAATTGAAGATTGGTTTGTAGTTTCTTGATCTAAACTTGATATATACTAATCATAGTTAGAATGTAGCTCATTCTGATCTCAAATTGAGCTTGGTCCAACTCTTTTATCCTGATTAGCCATAAATTAATTTGATTTCCTTTATCTTGATCTTATATCTTTTATCATATTATTAGTTCTGGATGATTAGATTCATTAATAACTGCATGTATGAGTATAAACACAAATATTTTGGCATCTATATAAATGTATTTTCCCAGAGACACTATCAGATCAAAGAATGGAATTGTTCTCTTAGTAAAGTGCATATTTGATCCTCTTAATTATATAAGAATGAGTGGATGTAGACTAGGGGATATTAATTGATCAAAATTATAAACTTTGGGATGACAAGGAAGGAGGTCCAATGAATATAGCTCTGTATAAAAAATTAGTAGGAATGCTAATTTAGGTTCTATCAGAGCCGCCATAACCCCTTTTCATGAAAATTTTTCTTTCGATTGGTGTTATGACTGTCCATTTCACAAAACTCGATTGCCACCCTTAGCAGAACTCGGAGATGCCATTGCTTTTTTTTTCTTTTGGCATTGAGACGAACTGTATTGTAGAGATTGTCATGTTGAACCATGTGTTCAAGGTCTTCTCATAGGGGGTTGTTGGCTTGCCTCTTTCTCATTAGTGTCAAACCTCTTGTGTTTGTCTCGTAGAGAGCAGTCGTGCTCAATTCTTTCATAAGGTTGCATATCTCAATATATTGTCTAATTAGTCGCTATATTTCTTTTTTCATTGGGCTTGGTCCTATTATCAGGCTTGGTACTTTGGCTGGTTCTTCATCGGTGTCATATCAGATTATTACGTTAAGTGCAAGATGTAATTACCGAAAATAAAATTAAAAAAAAAAGAATTTTAGGGAGTTAGTATCGATTCAAAGTGCCTCGATAGTTTCGTCTTAAAGTGATGATTGTCCTTTCGAAGCAAAGGAAAGAAGCAAACCAGATTGAGAGAACATGAGGGGGAGTCATAGAATGAAGGAAAAGAAGGAGAGGTTAAGGGTAGGCACCTCGTGTGCGGGTAGCAGCGGAACGTCTTTATGAAGTTGAATGACTTCGATTTTCTGGTATAGGTAAGCTGAGTGTAATCAATGAAAACTAAGGTGTTGATCGAGCGGCTCTTTGTGAGAAGGAAAAGGAGGCGAATAGGGTCGTTACTTGCAGAAAGATCGAATTGAAGCCAATCCTACGAGTATCATTCGAATTAAACTAGTGTTTGACTCGACTTGAAATAAAAATTTATTAAAATTTATTAAATCATATAATATAATTTAATTATAAAATTTAACCGTAGCTTGAGTTGTGAGAGGAGTTGAGCTAAGGAGTAAAAATAAATTTGTTAGGGAGAGTTTTATTATTTATAGAGACTGGGCTAAATATGTTCTTAAAATTTTGTGATGTGGAACTAAACCAATTCAACGGCTTTCAATCAAGGGAAAGAAAATGCCAAGTCACAAGTTCTTAATTCTTATGCATTCAAATGCTAAATATTTTTATATTTTTTTTTTATTTAATGGATGGGGGTCATGGTACCCATTGACAACAACAATAGGTTTAGGAAGAGAAGTTTATTTATCATTTTCATACGTACCGCCTCCTTCAAATGTATTTAGATATCCAATAGATTTTTTTTTTATTTGTAATCCTAACTAAAATTATTTAAATTTTAATTAAATTTCATATATTTTTTAAAATATAATATATAAATTTAATACATAAATATTATATTAATTTTAATTAATTCAACCCAAATCGAGTCGAACGCAAACTAACAAATCTTTTATTTAATTAAATCGAGTCAAATTGAGTCGAACATGAACGCACAAACCTTTGTTCTTGTTTGGCTCGTTTATAATAAATCCCTAGACTTCTTTTATTTACAAATAAGACCCTTCATTAGATACAAATCTCAACACTTTCATTCAAGATGGGCAAAGATATCTATTAAGCTCATCTTGTCACATAACCTAGACAAATTTTATGAGCTAAGTCTTTTGGCGAGGCAATCAACCACTTGCTCTCTAGTGACTACATGACTTAGCTCCAATAGTGCTTTATTCAACTTTTCTTTGATGAAAAACATATCAATCTCCACATGTTTGGTTCTATCATGTTGCACCAGGTTGTTGGCAATATTGATTGCTGACTTATTGTCGCACCACAATTTCATTTGAGCTCTTTGGTCCAACTTGAGCTCTACCAACAAGGTTCTCAACATATCATCTTGAAAACTCCTAAGACCATGACCATATACTCTACATCTGTTGTTGACCTTGCTACTATCGATTGTTTCTTGGTCTTCTAAGAGACCAAGTTGCCCCCTACGAACATGCAGTGTCCAAAAGTGGATCTCCTGTCATCGACATAACTCGTTTAGTCAGTCAAAATAGCAATCAATGCCTACATGTCCATTCTTCCTAAAGATCAATCCCTTCCGTGGTGCACACTTCTAAGCTCCTCAAAATTTGATACACTACCTAGCACATACTTCCTCTAAGATAGAATACTCCCCTCTGCTCCATAAGCCGTTTCAATCCCAAGGAAGTATCTAAGTTGTCCTACTTCATCTCAACTCTTCGCCCAATTTCGCCTTCAGTTGTGCAATCTCTCTCATCATTACCAGTGACTATCATATCATCTACATACGTGACAAGCATAGTAATTTGACCACCATATCGTCAAATGAACAGTGTGATCTCGTCATTGATTTGCTGATAGCCTTGTCTACCATTGCTCTCCTGAACTTGTCAAACCAAGCTCAAGGAGAGTGTTTCAAACCATATAGTGACTTCCTCAGCCTACATACCGTGCCCGCTATTTGGTTTATGTTGAATTCTGGGCGTATCTCCATGCATACCCATTCTAGCAGATCTCCACGAAGAAACACATTTTTCATATTCAGTTGGTGTAACCTCTATCTACCATTCACAATTAAAGATACAAGTTTCTTGACTGTGCTCATCTTCACCACTGGTGCAAATGTATCATCACAGTCAATGTCATACGTTTGATTGTACTCTTTCACCACCGATTGTGCTTTGTAGCGATCAGTTTTTTCTTTTGAGGTCCGCTTCACTGTGAAGACCCATTTGCGCTAGACTATCTTTTCCCTGTTGGTGGCAATGCGAGCTCCCACGTCCTGTCTCGAGAGCACCATGTTCTTCTAGCATGACAAACTTCCACTATGGATCTTTTTAGATACCTACTATCATTTGAGTATAGAGACAATGTCCAGAGCTACAATGAATGCTCTATGTGCAGTTGATATATTATAATATGAGAAAAACTGAGCAATATCATATGAGAAACTAAAAAGATCGGTAGAATAACGTTCAAGGAATGACTCGCATTGTTGCGAGAAGTCATTCTTAAAGTCATGGGTGGGAGGAGAATGATGAAAAATCATATCACCTGTGTAATCTGATTCTGAGGTGAATGGTGTAGGTGTCTTAGGAGTCAGAGTAGACTGAGACAAGGGACTTGATAGCACGAGTGACGTTTTTGCCTAATTTTTTCTCCTTATATACACTCAGCTTTTCTTGAGCTTGAATCCCACCGCATTCGAGCTCATTTTCCTCATTTTTGGGCTCTTCCTCAACCGACCCTTCCTACACAATAGGACAAAGCATCATTTCCAAATGTATCAATCTCTCGCCATCATTATTCCTCTCCTCTTGCCTCATACCTCCAGTATGTGGCAAATCACCGAAGGATGAGGTCACCTCCAAGGAGTATTACGATTCGAATTTTCTAGAAGTTACATTCATGATCACAAACAATTTCTTTTCTATTGGGCTCCATCAAACTTACCCTTTTTGCGTAGCAGAATAATCCACGAAAACACACTTCCTAGCTTTGGGATCCTCAAGCACATCAGTTGTTGCTCTCTACTTTCTCTTCAACGTATTCAGTAACTCGTGATCTTTCTTTGTAAAGACCACTCCTATCTTCAGTAACTCGTCCTCCGCTATCATTAGATTTGCCCGGTAGCACCCTCTTCCACCTCTTTGGCCTCCACGGCTATGACCATGACCTCTAGACTGTCCACGTTCACCTTTCTTGCTCTTTTTTTGGGTGGCTTTGAACAAGCCTTGCTAAGATGTCCCACTTCTCCACAGTTGTAGCACCTGCGGGTTTCCCCCTAGGCATCTATTATGCCTGAGCTCAAGGCAGCCAAATTTGATCGAGTATTTGGATGTCCACTTGGCTCAGAGTATAGCCTCATGCGACTTTTCTCTTGTATCATCACGGTGATGGCCTCATCCAGTGAATGTATCGTTGCCTGAGCCAGGAGGACTGATCTCCTCTGATCAGTGGTCTGGTTTAGCTGAGTCAGAAACTGCATAGTCCTCAGCTGTGCAAAGATCTCCCCCTTCTTGCACCCCAGATCACCACAACGCAACATAGGTGAGAAGTGATCAAGATCTTACTACAACCGCTATCATCTGGTACCACTGTCTCTATGACACATTGAATCTGGAACACCCTCATGTGGTTCTTAGTCCCAGCATATGTCTTCTTCAGCTTTGCTCAGATGTCCTTCACCTTTCGAATGCCATCTACAGATGAGGCAATGGATGAAACAATCAAATTGAGTATTCCTCTATAGGGAAAGGTGTGTGTGGTCATCCACTAAATCCCCTCGACACTGTCATTCTTTGGCTTATCCCCCGTCAGACTCTCTAGTCTATTTTCTACTCGAGTAGCCTAGATCTGACGTGGCCAACTCAGATATGTGGTTGGTCCATCAAGCTTCAGATTTATATGTGGCATATTTAGCTCCACCTGCGTCGGAGCATGTGCTGAGGTGGTGACTCTCGTTGAGATACTAGCTCCCTGTATGAGCTCGACCAAGAATTTTAGAATATGATCTATCTTCTCAAAAGCTCCAATCCTTTATCTCCCGTACTATCTCCGTCTCTTGACATCCTCAATCACAAGTCTATATCACACAATCACACGAGAATTTGATCATTCATGTCTGCACGCGACAATCCCTTTGTTACCTTCCCAGTTAGCTTTAATTGCGACCATCCTTCGGATCACACCACAATCCCATCTCCACTTCGCAAGTAAGTCGTGATCCCTACTTCACTCCGTAAGCAGATGGCTTCACTCCTCTTCACATGAAAGAGTGAGAATCTTAGGCTCAGACCCTCCTCCCTGCTTCGTTTCAGAAGCAACAAACCACACTCCCTTTCTTGTGTGAACATGTGAAAATCTCGGGCCACATCCAGGGCTAGCGAGGGAAGCAACAACTAAATCATAGCGCACAGGGACCACCAAAGCTCTCGTCTTTCTCGACTTCCGCTCTGTCCACTGCTCACACTGGTAAGGCGTATCCCACTACATTTTTCAGAATACAGTTGGGCCAATAAGGGACTCAATGACAGGTTCACAAAGCACAACGATTTTCGAAACTCCTGTAGCAATGACTAAGTTTTGGCTCTGATACCATAAAGAAGTAATTGCTCTTGAAAAGCTTACCCATTTTTTTAATGACTTTAGCTTATATAGAGCCTTACAACATTTATAAATAAATCTCTAGAATTCTTCTATATACAAAGAGGACTCTATGTTAGATATAAATCTCAACAATCTTCAATTGGTAATTTTTCTTATTGAAGAGCCTGCATGATAGTGGACACAACCATTATTATATCACTTGTGATCAAATGAGTGTAATATTTTTTTCTGTACATTTGGTTTAGTTTCACTTCATATAGGAGAGTAGGTGTTTTGGATTTGACTTATGCTAAGAAATAGAGAGGTAGACCTAAAATGACTTGGGCATGTTGTGTAAAAAATGATTTTAATTTATTAGAATTAAATGAAAATATGATACTCAATACAACACAATAGAGAAAAAGGATTCATGTAGCTGAGCCCAAATGTTAGTTGTTGTTGTCGCTGGTTTAGTTTCAAGTCAAAATATCTGAAGTGATCTAATAATGCTTCATTTTTTTTTGTTGATACTGGAATATGGCTTGTATTTCAGCATTAATTTTTTATGTACCTTGTTAGCTTAATGATCTGTGCATTTGTTGTTGTATAGGGCGTTCCAATGTTATATGTTCCTCTTGAGGTTGTCATGTCAAAGTATTATGGTGAGAGTGAACGCTTGTTTGGAAATGTCTTTTCACTGGCCAATGATCTTCCTGATGGAGCGATAATTTTTCTGGATGAGGTACACACTATATTTATATCATTTATTTTGTACATTCCAGCTCTAGGGTGGCTATTGTACTTATAATCAATGGCCTACTTGTTACAATTTTTTGCATGCCATACCTTTAGAAATTGTGTCATGTTATTTCTTAAATCTCGACAAATATGATGTGAATGATTACGGGTTTGTTTGAGGCAGCTATCTCATTGTTTCGTTTTTTGACCACTGCCACACTTCTATCTTGTCACTATTTTTCTTATTATTTTTTAGACATTTTTATGATGGAAAGCTGATTTTTATAGTTATGGTTGTAAATAATGTTGCTCTTTGAATGTTTGAAAAAGAAAATAATTATAATGCTCACAACAATTTTTAAAAATTTATTTTTTCTACAATTTTCTTTATAAGGAGGTATAGCCGCCCCAAACAAACCAGTAGATCTTATTAGGTTTCTGCTCGTGTTCAATCTTGAAAGATCTTATGTTTAATGGTAGCCTTGAATGCCTTTCTATTTGCCTAATTTTTCTGATGGCCTATCTACTAACTTTCATGAAGGTTGATTCCTTTGCTGCTACCCGAGATAGTGAAATGCATGAAGCAACACGGAGGATATTATCAGTATTGCTACGGCAGGTAAGTTTCTTCAGTCTTTTGTCTCGTGAGTTCTCACCTGATCATCTGATGAACTAGTTGCTCATTTTGATTTTCTATTAGGTTTTGTTTGGGATCGTTTTTTTTTCTTTTGTTTTCAAAACCACATTTGTTTAATGTTCTTTCTAAATATTTTTATTTTTTGTTTTTAAAAATAAATTAACATATTTTAAAAAATAGTCAAAATAATTTTTAAGTGTTTTTAAAAATAAATTTACTTTAATCAAATAATCAAATATGTAGTTTAAAATCAAAACAAAATAAAAAAAATAAAAAATAAAAGTGATCCCAACCACCACTAAGGGCAGTTGATATGCATTGGACTTTGTGTAGTTTATTTTTGGGTTTGTGACCTTCTTCTTCCTAACCTTCCAAGTAAAATGCTATAATAATATATAATATATCCTTTCGAATTGACTGATTTGTGCCTCACTTACCATAGCTATTATATTCCTTGCTGAAGATATTTTTATTAAAAATGTGTGTTGTTTTTATATTCTCTGAAGATCCAGAGCCGACATATCTTTTAATATTCATTTTTTTTAAACAATAACGAAATCTTTTCAAGTAATCAGGCATTTTCTGTGCAGATTGATGGTTTTGAGCAGGAAAAGCGAGTTCTTGTTATAGCTGCAACAAATAGGAAGCAAGACCTAGACCCTGCTCTTATTAGGTAAATTTATCAGAATTCCTAAGGCTTTTAATTCTCTTATTGTGACTCAAGCAGCAAATGTAGATCTCCTGTTCAGTGTAATATATTAGATTAAACGCCCTGATATAGAGATTGTTTGTTCAGCCGCTTTGATTCAATTATTGACTTCTGCCTTCCTGATCACCAAACACGTGCTGAAATAGCAGCTCAGTATGCAAAACACCTAAAAGAATCTGAGTTAGTTCGATTTGCCTCAGTCACGGAAGAGTAAGTCTAACAATATTCATGTTTTTTCTATGTTGTATTTTTTATTAATTTTAATTAAGTTGCCTTATTCTCAGTTGCATGTATTTTTATAAACTTTATCTGCTATTTTTGTGAACCCTTCTTCCTCGTAAAGAAGGGTTCTATTTGAATCGAGTAAGCAAATGGAATAAGTTCTGTCAAATTTTTTTCTTGATTTCAAGCACTCGAACACCTCTAAATTCCTTTGAAGTTGATCACAGTGACGATTTGTACAACACATCATGAGCTGGTAGATAAATAGAATGTTTAGTTAAAATATACACATGTGAAACTTTAAAAATAATTGATTAACTTGTCAGATTGGTTAAACTTTTGTGCTATTGTTCCACCGGGACGCAGGAGATAAAACGCTGAGATTTCTGAATAATTAGAAATTGTTGCAGTTGCGAATTACCATCTTTAGAGTCCTTTTGGGTGGTCCGAGGCTGTAGCTGTTGTATGTGGTTATAGAACTGTTGTAATAAAAATAAATTTTTGAAATTAGTTGTGGGCATTATAAAATATTTTCTGCTTTTTATAAGTTGGATAAGTTTTTTATAGCTACCACACTTTTAAGTTGATTTCGTTGCAAACAATTACTTCTTATCATATAATTTTTGAAAAAAACAGCACAAAAAAAAAAAAAAAAGGTATTCAAACAATGTTGTTGTAGTTATCTAAAAAATAAAACTATGAAAAAACTGCCCCAAATAAACCTCTAAAATGATGTCTGAAATGTGACATTTAAATCCTTGAAATGGATGTGATTTTTGACAACTATCAAGCCTCATGGTCTGGCTTATGCAGATATCTCTACTATCTTGCACTTGCTACGACTATAGTCCTTTTGTCATCTTTTAGGGGCATTTGCATACATGACACACAAATCTTTTACATTTTCACTTACACCCATAGGACTCAAATTTTTAATATTAAATCTTTTTAAAAGTGAAATGCACCTTTTCATGCATGAGTTTAAAACACTGAAGTGCTATATATGTAAATATGAAGTTTTAGGTGTGAGATATCACTCTCCAAAAAAATGCCTCCAATCCTCTTTAGATGAAATGAAAAACATGAGGTAGGTTTTTAGGTTCTAAAAGCATGAGGTAGGTTTTTAGGTTATCTCCCATTTGAATTTTAGATGTGGAAATTAGAGGTTTGAAATTTGGAAACCATCTCTGTATAATGTAAGAGTAAGGAAACATCCTCTGCAACTCATGAACAATGATGCATTGGTTATCTTCTGTTGGGACTGTTTGGTAACATCTTTAGTAAATCCTATAAAACCAGATTTACTAAATCCTGCTATCACCAGGATATAATAAATTCGGGATTGAAGACAAAACTTAGAGAAATTGAAAAGAAATCACGAAATCCACTATTTATTTTTATATATTTTTTTCTGTCTAGTGTATTCAAGTTAAATCTCACTTAAAAATCCGTTACCAGACAGCCCCTTAGGTTGATAATTTTAATCATACATCTTTTTATATTCATAAAGGCATAGGCGGCGTTTGATAGCGTATTTTTTATAGAATTTAACCATAAATTTAACTTAAATCCAGCCAAACACCCCAAAAAAGAAAAAAATAATAATAAATCCATTGCTCCGTTAAATTCAATTTTCTCGATTTACGTCTTTCTCTCCCACACCCCGTTATTTTTATGACGTAAATATGGATGTAAATATGGATTTAGTAAATCTGATGGCGAGCTAAATTTATTCCGTAGTCGCTCGCGAGCTCTTCTATTGCAGCGTCGATTTGATAAATCCGGATTGATTTATCAGATTTGATAAATTCTATTTAACGTAAAACTTGCAGTCAAACACCGCCTTATTCCTGGTTTTCCTCCCTTGTGTTTAGCATGTCTGGGAGGGACATCAAAGATGTTTGCTTACAGGCAGAAAGACGTTGGGCCTCCAAGGTGTTTTCCTCGACACTCACCTCTTTCATTCCCCCAACACTTAGCCTTACAAGTGCTTCAGCTCAATTTTCTTAAATTATTTGATAGTTAATACGTGGCCAAGTAGACAAGGATGCCGCAGAAGCTTCTCTTCCTCCATTGGAAGAGTACATCAAATCAGCTAAGCAGCGGCAAGAAGCTGTATTAACCGCCCAAGATCGGAGTAAATCTTCGGCCTTCATGTGGAAGCCCAGGGCTCTTGCATGATACTGTGCTTTTTGGTTTTTTCTTTGCATAGTTTTTTTTTTAATTTTTTTTAGAAGAACAACAAGATAGATATGAAAATGATCAAATAGAAAAATACAGATATTATAATTATGACCTTTTGTTTATTAAAATATTTGAAATGGTATTTGCAATTGGTTCGTCAAATATCTTGCGTTTCATGGAACATATTATATCTGTGCACTTATTCGTGGCATAGTGGTTGAGGGTGTATTCTCCCACCGTGAGATCACGGGTTCGAATCACATATGTTGATATATTTCATAATGGTTTGCATTATGTGGTGACTAGCTTGGATAGTTTGCTACATGCAGCTTTTATCATTAGAAAATAAAATGTTCTTGATTTTTTAGAGAGATACTCATGTTTAGCTATAGTTTTTACTTTTTATAATTTTTTTAGGGGAACTTACATGCATAGCACCCAATTCTTATGTGTTTTACTTGTATTCACGCCCATACTTTTATTTTTATAACAAAAGCACTTTTACCTATGTATGAAAAGGTGTATTTCTACATAGGTAAAAAGTGCAATGTGGGATAAGTAAATGCATAGTAAATGGGTGCTTCATATGCAAAATTTTCAATCTTTTAATGAGTTGGACATGAAAGTTAAATATTATGTTCGGAGTCCAGACAACTGTTGTGAACCGCTAGAGGTGGTATTTTTTTCTCTTTTTTCTGTGAATTGCAGCCATTGTCCGGATGTAGCTTGCGTCTGCATAATATTTTTTTGTTGATATGAGGTGTGTTGGCGTAAGGCTTCGTGACTTTGATCCAATTCACCAATCACTAACATATCACTAACATAGTTGCATTTAAAGCCCCTCTCGGCCGACAAACAAACCTACAATTGAATTTTTTACCGGTCATTTTTAGCAGTGATGCAGCTATTTTTTTTTCAAAGAGTGGTTCAAAGTAAAATTTTTTAAAAAAATTTCTACAAGTTCTTTACAGGACTTGGTATTTTTTTTTAGCAGAGATAAAATATTTAATTTATAATTGCAAATTTTAATATTATAAACATGGCTAACTTAGTATTGGTTCTATTTAAAAATTTAGTTAATATAAGAAACATTTAAGTTTCATGAGAGTTAGGTCTAGTGAACAAGTAAAATCTCAAACTTAGTTTAATGAGAAATGCAACACATAAAGATTTAAAACAAAATCTCGTAAAGGACTAGGGAGAAACCCGACTGTATTTGACTCATAACTCTGCCTGGATAGGTCTGCCAGCTAAACCCATCTAGCGTCTTAAATCATGCACGCCTGGTCTTATAAAGTGCATGATATGATAGACTATTATTTATTAGAAAGAAGTAGATCTTACAACTTGATTATGAAAATACTGATGGTTGATTATGAATGGTATGCAAATGCATTTGGTTAATGCAAAACAAACTTTTACAATTTCAAATTTACAATTTTATTGTCCTGTTTAAACTAAAAGATTTTATTTGGTTCATGTTTTAGTCTCGTGTTGCGAGCAAGCTGTTTATGTGTACGCAATCCTTGATGATGTATGCATGGAAGATCAATCTTGAGGACAGGTTGAGTTTGCAAAGGTAGGCTCACTCTATAAGAGCGGTGATACTCATAGGTTAGATCTCCCACTTTTGTGTGATTAGTGAGGACTGAAAATAAGAAAAAAAAAAACTATAATTATGCATATACTTAAGGATGAAATTTTCGTATCTTATCTTAAATTAAGTGGTTACCAATCAATTTTATTTTATTGCATTTCATTTTTGATATGCCATGATATTTCTAAGGTGTGAATGCAATTATTTATTTTATTTCATTTTGATTATGAGTTTAATTTTGAAAATTTAAGTTAGAGCTATTCATGCGAGATAGAAAAATTAGTCCTTAAGAGCTCAATGAAAATGATCCAGGCTAAAAGAAAACACCACCAAAATACCTTAAAATGATCCAGGCTAAAAGAATCAATCTTGTAAGGAGTGAGATCAAATCCCCCGTATGAAATGTTCTGGACCAAACTAAATTATTGTGAGCTTTAACCATTCATGTCTGATAGAGTAGACAGTTTTGCTGAGCAAATGAACATGTCCCTTCTAGTCCATCAAGTTCTTCTGACCGCAACTGAATGTTTTGTTGCGGAGGGTTATTTAAATAATTAGCAATTTTTAATGAGGGGATTTGCATTTCCAAAAATGTTCTTGATTTTTTAGAGAGATACTCATGTTTAGCTTTAATTTTTACTTAAGAAATGGGTGCTGCATATGTAAAATTTTCAATCTTTTAATGAATTGGATATGAAAGTTAAATATTATGTTCGGAGTCCGGACAACTGTTGTGAACCTTTAGAGGTGGTATTTTTTTCTCTGTTCTTTCCTGTGAATCGCAGCCGTTGTCCGGATACAGCTTACGTCTGCATTATATTTTTTCGTTGATATGAGGTGTGTTGGCGTAAGGCTTCGTGACTTTGATCCAGTTCGCTAATCACTAACATATCACTAACATAGTTGCATTTAAAGCCCCTCTCGGCCGACAAACAAACCTACAATTGAATTTTTTACCGGTCATTTTTAACAGTGATGCAGCTATTTTTTTTTTTCAAAGAGTGGTTCAAAGTAAAATTTTTTAAAAAAATTTCTACAAGTTCTTTACAGGACTTGGTATTTTTTTTTAGCAGAGATAAAATATTTAATTTATAATTGCAAATTTTAATATTATAAACATGGCTAACTTAGTATTGGTTCTATTTAAAAATTTAGTTAATATAAGAAACATTTAAGTTTCATGAGAGTTAGGTCTAGTGAACAAGTAAAATCTCAAACTTAGTTTAATGAGAAATGCAACACATAAAGATTTAAAACAAAATCTCGTAAAGGACTAGGGAGAAACCCGACTGTATTTGACTCATAACTCTGCCTGGATAGGTCTGCCAGCTAAACCCATCTAGCGTCTTAAATCATGCACGCCTGGTCTTATAAAGTGCATGATATGATAGACTATTATTTATTAGAAAGAAGTAGATCTTACAACTTGATTATGAAAATACTGATGGTTGATTATGAATGGTATGCAAATGCATTTGGTTAATGCAAAACAAACTTTTACAATTTCAAATTTACAATTTTATTGTCCTGTTTAAACTAAAAGATTTTATTTGGTTCATGTTTTAGTCTCGTGTTGCGAGCAAGCTGTTTATGTGTACGCAATCCTTGATGATGTATGCATGGAAGATCAATCTTGAGGACAGGTTGAGTTTGCAAAGGTAGGCTCACTCTATAAGAGCGGTGATACTCATAGGTTAGATCTCCCACTTTTGTGTGATTAGTGAGGACTGAAAATAAGAAAAAAAAAAAACTATAATTATGCATATACTTAAGGATGAAATTTTCGTATCTTATCTTAAATTAAGTGGTTACCAATCAATTTTATTTTATTGCATTTCATTTTTGATATGCCATGATATTTCTAAGGTGTGAATGCAATTATTTATTTTATTTCATTTTGATTATGAGTTTAATTTTGAAAATTTAAGTTAGAGCTATTCATGCGAGATAGAAAAATTAGTCCTTAATAGCTCAATGAAAATGATCCAGGCTAAAAGAAAACACCACCAACAAACCTAAAAAGAGGTAATTTCTAAGCGGACTTAGACAAAAGTAAACATTGTATCACCAAAACGACATGAAACAAACAATCTAATAAAGTTGGGTGCAAAAATATACCATTGTGCACCCCGAAGGAAAATAAAATGGTGGGTGACCAAACAAACAACTTGTTGTGGTTCATCCTCACTCTAAAACCTTATAGATCTTACTTTAGATGGTCTAGATAGTTATAGTCGACCAACCAAGACAAACTCCCAATGCTATAACAAACTCATTAAGAGCACTCTACATTTATTATGGCATAAAATAAAACCCTATGCTTACTATGGCCCATACATGAGAATGTTAGTATTCATAAATAACAAAGAAAGCTTAATTGGAAATAAAAGACATTTAGACATAGTGTGTTAGATCACTTTGCTCAATTGCCAGATTGACATTGCGTGCAAGATTGAAAATGAGTTTTCTAACGAGCATTTATTATACAACAAGAATGATAAATGTCATCTAAAGCTTAATCACAATTTTAATATTTAAAAATTTATTCCTTAGTTAAAATTGATCGGTAGAGTTTTATTAGAGTCCTACAAGTAAAGTTTATTAATTTGAAATACCTTTATCCAGCGCTACACATGAAATTTCTTCAGGTAACATCTATTAATGGGGAGCATTAGACGTTCACCCTTATAGTCTACCAATTAATAAGAATCTCGCTGTTATACTCTCTCTATCATGAATGATCATTGCCACATTGGTTCAAACTTACTACATATATTTCGATGAGAAAGAATCAATCTTGTTAGGAGTGAGATCAAATCCCCCGTACGAAATGTTCTAGACCAGACTAAATTATTGTGAGCTTTAACCATTCATGTTTGATAGAGTAGACTGTTTTGCTGAGCAAATGAACATGTCTCTTCTAGTCCTTCAAGTTCTTCTGACCGCAACCGAATGTTTTGTTGTGGAGGGTTATTTAAACAATTAGCAATTTTTAATGAGGGGATTTGCATTTCCAAGGGAAGCACAACCTTAAACCCATAAACTAAGGCAAATGGGATGGATTGAGTTGGGCCTTGATATGTGGTTCGGTAATCCATAAAGCCTTCAGAAACTACTTCTGCCACTACCACTTATTGCTTTCAAGTATCTTCTTCAAGATCTAAGCTAAATTCTTGTTGAATGCTTCAACTAAATTGTTCGCTTGAGGATAATATATTGTTGAATACCTCCAATCAAGGTTGTGTTGCCTCATAAAGCTGTTTGTTTTGGCGCTTTAGAATGCGAGACCACAGACACCAAATGATATACGATATAGTTCTTGAAGAATTGCAATATATGGTGAGCTTTTACTTCTCTTAGAGAAATGACCTCCGCCCACTTCGAGAAGTATTCAGTCCCTCTCAGTATGAACATGTCCCTTAAATAAAGAGAGTCAATGGGTCCCATGATGTTAGTGCCCTAACATTTTAAGGTCCACCAGGAAGTATCATCATTTACATTGACATATTGGGTGGCACAACTATTAGTCAGGTGTCAGAAGTTCGAAAAAGAATCATACTATCAACCATAGAAGCGGAATATGTGACACTCACTAAAGCTAATAAGGAGATGATTTTCCTAAAGGGGTCCTGAAGAATTAATTTGATCATCACAATATGTCACTATTTTTGTAATAGCATAAGCACTATTCACTTAGTAAATAGCATTTTCTTCTTCTCAGACAAATCACATATAACTTAGGCATAACTATGTAAGTAGCCTACTTGAACCTCATGCCCTTAACATGTTCATAAAAAACGGCATCCACTAAATATTTAAGGCCTTATAAATTCTCAATTAATAAGGAACAAATAATACAGAGCAAATCATGTTCAAGTCACTCGGACATCATTATGGCTAAATTTCGAATTCAACCAGTTGAACTGAATTTATGAGTTACACCGTAAAATGCTATCGACAAGCTGCCGTTCCTCTACCCTCGTACATCATAATCAGTCCAGCATTGTTGTACCCGGTCCACCTTTGCCGCTGTACTCAATCCACCACAGCCGTATTTTTTATTGTCTCGCCATCGCAGCCACCAGACATCCGCCTCCGTCGACCGTCTGCTGCAGACATTCCAAAGCCATCGACAGTCTACTGCTTTCGCCTGCCACTTTCGGCTCCGTGCCGCTGCCGGGTCAAAAAATA
>NW_018164444.1:65177137-65177476 GCF_001263595.1 Phalaenopsis equestris | reverse complement strand
TTAAAAATTTACACAATTTTATATATATATATATATATATATATATATATATATATATAGATAGATAGAGAGAGAGAGAGAGAGTATTATTTTTAAATAATTTGATTGACTACGATGCTATAAAATTTATAATCTATTAAAATTACTAATTAAAAATAGAATAAAAAAATTAAATTCTATTTAAATGAATATTTTAATATAAATAATAAGATTTAAATCTCGTTTTACCCTTAGCTTCCTCTGGCTTTATGATTAGGGTTTTCAAAATAGTTTATTGTTCGTTGTGTTCGAATCGATAAACCACTAAGTCAAACACAAACAAATATTTACACTCAATAT
>NW_018164444.1:65170794-65177037 GCF_001263595.1 Phalaenopsis equestris | reverse complement strand
TAAATCTTTCTACACAAACTCTCACATTAGTTTGATCTACCATCTTCCACATTAATTCTATTTATTTGTCTTAGTAGTGTGTCTTTAACCTCCAATGTATAAGCCCAAGCCACATAAGTCATAAATCTTTCTACACAAACTCTCACATTAGTTTGAGGTATTTGTATAAGCCCAAGCCACATAAGTTTACTTCCGTTATCTTAACTTCAATGGATGATACTTTTGTAGTCCCTCTCATATAGCCATTTACATATAACCATTTACTTATCCATCCTTGCTATTTTCTCAACACATTCATATTAACATTTTCATTTATTTCAATGTCGTTATCAATGACTTTTTTATTACCCTATACACATTTACATATAACAAATAGCTTAGAATCAGTTTTATAAAAATTACCTATAAATATCTTGATATTCTCTCATCACATAGTATATATAAGACATTTCTACATTTTAATTACTCAATATTAACTTTAAAAGCTATATCCTCATTTATATTCTCATTATCTTGTATACCACATCCAAGATATATAAAGCCATCAAATGTGACAGGAACAAAAATTCATTGACAGTTAAGGACTATATTGACCTTTAAGCGGCTAGCAGTATGCTTCAAATCCCTAGCTTCTTGTATAAATGCATTTATATTAATATGCCCATCCCTTTTCGTCGGAGTAAACTCGGGCACAGTAGGGGATGGTTGAGACAAATTTTTTGAATGTATTTCATCCAAGCAATCAGACTTTCTTAAATTTTTGGTTGAATTTGATGCCCCGCTATTTACAGCATCAGCATGGTATTGCTCTGAATTTCCTTCCTTCATGGACCTATGAACGGTTTGGGTGCCCCAGCCACTTTTTTCATGTTGACCCGTAACAGTATGGCATGTTTGAGCCATTTTTCCTGAACGCCCTTCTGATCTATCCACTATTTGACTCAAGTGGTTTGAAGATGCCTTAGGCTTTGCGGCTTTAGAATTTTTTGAAATTATCAGATGGGACTTAGATGCTTGATCCTTAGTCATTGTCCCTGTTTGATCAATAGCATCGACATCACCCAAAAAATTATTTTTTGGGCTGCACTTCATTGAAGGACCTGTACTTAAGATATCATCCTTCGTTGACAATCTTACTTTCTTAGAATTATTCTTAGTGTTTAATAGTCTTATTGGTGATGATGAAACAGATTCTACTGGCGATTCCCTTGCTTCATGTAAATTTACTTTACTTCTATGAGATCCTAATAGCTTGGAAGAGCTTGGAAGAGCCGTCGTGGCAAGCTGCACATTGGTCAGATCCTTATTCATGCCATCCACACATTCAAAAGCATCTATGGTGGCTTCAACAACCTTGTCGGGCTGATATTTCTCACAACTAGGCAATTTGATTTTTGTGAATGAGCCTTTTTTGCCCATTTTCCCATCTACAATAACAGCACTGAAATCTTGTCCCATAGAATTTGCTAACTTACCTTTTTTTTGCCTTCTCTGTTCACTTTCACCGGAGGAATCTTTGATCATGGGCCTATTTTCCACAAGCTGTTGACTGACCATTGAGTTTTCCTTTATTCCCCGCTTTTCGTCATTAGAATCATATTTACAATTTTTTTCTGTTCTTGAAGCAGTAAAATGTTCTTTGTGCTCACCATAGGACAAGGCTCCAATGGATTTCTTTGGACTTTTAGAAGGTGCAAACTTAGAGTTGAAATCCTCAGAAGAAAAATGATCAGAGTCATTTTGCAAAACCTTTCTAGAAGCTCTAGGCGGCAAGCCATAATCTCCATTGATAGCCATTTTGCCTGCACTTTCCTCTTTAGCATGCACATTTTTTTCAGAATAGTGTAAGGCATCCCTCTTAATTTTCTTAGACGATCTATGACCAAGATCAACTTGTTTCCTGCTCTTTACCTTCGAGTTTTTACAACCTTTTCCAAATAAATCACCTGCAAAATATTCACATATATAAAAAGACCATAACAGCAAAAAATGAAAGACATGCGGGAAGATCAATTAAAATGAACAGGAATTAATGAAAACAATAATAACAAGGGGCATTTACGTACATACCACCTAATTCTTATGTATTTGCATATCTAACATCTAAACTTTACTTATTCCATTTATAGAAACCAAAACTTTAATATAACATCAAAAATACTGGTTTTAAATTTTAAAAAGTGAAATATACCTTTCATGCATACATAAGGTGATATGTATCTAAAAATTGAAGTCTAGGTATTACATGTATAAATACATAGGAATTGAATGGTATGTATA
This sequence comes from Phalaenopsis equestris, assembly GCF_001263595.1. Classification (NCBI taxonomy): domain Eukaryota; kingdom Viridiplantae; phylum Streptophyta; class Magnoliopsida; order Asparagales; family Orchidaceae; genus Phalaenopsis; species Phalaenopsis equestris. The sequence continues at coordinate 65,174,757 of NW_018164444.1, read as the reverse complement.
TAAATCTTCCTAAAAATAACCTTCATTTGGACAAGATGCCGGAATTTTAAAAGGTTTCTCTTCAACTTTATGATTTTGCTTTTCCATGAAGAGCTCAGCTGATCTGCTTGTCTGTCGTATTCCATGTTTCAAGGATGAGTCCTTATCCAGAGAATTGCGTACCACATCATTTAAGGCTCTGTTATCAGAAGATGCTTTCAATTTTTTCCCAGAACTTGTCGAGCAACTTAAAGATGAACTATTGGGCAAGTTCGATGCATCCAGCAATCCATTCTTTGTCTTTACACCGGAAGGAATACTGCAAGCATTATTGTCTAGCCTTTGATTCTGATTTAAAATGTCATCTGAAGCTATGCCTGAGACAGCAGCATCAGGATGAATAGTCAAATAAGGAGCAGGAACCGGATAAAATTGATGGAAAGCTTTGGTCGTTTCATCTTCACTAATGTAGCATTTGTTCAATCCAGGCCTGCATTACAGCTTCAAATTATGAAGTTCATAATATATAGACTAAAATAAACAATAAAGGAACAAGTTCATAATATATAGACTAAAATAAACAATAAAGGAACATGTATTTACATATTTAACACTTAAACTTCAATTTTTACATACATACCATGCCACCTAGCCTATGCATGAAAATGAGTATTCAACTTTTAAAAGTTAAAATGGTGGTATTTTTTATATAATATGAAATATTTGGTTGGTATGAATGTAAAAATCAAAATTTAGGTGTTAAATATGTAAATATATAGGAAGTGGGCGGTATGTATGTAAATGTCCCAATGATAAAACACCAAACAGTGACAGCTGACCTGTAGTGCATCTCAATAGAACAAAAGAGCTTAAAACAAACAAAAACTGTTATCATTATGTACTAACAAATTGTGTGTGCGTGTGTATGCATGAGAAAGTGCGCGTGCGTGGGCATGTCTAATGGTGCAGATCTTTGCACTTATTTCACCATATGGTGAATCTTGGAACTTTAAATTGTTCTCAACTAATCATTTATACTTATGTAATCATACATTTAGATACAATAATGTGCACTATAAGCAGGTGCAATTTAACTAGTAGTTTCATAAATAACTAAATTTTAATAGGGTAAAGGCTTTTTCCTTTACTATATTAATAAATTTTGAATAGTCACAATGAAATTCAAGAAATTCTTATATGAATTTCTAAGAAATTAATATTTGTTAAAGTTTATATTATTTTATTCATACAATCCATATAACCCATAAAAGAAGCCACGACTGCAGCTCTCGTCCCCTACAAACTGATTTCACAAGAACTTCCTTAAATTGGTGTTGACCTCATTTTTTAAGTCTTTTTTTCCCCTCCTTAGAGCCTAGGATCTAGCCTTAGGTTCTCTCTGTTTGACCCTCCTAAATGATTAGTATTGAGACCCACACCACGTAGAACTTCAAAGCATTCTTGACTCATTTTTGTGAAAACCTCACGTAAGTGGTACCAAGCACTTAACTCTTAGTTGCAAGGGCTAAGGACCAACATGTGGAGGGCCAAAAAAAGAGTTCCCGTAGGATCAGGAAGCCTTAGGAAAACCCCTTTTTGCTTTCATGCACATTCACATGCAACACACTACACACATATACATTTACACTTCCACCACGCACAAACACCACAATTCACACAGTCAACACGCATAAACGTAGCAATTCACATCACTGACAATCACACACATCACAACATTGATTAAACCAAAATCAATTTTCAAAATGATGCGTCGCAAGCTAAAATTCAAAAAAAACAAATTTGACATATTTTTGTCCGACCGTCGACGAACTTGTCCGGAAGACCTCGGATGACGAAACGGATAACGTGGACGCATCCGAAACGTCGACTTTAGCTTGGAAGGACGCGGGTTCAGGTTCAACCCAGGTTCAATTCGGGCTAGACATGGGCTGAAAGCAAGCTAAATAGTTTCGAATTTCAAATTTTCAAATTTCAAATGAGTCATTTAATCTCATCTTAATTGAATGTAATTAGAAGCTATGATTTTCCAATTGAGCCAGCTGCATGAATGGAATCCGTTTAATTCCCCGCCTAATTTCGCATAACGTCCATTTTGAATATTACGGCTATACAATTTGACAGGCTTCACCTTCCTGGCATTAGGCCTCTCCCTTCCTCATGACCAGATCACGCTCGTCTCCCCTCTGCACCAACGCCCTCACCTCCCTCTCACGCTCGCCTCCCGCCTCACTCGACTCCCGTACCAAGGCGCAACATTTCCCTCTCTACTCCCCACAAGCCCTAGAGCCCCTCTCTCAATTCTCCCATTTGCAAACCCTAACAACTATCGATCGAAGCCTCAACGTTCGGCTTCCTCACACATGCGAAGCCCCCGATTTTTGTTCTTCTTCTCTGATCTTTTGAGCCACAATTCTCCCATTTGCAAACCCTAACAACTATCGATCAAAGCCTCAACGTTCAGCTTCCTCACACAAGCGAAGCCCCCGATTTTTGTTCTTCTTCCCTGATCTTTTGAGCCATGAGCGGAGCTTCTTCCTCTTTCTGTTGTCCAAGCAGCAAGATTCTGAAGGCCCCTTCTCCATCTCAAGCAAACAATACAAGGCTGCTTTGCATTTCCAGCCACCTCAAAACTGGTTCAATTGTTTGCTCGCTTCTTTTGTTCCTCCCAGCACTGTTAATCGATTTTATTAACCTTGGTAACTATTCTAAAATGCTTGTGCAAGATTTTTTTTATGGTGCTTGAGAGATTTCTTATCTACAACATAACAATCCCATATTTTCCATTATGAGCATTGTGTCCTCCCATCCCTCTTGTGCTCCATTGATTTTTGAATTAAATTTTGAGAACAATAATTTTTCCAGAACCCGCAAGATTCTTTTTTAACAGTCTAGATTCAGCTTTTGCAGATCAAGCCTTAGTAAAGCGTTTAAGATTTATTTTGCATTCCAAAGTGATTTTCTGCTCAACATTTTGAGAAAAGGTTAGCATAAAATTGCATCTACAATAGTCAAACTTTTTGTTACAGCGAAATTACGACGAAGAAGTTAACTTTCTGTTTGAAATACGAATAGTGGTATTTCTATATGATATGAAGAATTTGGTTGGAGTACTGTTATACTGTTAACTTTTTGGAAGAATTACATACATACCACCAACTTCATATATAGTTACATATCCAACACCCAAACTTCAGATTTATATACATATCACACAATTCATATGCATTTACATATCTAACACCCAAACGTCAAGATTTACATACATACCACCCAATCTTCATTTGTTTGCATATCTAATACTTAAACCTCAATTTGTACATATGTACTACTTTACTCATGCATGAAAAGGTGTAAGTGAAACTAATCATGTGTTTATGTGATATGAAAGATTTCTTATGTGATATGAAAGATTTGGGTGGTATAAATATAAGAATTAAAGTCTAGCTCTGAGATATGTTAATACATAGGAATTGTAGGGTATGCATGCAAATCTTCATTCAATTTTTCTTGGCCGGTTGCTCAGTATTATTATCGTTCTAAGAAGGGTTGGGATGTCGTTCTAGCTTGTCCTTCTTACTATTTTGTTCCAACTTTTTCACCGTTTTGGACACAATAAATTGTTGATTTTTTAGGCTTTATATGCCACTTGGGTATTGATTCATTTACTGTTTTTGGGGGGCTATTTAAAAGTGTTGTTTGGGGCTATTAAATAGTGTTATTTGGGTTTATTTAAAATGGTTGTTTGAGTGTTAAAAGTGTTGTTTGGTGGTTTTAAAAGTGTTGTTTGGTAGCTTCAAAAAATTGTTGTTTGGAACCTTTAAAAAGCGTTGTTTGGTGGCTTTAAAAGAGTTGTTTGGTGGCTTTAAAAGTGCTGTCTGGGGACTTTAAGACTGTTGTTTGGAGGCTTTCAAAATTACTGTTATGGGACTTTTAAATAGTTGTTTAGGGCTCATTTTTTTGTGT
>NW_018164444.1:65169251-65170694 GCF_001263595.1 Phalaenopsis equestris | reverse complement strand
CATAACTTGATCGTCTTCAACCTCTGGGAGATTTGTATAAAACTCCCTCACAATAGAAATCACTGCAACAACAGAGAAACAACAAAATTGTTCCCACTGTTGGTGGACTACCAGCTCTTCCACTTCTCCACCTGGACACTTGAGACATCCCTCCTGAATCAATTTTTATGACTGTAGAGCGTTACTATATCGATACCGAGCTTTTGAACTGACATATTTTCTTGAATCAAATGGGATCTTTCCTCTACTCCATTTCATTTTTGGTGCCATTCTACAAATTTGATAAATTTCAAAAATAACTTTAAAACTCAAGTTTAAATCACTAAAATAAACTTCCAAAAGCACTCTTTGGTCCCTTGATACTTTTGGGAGACTCCTGTAGGTGGTTCCCTAAACCCATTAGCCCTGGGCTAGGGTTTAGCTAAGACCAATACAAAGAGGACCCAAAATGGGGTTTCCATTGGTCCATGGCTTATTGATGGTGGTTGGCAATCCAACTCTATCAAGATACCCAATCTACCCCATTGCCACCTATTGCCACTAAATTTCCCCAAATTACCTAGATACCCTTGGGACCCCAAATTTGGCCAAAATGTCCAAATCTAGCCAAAATACCCAAACCTGTTCAAAAATCATTTCAAACACCTTGAAAACACCCCAAGTTACCCAAAATCACCAAAATTGGCCAAATTACCAAAATACTCCTCCTTACCCCAAAATTCCGAAAATTCCCAAAAATCCCATAAATTCCCAAAACCCCCCAAATATTCCCAATCTAATTTTCCTCAACTATCACATGACCCAATTTGGCCAATTTAACCATCCTTGATCAAAACTCCCAAATTTCCCCTTAAAGACCCAAATTTCCCAAATTCAACTCAAATGTCCATCAATTTGATGTCAATTGACCCCAATTTCAATCCTAAACTCAAATTCACTTTTGATATGACCAAACTAGACCAAATACAAGCTTAATTGGCCCATAATTTGAGCCCAATTTTGGTATAGTTCAAACCCCCAATTTGGTCACATGACCTAATCTCACCAAATTGAACTCATGGCCTAGTCAATTGAACTCCACCTCAGCCATTAGCTGACCCCTAAGACTGAGCCAAAACTCATCTAACCACGTAAACTAAGCCATGGACCAAGGGTCCCCCAAATTAACAGATATTATTCCCAAAAGTACACATGCTTAAGTATCCTTGTCAAATCAAAACACATTTGCATTAAATTGTTGTGATGGATTCTTCTAGATGCCCTGAGCACCTAGCCACCTCCATGGAGCTTCACCCAAATCAAACCTAGAGGCTAGCTCAGCCACATTGAATTATAGAGCTCCACTGCCCTCCTTCTAAGCACCACATTACACCCTCAAATTGGCCATGACAGCCACTATAACCCCATTTTTATAAAAGGCCACCTCCATGGCCGTTGAACTAA
>NW_018164444.1:65166769-65168271 GCF_001263595.1 Phalaenopsis equestris | reverse complement strand
GAACGTGCCAAGACCCTCTGATTGAAGCTTCACTTCTCAGAGCAAAGGTATAAAACTTCTCCCCCTCCCAAGCCTATTTTGATTCTCCATTTGATTAGGCTTAATTTAATTGCATGATTACCGTATGGATGTGTTTGTTTCACTTAGACGAGTTCATAGGATCAAACCCAAAGTAATTTGGTTGAGTCTAGGCTGAGATCTTAGGGTTTTAGTGTGGACGGTCACAGGATCACTCTATCGGGGACGATGAGGCGAGCCGTTTGATCAAGCGTGTATCGAATAGACAGAGGAGATCAAGTCGGACAGCACTTCGAAACATAAACCGCGGGCCGAGTCAGCAGCTACGTAGATGGCGACGTCTAACTAGAGTGTGTCACGCGTGCCTTCGGAGTTGCCTATGATCTAGTCATCATGCGCTGTTTAAATAGATAAATATGGATTTTTCCTATTTATTTAAATACCCCTAACTTCAAAAATTCATATCTTAGTGTAGAAAAATCACAAAAAATAAAATAAAAATACCCTCTTGCTAAGTGAATAGAGGACAACAATGTGAAAATAATTTGAAGTCCATTTGATGAATATTTTATTTTTAATTAATTAAATACTGATTTAAATCTTCTGATTCTCCATACATGTAGACTTATCACCATAGCTTGAATTTTTGGCATATTGTAGCCTCTGAACATTCTTTGATTTTTCTAAAGTTAGAGGAGGTCCCTAGATAAAGAATCATTTTTTTTAAGTTTATGTGCATTATTTGCCTAAAATAATCATGAAATATAGCATGTCTCTTAGAGAAATTCAAGAAAAATTTTGAAGGTTTGAAAGGTTTACTATGACTAGAGAACCCTTAGGAAAATTTCTCATGAGCCAAGTCATTTAAAATGCACCTAATTTTTATAAACACTAAATCACTAAGATAATTAATTTTGAAAGATATAAACATTTAAATTACTTGATTTTTTATCTCCAGTGTTATTTATGATCCAAACAACTAACCATAAAAATTTAAAAAAATTTTGAGTTCATTTGATAACTTAAGTTGATTTTTAAAGATAAACATCACTTTTGTTTTAAAGATAAACATCAAAAATCAAAATATAACTAAAAAATTTATAAAACTTATTTTTTTGAGAAATATAACTAAAAAATATATAACTCGAAAAATTATGAAAACTTATTTTTTTGAGTTCTCTGTGATCAGGGGTATTTTCTAAAAATAAAATGATATTTAAAATAAAAACTTGATTTTTAGCCTATTTTAAATATTTAAATAATTAAAAATTCATAAAAATCACAAAAATAATAAGACTTATGGAAATGTTCTAAATTTCTTCCTAATCACTTAGAAATAATTAGAATATTTTTCTTGATTTTCTAATTAAAGAAACTGCTTTCAAAGCTTAAGAATAATTTTTAACGGCTAAAATGGGTTTTCAATAAGAATAATTCCAATAAATAAAATAAAACTCAAAAAAATATAAAATTTTCTCCTCTGA
>NW_018164444.1:65165572-65166173 GCF_001263595.1 Phalaenopsis equestris | reverse complement strand
ATTCAAATCATGAATTATGACCACCTAAAGCCTAACCTTTTCAAAACTAATTAAGACACTCACTTAGGTCTTAAGGGCTTAGTAATGACTTAGGCTAAATCAAGTTTCATTTAAATAATGATTAGAAAAGTAAATATCATTGAAAATTAAAACATCTTTCAAACACTACAAGCCCAATTAGAATTATAATTTGGCGAAGTGTTCCAATAACACTAACTTGCCTCTTTAAGGGTCTTCACCCACATAATTCTTGAATTGAATCACAAGTGATAATTACCTTACTCTTAGGGGTAATTGAGAGATCAATGTTCATTGAGCATTAGGGTGTTTTATATGATGAATTATTAAGCAACATAATAAGTTTAAAACAACTCGGGATTTTCCACCAAGCAACGTGAGAGTAGCACGGACCTGCTTCTTTCTCTAGATCTGTTGGATATTTTGAAGATTTATTAAACTTAATATATTTTGCTTGACAAAATCATCCTTAATTAAATCCCTAAGGACCCACCAAGATATGACCTAGGGTTAGATAGGTCATCAAAAGTTTACTTCCCTGTCTCATATAAACTACCTTGACATGCCTTTTGTGTTTCAGGAG
>NW_018164444.1:65144746-65155747 GCF_001263595.1 Phalaenopsis equestris | reverse complement strand
GATCCACGCTTTATGTTTTTTTTTTTTTTGCTTTTTTTTTGGCGTCCTGCTCTGTGACTCTCACAAAACATTTCTCGTTCTCTCCTCTCATCATATTATTTCTCTGCTTCCTCAGAGAAGAATGGAAAAAACAGAACACATAATTCATGCTTGTATAACATATTTTTTCTCTTTCACCACCTTCCTCATGCAGGTCTAGCCTAGTTTGTGTGAACTCATGAACAACAATCCTCTAACGTTATGTAATATTTAATAGTAAATAGTCCAAGTTTTGAAATGAGAACTGAGTCGATGCCTAAACCATTCAAAAACAAAACATCCTTATTTGGTGATAACAATTTCAATGATAAATTTGCATTAACTTCAAGCATTCAAAGAAGATCCTAAAATCAAACTATGATATAACAATATTTACTTAATTGACTCCGCTTAATTCCTCTGAACCAACAAAATCTTGTACATCACATTGCGACTATGAAGTAATGAATTATCGTCTTGATATTGTACGAGAATCCAATGCATACTCAGATGAAAAAAAATAATAAGTAGCAACACTAATTTTTTATGTAGAATACCCAAAAGAAAAAAGATACAATCTGTTTTCACAAATAAGAAATGAATAGACAGTTTCTCGAATTATAACATTCATGGGCAGAAAAACTCAATGCCCCACAATAGAGAGCAATTACAGTAGGGATTAATTATTGGAGGTTTAGTAAATCATCATTGGGGTCGGCTCGACTTTCAGAATGATGCACTGCCTCGTAAGGTTGCAAGGTGATTCCACGACATCGGTTGTTGCTTAGCACGATTTTGCGTTGTATGGAGCGGGTGATGACCGACAAACAATTGTATTATGTGAATATTTAAATGCCTTAGTGTTGTCAAAATAGAGTAATATTGGGCACGTTGGATTCAACTTTTTGGGACGCACAATTTGACTACGAGCACGTCCGATTCAACTTTTTGAGACACTCAATTTGACTGCAACCACGTCAGATTCAAAATATGTTTGATTTTCATATTATACACCAAAAGCTTCCAAAAGTGATTTAACGACTTGACCTTGGTTTGAATTGATTCAAATTGAATCAATTTTGGTACTGTTGGGTGTCATGTCGAGCCAGTCAGTTTGACTACAAGTTTAATGGAGTTCAAAATGATTTTTAATCAAAATTTGAGCATTTATTGATAAAAATTGCTTTGAGTATGGTGCAACATCTTAAAATTCCTGAACGATCATAAAAATTTATCGGTGTCATATCACTAATAATAATATTGTTATCATTATTCTTTTGCATCGAAATGTCAGGATTAAAAAAAAACACACCAGCAAAATGGACAAATTATTTTTTAAAATACTATTATATTAAAAAAGTATTTAAATAGATCGATTTAAAAAATTTAGTCTTATAAAATTGACTCCCAAGCTCATTAAAAATTAGAGCTCGAGCCAGCTCGCCAACCTGCACCCAAACTGTCACCTCCAGATATATATATTTATACTACAACATCTTCGTCATTGAAGAGGAAATAAAGGGCCACTTTACATACCTGCCAGCTAATTATTAGATATTTATATATGTATATCTAATATTTAAATTTCATTTTTTTTAGTTACACCGTGATAAGGTTGATGTAGCTGTTGTGACGAACAAAATTAGAGAAAATCGTCTTAAATGGTTTGGTCACATTAAACGTCGACCATCTCATAATCCGATTAGGACAGTACATGTTTTAGATTCGACTTGTGTTAAGGAAGACAGAGTTAGGCCTAGGAAGACTTGACTTATTGTATAAAAAAATGATCTTAATTTACTATAACTAAATAAAAATACAACACTAAATAGGATGCAACGTAGTGAGATTAAGGTTTTGTTGTTTTATATCTTAGAAAATGAAGTATATATTTTTAACATGACGTGCATGTAAAAATTAAAAATAAAAGTTAGATGTATAAAAAAATAAGAATCGAAAGGTATGCATGTAAATTTTTTCTATTAAATGCATTTATTATCTCACACCTAAAATTTAATTTTATATTCTATTGAGGATTACATTATTTTTATTTTTTTACACAATAAATATTATTTTAAGTATAAAAATTAAAATTTAGGTGTGAGCTGAATAAATGCATACTAATTGAGTGCTGGCTATGTGTAAATCCCCCTAAAAATGTTTGCTTTCTCTCCTCTGTTTTCCCTGGTACCTCTTCTTGGAATGCCGCCAATGGTGCAGATAAGGAACCACGCATTTTCTTGAAGAAAGCTCGGAGTTCGGAGGACCGAACCTTCGTCTAGATTGGTAGTTTGCGAGATCCCTGCAAGTTTCTGTTCTTTATCCAAACTCCATTCTTTCTCCCCCTGCTGTTCTGCTCCTACCCGAAACCATTGAGAAAGGTGGCCCTCGTCTTTCTTCTCTTCCTGCCACCCCACTTCACGCCCTGCAAGTTTTCTAAATCCTGTAAATCAACCTTCCAGCTGGATTTACTAAGTCCGGGATTTGAGGCAAAACGGAGGAGAAACGGGATTAGTTGTCATTTTGGCTGTTTGGCAGGATTTAGGCTAAATACTGTTTTAATCCTGCTCCAATCGTGCCACCAAACAGCCACTTAATTGGAAAGATCACTGTAAGCAAATGAGATCAATTTCTTCTTCTTTCTTTTATTTTATCTTCTCTGTTTTGTATTTTTATCTTAATTCGAGGGAATTTGTTGCTTATGTGATGCAAATCAGATCGATTTGGTTCCAATTTGGAGCAGATTTTGATCTTACTTTTTGCGAATACTTCGTATTGGATTTGCATTTTCTGCTTTGATTTCGGCAATGTGGAAACTTAAGATCGCGGAAGGGGGGAGCCCATGGCTAAGGACAACGAACGGACATGTGGGAAGACAGGTTTGGGAGTTCGATCCAGAGTTGGGAACTCCAGAGGAGATTGCGGAGATAGAAAAAGCACGGGAAGCGTTTCGGCAGAATCGATTCAGCATGAAGCACAGCGCGGACAAACCCATGCGGCTGCAGGTTAAAAGTTTGATTCTTCAAAATGAACTGATATGATCCGATTTTTCATTTTTTTTTTGCCCCCTGTTTGTTCATCGGTTTTGAACGTTGAAGTTACATATTGCTTTTGCTCGGTAATCAGCAATCTGTGCTTAATTGTTTGTTTTTTAAACCTTTTTCGGAGGTTCCAGATATCGATATGAGCATTGTTGTTTTTGATGATATTGAGTTTTCCCATTTGTAAACTCTGTTTCAACTTATTTTCTTGCTATCTTTTGCAATTTATCATCATTGTGACTACTGCCTAGTGCATTGGGTTTAATCTAGCAAAACACCAAAAAAAAAAAAAATGAAAATTAAATACAGCCCTCCGTTAGGTCAAAATTTTCCGTGTTCCGTCTCTTATACGACGTAAATCCGGTTCTAATAAATCCGATTGCGCCTCCATCTCCCCCGAATTTACTGGGTTTAATAAATCCTATTTAACGTAAATTCAAGTTGCAGCCAAAGCACTGCCTAGGATTTGATTGTTTGGAATGATGAGGCCTTAAAATAAGAAAAATGATTTAGGAAGGTTTACATACCACTTAATTCTTATGTATTTACATATACAGCACCAAAACTTCAATTTTTAAACTTATGCCACCTTACCAATGCATGAAAATGTGCATTTCACTTTTTAAAGTGAAAATAATGGCATTGTTGATGTGATATGAAAGATTTGGGCGGCGTAAATGTAAAATATAAAGTTTAGATGTTAAAGACATATAAATACATAGGAATTAGGTGGTATGTATGTAAATTCTCCAATGACTTATTAGAAGAAGCCACTACTTTCCTTTGAATGTCTAATGTTACAAGTTTGCAAGATTGCTGTAGTTGAGCATTTTGTCTTTTTTTTATATATTTTCAGTTTGCAAAGAATAATGCATTTGAAATACAACTTCCACAAATACGGCTGGAAGAACATGAAGACATAACTGAGGAGGATGTTTCAACCACTCTTAGAAGAGCTGTCAGTTGTCAATCCACCCTCCAAGCCCATGATGGACACTGGCCTGGAGATTATGGTGGCCCCATGTTTTTGATGCCTGGCTTGGTAATTTCTTGCTTAGGCATCACTTTTTTTTTCCTTGCATCCAATGGATCTCTATGCTTTTTGCAAGTTAAATATTTGGGGCATTTACATGCATATGACACAATTCTTATAAATTTACATATCTATAAGACCAAAACATTCATATTTACATACATAACACTCAAGTTTTTGACATCACATAAAAAATGTCACCAGCAATACCTTTTAAAATGTGAAATAGATCTTTTCAAGCGTAGGTTTATGGCACCAAGGTGTTAAAAATGTGAATATCAAACTTTAGGTGTTAGATATGTAAACACATAAGAACTGTATGGTATGTATGTAAATTTATCTAAATATTTTCACTCAAAGCCAATTTTTTGGTAATTGTCTTGCTTCATTCTGTCAACAGAAGGTAGTCCTAATTCCTATGTTATATAAATTTTCCTCACTTTAGCAATAAACTTTTATCCATATTTTTTAATTACCTTGGCGTGCATAATAGTCTGCTATTTACTTTTTATTTTTTTTATCAAAGTTCAATGATAGGTATCCTAACGTTTCATTCATTCTTTTTTTCTTGGACATATATACCACCGAAATCCTATACATTTACAGATTTAACACCAAACTTTATCTTACATTTATACCACCCAAATCTTACATAACACATAAAAAGTACCATCATTTTCACTTTTAAAAGGTGAAATATGCCTTTTCATGCATGGGTAAGATGGCATGTATGTAATAATTGAAGTTTACGTGTCAACATGTAAATACATAGGAATTGAGTGGTATGTATGTAATCTTCCTTATTTTCCTCAGGTTATAACCTTATCTGTTACTGGAGCACTTAATGCTGTTCTATCGTCAGAGCATCAGAAGGAGATTTGCCGTTATCTTTATAACCACCAAGTAAGGTTTTTAGAAGATGTTCTTATTTTATATGAGGCTTTTTCTCATCAAATTTTTTGTTTCTAAATTTGAAAGATAGCTGCCTTACAATAGGTGTACATGTAATGCAGAACGAAGATGGTGGTTGGGGTTTGCATATTGAAGGCCATAGCACGATGTTTGGATCAGTGCTTACATATATTACCTTGAGATTGCTAGGCCAAGGAGCTGAAGATGGAGGTGGAGCGATGCGAAAGGGAAGAGATTGGATATTAGACCATGGGGGTGCAACATATATAACTTCATGGGGAAAATTTTGGCTTTCAGTAAATTCTTAAACTTCAATTTATTTTTGTCAAAAAGCCTTAAATTGATATAATAGTAATAATTATGACATGGTTCTTCTATTACAATATAATTACAGATTCTTGGAGTATTTGATTGGTCTGGTAACAATCCCTTGCCTCCGGAGATTTGGCTACTCCCATATGCTTTACCCATTCATCCAGGTTGTGATTTCCTTATGCTTTTCTTGTTCTTCTCTTTGAATGCTCTTCTTATTTATACTCTTCTTGGGGATTGGTGACAAGCTACTTATCCTATCAAGAAATTTATGAGTAAAGTGTCTAAATAGTCCTCTAACTACTTACATGGATTCATTTTAGTCCCAAAGTCTATAAAATTGCCAAATTAATTCCTAGAGTATTTTAATATGGTTTGAAATATTTCCCATAGAGGACTATTTTAACTCCTCTTAAAAGTTCCTGGGGATAAATATTACATTTTTACAGACTCTGGGACTTAATGTGATCCTAAAAAGAGTGAGAGGACCATTTTGACACTTTTTTCAGATATTTGTCATTTAATCAGTTAAATGCTTCTGATGAACTACCTTTTAAGGTTGCCATTAATTCTAGATCACTTAAATAAACATAACCATTCTACTTGAATCTTTTTGATTCCATCCATGTTATGTTATTATATTTTTTCCTCTTTTAAATTTTATGCCCTTCTAATTGGTCTGTTGCTCTCTTGATTTTAAATTCACCACTTGTTTCTTGTGATATTTATCTTCGAAACGAAATGAAGTTATTTAAATGTTTGCTGATTGTCCAAACATTATGGTTTTTTATTTGAAATCATTGATTTACTGAAGTATATACATTATGACACTAATTTTCATGTTTAATAGTCAGTATGATTTGTTATTTCTTCATTTGATCATGATATATTATGCAATTTGACAATTAGATTCATCTAATCATAAAAAATATCAACATGATTGAATCTAGCAACTTTTTTGTGTTGTGAAGTCTTTTTTATTGTTTTTATTTTTTTCCTTCAATTTATAAATTTTTCCCTTCCTTTTACCTTCGTCTTCTTAGGACGGATGTGGTGTCACTGCCGAATGGTTTATTTGCCTATGTCTTATCTATATGGAAAAAGGTTTGTGGGTCCAATTACCACAACTATTCAGTTGCTTAGGAAGGAGCTTTATACCATTTCGTATGATAAAATAGACTGGAATTTGGCTCGTAATCAGTGTGCTAAGGTTAGATTATTTTTTTAAATGTTCTCTTATACTTCATTTGCGAAATTGTACTTGTGTTTCATTTTATAAACTGATCATTGTTAACATACTTGTGAAGAATGAAAAAAAAAAAAAAAACAGTTCCTCTTGTAATGATAAAATTTGCATTCAGAATTGTTTGTGATGTGTTGCCCTTTACATCTTGATTATTAGTCTTAGTTGATGCATACTAGTTCTTCAGGATTGCCAAGAACTTAAATTTTAATAATTTTGATAGAATAATGTAAAAATGTTTGATTAAGTTTTCATAAGAATTTCTATTTGGTTTCTTAAATTCTTGTCAAGCATGCATAATTTTTTAGGCACAATCCAATTAATGAAGCTCCATCAGAAAGCTGAACTAGTTTGAGATAACTTAGTCTGAGCATGCTTAAATAAGCTTAATTGATTCCTAAACAAGCTCTGTAAGTTAAACACAATCCATGAAAGCTTGAATTGGAAAGTGAGAGTGTAAATGGGCTAACAAATGTTGAACCATTCTTAAATTAATTTTGTCTGGATTAAATTGTATATTCCTTAGCATTTTAATTATTTTAACAATGTTGGGGAGTAGTATGCTAGGATGTACTAAATGGCATCTACTTATTCCATCATCATCTCTACGGGTTTGGTTGCACAAACCTCTTGAGTGTGTTTGCTTAGGTGCCTTGCTTCATTTTCTTATAGTAACTCTCAAAATACCTGTGAGGATTTCAAAATATCCTAATGTCGTGTCTTCGATCACCAAGGGTATATTCACTTGGTTCACTTGTATGTGGTTGTTGGTTGCATTTTGTTGACAACCACTGTTGATGACTACCATCATATTATCAAATACTGGCACAAGTACAATAAATTAGTGAGTCAAAATTTTCATTTGTTGGTATTTTCTATTGTGAACCCTATGATTGGCCAATATATGAAAGTTCAATTATTTTTCATATGGTGAACATTCTTAGATTAGGCTTGGCCTCATTGTTTTTCTCTTATAACTTTTTTTGAAAAAAGAGTATTTTATATCATTGATTTCCAAGCTATGACGAAAAACTCATTTTACTATACCTAATTGTTGGAACATTTTTGGTGCGTAGTACTTTTACGAAAACATGTAGAATGGTAAATAATTTACTATAAAAGTCAAAGTAGCCCGACATCATTGACTTAGAATGTAATAAGTGATTGTAAGATTTGTAAATGCTGTAATAAGATTTGGAAATGTTGGGCTTATAAAGAAAACATCAGTCTATCTTCCCTTGTAATTAAATGTGGTTTAAGCTACAATATAGTACTCATATAAAAGGGCATCCCATGTTACTGTTTCATCGGTTGAATTCTCAGGAGATCTCGTGTTTTATTAGCACGAAAACATTGTGAGGCTCTATGGCAATTTGATTATTGATGGCATGATAGAAAACCTTTATTCAATTTTATTACTTAATCTGTTCCATGTCCTCCGGAGTTGTTTCAACAAAATAATTGATTTTTCAATTCTTCCATCTTTTTAATTTTATTGACCTTTGTGTTTATTTGGAGCATGTTGCCATGCATCTTTTTGATGTCTAGTTTTTATGTTTCATGTTAACATGTGTCCATTGAATAACACAAGGACAATCAACCTAATTTGTACTTTTGCTATTATAATATCATAGGAAAAAGAAAAAGAAAAAAAAAACACCGGCTTTGAGGGCCATTGACACTTACACATATTTATGGTTCCCTAAATTTTTTCGAACAATGGCTGAGGTGATGGAAAAAATAAGAAAAAAAAACACATTTACCCATGACATATATTGGTTGAGGGTGTAGTTTCTCACCGTGAGGTCGTGGGTTCAAACCATGCATATGTCCTTTGGGCTCACCTTTCCTAAAAAAAAAAAGAAAAAAAAAAAAAAACTAGTTCTATGTAGCTCATATGTACAAGGGGTGATCATAGAGAGAGGGAAGAAGGGAAATTGGAGGAGCCAACATAATAATCTCTAGTTTTTATGTTTCATGTTAACATGTGCCCGTTGAATCACACAAGGACAATCAATCTATTTTGTATTTTAGCTATTATAATATCATAGGAAAAAAAAAAACACAAAAACCAGTTCTATGTAGCTTATGTGTAGAAGGGGTGATTATAGAGAGAAGGAAAAGGGAAATTGGAGGAGCCAACATAACAATCTTAAATATAATACATTGATTGATTGAATCCACCTTGGGTTTCCACCCCTCCAACCATCTCCATTTATTAGTCACCCTATTAGCTTCCACCAGCTTGTCTTCCCCAGTTGTCATCGTAGTTAGCTCTACTAATCCATCTTCCTAAACTCCAACTCTAGTTGGTTCCTTCTAGCTAGTCCTTGTGTCGAGCTAGCTGTCTCGTAGTTTTCTATATTGTCTTTCCCCTCATTGACGTTGATCATGGTTGCCATCTTGCCAATCTATGGTCTATCTCAATTTTAATTTAATTTGTAGCTTATTTTCACTCTTAAATTTTGTAAATTTTCCACTTTAATTTATTTTAGATTTATATAATTTTAGTACAAATGATGAAATAAATTATTCTACCAAATATCTCAATTTTTTTTAATTGTATGAAAGTTTAGGCTATTTATTTTTTTATTCACTCCCTTAAGTTGTAGCTTTCATTGCTACATTGCCATGATCTTGCAGCCTTCATTGTTGCAGTTCCCTTTCCTTCTAATTTTTTTTTAGAACTTTAAATCTCATCATTTAATCTTTATTTTTACACTTATTTCTTTCTGCATTCAATGAAATCCATCTTTTTTTTGTTCCCATAGACAATAATATTCATGTTTCATTGTTCTTAGGTTTATTTGAAGTTGAGGTTGGTTAGTTAAACCGGTGGGAGAATTTAATATCCACTCAATATATCATTTGAATGGAAAGAATTATGTCATGTAATCTCAATTAGTTTGGATATTATTGATGGCAAGAGAGAAATTGGGTCATTTATTTGACACTAAACCTCAACAAGATGATCCCACGTTAAATGCTTAGGATGAAATACTTTATAGTGATGTCTTGATGATGTTTCAATTATGAAACTCTTTAGTTTTTGAGATAAATGATATTTGCATGCTCATTTTTTTTAGCATAGGAAAGATGAAATATGATAGATAAAAACACATTTCAAAATTTGTGATGCAGTCCTATTCTATGAAATCGAGATTAAGATACTTATTGACAAATTAAGGAAGATGATTCATTTGAAAATGATCCAATCTACCTATGTGAAGAGATGAATTATTATCAATGCATCGAAACATAATGCATCAATGCTGCTTTCCTTAAATGGTTTGTTGAACAAGATTGAATTTATTATTTTCTTAATGCATTAAAAATTGAGTTTGATGCTACAAGAATACAAATTATTCTTAAGAAGGATTTACTTTCACTAAAGAAATCACCACCCTAACCTTAGTGGAAGAAGTGAGAAAGGGGTTTACGATTTGATGCCGAAACTAGTCGGAAAAATAGTGGAAACACTAAAGTAAATTTTCATTAATATTAAAATAGAGTTACAACATGACCCGAACAAAAATAATAACACAAAACATAAAAACGATATGAACAAACACTTCTATATGTATCCCAATGAGCGGTGGAGATCATTTAGAGGGGTAAGGATAATTGAGAGGGATGACGACAACCACAGGAGGCGGGTGGTAGCAAAGGGAAGTTGCAGAACTGTAGGGACAACTAGTGGGAAGGGTTTTAGGTGGTCAATAGTTGTAGTATGGTGGTTGGAGAAGCTTGAAAGGAGTTAGGGAGACGGGACGACAATAACAACCTGCAAGAAGGGGGAATGGCTGAGTGTCGGGGTGACGGAGGGAAAGTTCGACAGTTGAGGTCTGGGGAGGAGAAGATTTGGGGAAGGTAAAAAAGAAGAATATAATTACTACCTCGAAGAGGATACAACCGAAGCACCATCAACTCTTTAGATACAACCGACAAAGGGGAAATAATTTCACACAAGAATTTGAGAACAAACACCACCAAATTTTAACTCCCCAAACATAAAGGTCAGCAATTTATTGGCTCCCATAAAACTTCTACACCAAAGGAAAAGGAGGGAAAGGTAAGAGGAATCCCGAAGCCATCGTGAAGCTACCCATGGATCACCAAATTTTGCGACCTTTGCCTTCCGCCTTCGCGAGGGATTACAAGTCTCGCCCTATGATACACAAAAAATATATGCATTTTTAGACCCATATTTTATACTCATTTTTGGTTATTTAATAGAAGATATTGCACTTTAATAGAAGATATTTTTATATTTTCTTGTAGGTTGTTGAATTTTAGGACTTAAAGCAAAAAAGAAGCAAAAAAGATGAAATTTGGAGCAAAAATGAAGAAGTTAAAAATTTATTCAGCGTCGATGGCGCCGTTTAACAGAGCATTGAATTAAATAGCAGAATGCTGGCGCCGACGACGCCAATGTCGGGGCG
>NW_018164444.1:65144143-65144561 GCF_001263595.1 Phalaenopsis equestris | reverse complement strand
TAGAAGATTCGACGAATTTGGATGCTTTTTGAAGAGTTTTTGGAGGCACCTATTGGAGAACCTACTCTAGGCTTTATTTGGGGCCGAAATTGATCAAAAAGTGACTCTTTCTGACATTGTATCGCCCCAATTCAACCCTCTACGCATCACACATTCCTTCATTTTCATTCCACAACCATTTAGAGTCCATTGTTTTTATAATTTAGAGTTTCGTGGTGAGAGTAAGTGTGAATTCTTCTCTAAGAGTATTGGAGAAGGAGAAAAGTGAGATTTCAGATTTCTTCTTCCTTTAGAAGAGACTACAAGGGATTTGCTTTGAGAAAAGTTTCAGATAAGTGTTGTTTGTTTATTATTATTGTATGAGCTTTCTTTTATATATAAAATTTGTGTTTTGTTGTATTTTTCTCATGAAGTCTGA
>NW_018164444.1:65128179-65144064 GCF_001263595.1 Phalaenopsis equestris | reverse complement strand
TCAATATTAAAATATAAAATAAATTGTGATGGTTTTTCAACTCTGAACTTAATTTATGTTTCAATCTTATCAATTAAATTGTTAAAATATGTTGTGAAACATATGATCCGGGAAATGAAGTATGAGTTCTAAAATAGAGTGAGAATCACATTTGATTCCATGAAAGAGAACTTCGTTCATGGAATTAAGTGCAAATAAATATGGAAATAAACTTTGTTGGGTGTAGAATTGAAGAATCTTTAGGGTGATTGACTAAAATCTCTAATTCGGTCTTAGTGTTTAAAAACTAAAGCGAGAGTTAGCATTTAGGTTAAGGAAAGTGAGAGTCAGTATTCTCCTAGCCTAACCATGGATTTAGGGACTATACCTAAGATTAGCCAATGATTTTCTATAACACTGTATTAGGGCAGAGAATTAAAACTGCTTCTATTTGACACAATACATATTTAAATTATTTATCTCATCTCATTTTACCAAAACTTCATTGTAGTTTAATTATTAATCCCCAATTCGGTCATAGTGGGAAAGATATTTTTTCACATAAGAAATCTTCATCACATAAACATAGTTCAGTAGTTTAATAGTTATTGTTTAAACTTTGTATTTCAGTTTTGTTAGTAATTAAATAATTTAGTTCTGATAATATCTCAACATTCAAAATTAGTGACAGTAATTTCGTTTTGACTTTCTGTGAATTTTCTAGTAAATTTATCATTTCAAATTTAAACTTTAAATAGAAAGTCATTTATTACTTGATAACGATACGTATACTTGCGTAGAATTCCAATATTATTGCTTAAATTTCTAATTCATAAAATATTGCATCAAGCTTTTGACACCGTTGCATAGCGGAGTCAACTATATAATTTTTACACAACTATATAATCCGGGTTCACCCCATTATTCTCGCGAGAGTTTGCGGGCCTTTGATCCTGCGAGATCGAAGAGCCCCGTATCGGGGCGCATTCAGCACCCGTATTAGGGTGTTGTTACCGCTTGCGTCAGTTTCCTGGGGTCGGGGGAAGTTTTGACGTCGTAGGTCGAAGCTTCCGTTTCATCGTCAGTCTCCCTTGGATCCCATTGGCGACTTCACTGTCTCTCTAGGTGTCTGAGGGTCTTCTCCCACGTATTTGCAAACATCCACCTCAATCCTATATTTTGTAACTGTCTTACACGTCCTGTTGAATTTTCTCAAAGTATCTCACAGGCGGTTCAGTCTTGTGTACTGTGAGAATCGTCTGAACTTTTCTGCTCTGTGGTGGAGTGGGTGATACAATATCGACTACGAGGACTTGAAATCTTCTTTGTCGTATTTGCCTCGTGTTAGGAGTCGGTATCATGGTCCACCCATTCTGTGTCGCCACTAATTCTTGTTTCCCCGACGTTGCTTTGCTGACAAGGGATTCTGTGTCCTCGGGCTTCGTCAAAGGAAGGAGAGTGATGTGTTTTCCATCCTTGGTAAAAGAATATGTGTTTCTATATTCGTTGTACTAAGTCCTCCGGTCAAACTGTCACGATCATCCCAACAAAATGCGGCAGACATCCATGAAAACCACGTCACACCATTTCTGATCCTGATTTGTCGTTCGATCAAAAATTCTACAAAGCATATTTGAACGATGCTAACCCGAATCTCTTTCTTTAGCGACATCAATGAATATTGTTGCGAATGTTCCTAAGTCGCAAATCTCAATATCTCTACCATCTGTGTCGATATCACATTCTTGTTGGTTCCGTCGCTAATGATTAAGGGCCTGTTTGGGGCAGCTTATAAGTGCAGACGATGTTTTCAAAACGTCGCCTCACCGTTTGGAAACATGTTTTTGCAGCTTACCCGGAAACGCGGTTGGGTTTTTACACTAAACGCATGTCGCAGGTAGAACCCCGCGGGCCACTTGCGGGCTTTGTTTCAGGATAAACTGTTTATCTAGATAAGCACAAGCTGCTCTAAACACACCCTAAACTGCGTACTTCTCCGTTCACTGTGCAAAGAGTGTAGAATATGTTGTGGCGAAGCCAATGCAGACCCCTCGTGTCCTCAATTTGCAGAATCTGTTGAATTACAAGTGCTTCTCCTTCGTTTGGTGGGAGTTGATATATCTCACCTTGCTCCTCAACTTTCTCCTCGTCGTTTATTTCTTCTACGACGCCTTGATCTGCGAGTGTGACTACCTTGCCCGTGGAACAACTGGAGGTAATATGGTTGTAGCTGTGACATTGGCAGCACTTCCTGGCTGGCACTGTGTTGGATGAGTTGCCCTTCTCCTGTTTCTTCCCGCTTTGAACCGTAGTATCGTCCCCTTGTCCTGGCTTGCTTGTGTCTCCTGGGATATTTCTGTTAGTAATGGTAATTGTAGGTGACAGCCAGCCTTAAGGTTGTTGCCTGAAAGATGATTGCTGACGGCTCTGCTCCTATTGTCTTTCCACTTTCAAGGCTAATGTTTGGACATTCCCTAGTGGCCATTATGGCTGCCACTGGAACACATTGCTTATGACAGGTTTTAGACCCCGAGATATTTGGCTATCGGATGTTCTTCTGACTCCGTCAGTTTGCATTTCAGCTGCAAGCGGTTGAATTAGGTTGTGAACTTCTCAATTAAAAGATCCTTCTGTTGTAAGTTGTAGAGTTTCAAAAAAATATCCTGGTGATAGTGGGGTGGGAGGTTTTTTTTTGCATTATTGTCTTCTTCATCTTCTCCCACTTAATTATCTTCTCACTATCTTCTCTTTTTCTCTGCTTTTATAGATTTTCCCAGCATAAAGAGTCATTTTTTTTTAGTTTAATGACACTTAGCTCGTTTGGTCTCTGGTACATCTTTATATTCGAAAATCCGTTCAATTGATTGTAGCCAATCGACAAACTCATCGGGATCCATACCTCCTTCAAATTCTGGGAGGTTCATCTTGATGCCAAAGTCTCGTTGACCTCTATAAGGGACCTCTCCTCTCGGTCTCCTTTGATATTGAATACCAAAACGGTGTGATTGATATTCCTTGTCACTGTGATCTTTTCTTTGGAACAGATTCTTCTCCACGTCCCTGTCTTCCCCTTGACTTTATCGTTTAGGGCCGACGATAATCTCTTTCTGGTTTCCGTCGTCCAGATATGCTAATTGTCGTTGCAGATGACATATTTTTTGTTGAATTTTTCCCTGGTCGAGTCTGGTGTACCTCTTCATGGTGGCATGGCTATGGTTGGGAATTGACAGGAAAAGAATTGGTGGTGGTGGCTTGGGTAAGGGTGGATACTTGAGACCCTAAGATGAGACTAGGGTTGAGCTATCTTTGATATAAAATGATATCAAAACTAGTAGGAAAAATAGTGAAAACACTAAACCAAACTTTCATTAGTATTAAAATAGGGTTGCAACATGACTCGAACGGAACTAACAACATAAAACATAAAAACGTCATAAGCAAGCTCTCCTAAATGTATCTCAAATGGTGGTGGAGGTCGGCTAGAGGGGTAGGGATGATTGGGGAATGATGAAAACCACGGGAGGCGGGTGGTAGCGAAGGGAAGGAGCTGAACTGTAGGGACAAAAAATGAGAAGGGTTGTAGATGGTAGGTGGCGGTAGTATGGTGGTTGGGAGAAGCTTGAAAGGAGTTAAGGAGGGAGAGTTCGACGGCTGAGGACTGGGGAGGAGAAAGTTTGAGGAAGGTAAAATAGGAGGAGGATGCAACTGAAGCACCACCATCCCACAAAAGGGTAAAAATTCCACACAGGAGTTTGAGAACAAACACTACAAAATCTAACTCCCCACACACAGAGGATAGCAATTTATAGACTCTCAGTAAACTCCTATATAAAAGGAAAAGGAGGGAAAAACAAAAGGAATCCAGAAGACACTGCAAAGCTTTCCTGGATTGCACTGCATCCCCATGGATTGCAAAATTTCGTGAACCCTGCCTTCCACCTTCATGAGGGATCGCGGGTTTCGCCCGCCCCACTGTTCCTGTGAGAGTTCACGAGCCTTTGATCCCGCAGGTTCGAAGCACCTTGTATTGGTGCGTTATTAGCACCTGCATCACGATTATCAACAATACCATAGAAGCTTCAACCTTGGTGGCAAAGATCGCCGACATCAAGTATTTTAATTCAAAATCTGCTTTTCATGAGGAACACTATTAGCTTAACCCAACAAAACAGTCATTAGAGACTCTCTGTTGTGAACATATTGCAAAAATGCTTGACATATAAAGGTAAGATGCTTGAAGCTTTATGTGAAAACCTTTATTCAAGGAGGACAAGGAAACAACCGGAGATGCATACATAATATATTTGGAAGAAAACATCAAAGAATTGCTCACTAATTTCCTAAAGAAAAAAATAAAAAGTAGAAAAAATATTGGTATCATTAAAAAACCTTGCAACAAGTAGTTGTTTTCTAATATTCTAAATATTACATCTTCTCATTTAGCATGTAAATTTTGAAGATGAAAATTTTGTAAGTGGAAAAAATTGTAATGCTTTATCTTATACTATCTAATGTCAGTTTAATTAAAGAAGTTGGTCATTTTTCATAGAAGGGGAGGTGGAGAGGCTCGTGTGACTAATAAAGATGGAGCGAGAGGAACAGATGAACATGTGAGAGATAGTGATAAAGAGTGAGAAGGGAGGTTGTGTGAGTGCTAGCAATAAGTGACGAGCTCTGTGAGCTCGAGCGACGACATGCATGAGTTGGACCGATGATAGTGTGCAAGTAGCAATCGAGAGTGTGAAAAGATTGCATGATTACAGCGATAAGCAAGCTCATGTAGAGAGTGCTTGGGGGAGACGGCGTCAGCTAGGTATGTGTGATAGAAAGCGAGCTTGACAAAGCAATGAGCAATTCAAGCAGGTGACGTGTTGAGGAAGCTGTGGCTGAGTAGATTTATGATGTGCTGAATCAAGACCGTGTTGTCTTGCTTATTCAAATTGTTGTTTATGCATCTTGGGTGAACAAATAGTAAGCTATAGAGAGAGAAGGGGGAGGAGGAAGAAGTGCCTTGCTCGAATAAATAGTAAGTGAAGGGATCTGTGGAGCAAAGTTTGAAGGCTCAACTGAATTGAGGTAAATTTTAATTAAAGTTTTGTTTCAGTTTATTAAAAATTTTAAATTTGTGATTCGAAGAAATTTGATAAATTAATTGGTTTAATTAAGAAAAATTTTTATCTTTAAATTATATATAAAATTTAAAGGTATTATGATAATTTAGCGAAATAATTTTTTGAGTAATGTCCTTATAAAAAAAAATAATAATCAATTAAATAATTTTTAAGCAATCATAATAATTGTAGTGTAGTTTATTTTATTTATTTTCTCTAAATTAGCAAATCAAAATAACTTTATAAATTAGAATATTAACAAGCTCATAGGCATCTATTTTATATGCGAGATCGAGCGAGAGGTTTCATTATATATATTTTTTTTGTGGAGTGCTACAATCTTCGCTCATTTATCGCTATTTCTTGAGCCTTACAGTGGATTTCCTCTATTATCTACTATTCTTTATTTACTCTTGTATTTTTCTTTGTGCTAGTAGGGTTTTGACATAACTCACAAATAAAATGTGATCCAATGATAGCAATATTTAGTGCTTAATTGAATTTGTATATATGACATTATGAATTAGCGAATTGTTGCGATTCAAATTTATTTTATAGGATTTAAAAAGTTGAATGAAAAGATAATGTGATAACAAGTTAGACATCAATATTATGCATAACCCCTTATAATATGACTATATTAGGTATATTAAAGTTGATAAACATTTTATAAAGGGTTTGTTCAGTGATCTAATTTGTAATTTGTTCATCATCGTCGGCGAACAACTTATATATATTCTCACCAAAGGATTTTCATGAATAATTTTTTAGAACTTGACATGTAAGCTTTTACTGGATGACTTCCATTCATTCACTTTGGAGGAATGTGGACAATCCGCAAACTTTTAACACTCTAGCTATATCTCTGCGTGATCAGCCGTTTAGTTGGCTCACACAAGCTCGTCTCCACCAAAATTTTACCTCAACTTGCTAGCCTATATGCCTCAATTCTTGGCCCAACTTGCTCCTGCCGGCTAGTCCTCGTTCAAAGCTTGCTGTCAGCTTGTTTCCTTCCTGCTACTAGTCTGTCTCCCTATTTTTTCTTTGACCTTTTTGGTTCATAGGATTGCGGTTGCTATCTCACCAATTTATGTTCTGATTATTTTATATTTGTTACGATAGGTTGTCCTTAATTGACATAAATTCAGCTCAAATGGTGAAATAAAATATTCAGTCAACCACCTTCAATTCTTGTGATAATATCAAAACTTTAGATTTTTTTTTTATTTTTGGCATTCCCTTTAGGCTGTACTTTTCATCTCTTCACTGCCTTGATGTTATAGCCTACATATAATTTTTTCTGCAGCTATTATCACTACATCATTGTTTCTATACCTATTTTTTGCATTGTATTATTATTATAATTTTCATTCCCAAGGACCACAATAATAAGCAGGCTCTCTTAGTTTTAATTGCGTTTGGAGAAAAGGTGATAAATCTAAATACATCGGGAGAATTACAAAACATCCATTCAACATATTATTTGAAAATGAAGTAATTATCTCAAGTGAGCTCACTTTTTTCGCACTTCCTTGGGTGGAAGAAGAAAATGAGTCAATTTAAATGGCATTGCATCTCAATGAGATTATCTTAAATTCAACACTTGAGATGAATGGGACTTTGTGGTGGTACCATTACAACATTTACTGGTAAGGAAAGCCGTAAAAATAAAATATAGTAAAAACGGAAAAGAAGAATAATAACAACGGAAAAGAATAATAACAAATATAAGAGACAACTAATCTCTCTAATTAAGGAGAAAAATAAATAGAGATTCCGAAGATCATTTGTACAATTTATAACTCTCTAAATATAGAGTTATAATAAATATGAAATATAATCATCATTATTTTCGAGATCTTTCAATACTTCCCCTCAAACTGACATGAAAATGTTGCTCATGGCAAGCTTGCTAACTAGATTCTCGTGTTGCACTTTGGAAAGACCTTTTTGTTAGAATATCTGTTGTTTGGCTAGCAGTGGTATGTAGGACATACATATCGCACCACTATTTATTTTCTCCTTGATGAAATGTTTGTCAACTTCTACATGTTTTGTTCTGTCATGTAGAACTGGATTATGAGATATCGAGATTACAGCCTTGTTGTCGCAGTAAACTTTAATAGGTGCTGGTATAGGGATCTTCAACTCTTCCAGGAGTCTTTTTATCCATAATACTTCACAGAGTCCATGTGCCACTGAGCAAAATTCTGCTTCAACACTACTTCTTGCTACCACACTTAGTTTTTTACTTTTTCAAGTAACCAAATTTCTACCTACAAAAGTACAATAACCTGATGTGGATCTTCTATCATTTACCTCTCCTGCCCAATCCGCGTCTATGTAGGCCTCTATTAGAAGATGTTCTCCCTTTTTGAACAAAAGTCCTTTTCCAGGAGTTTTTTTGAGATATCTCAAAATTCGGAATACAGCTTTGAAGTGAGTTGGTCCAGGTGAATGCATGAATTGACTCACAACACTCACTGCAAAGGCTATGTCAGGTCGAGTGTGAGCCAAATAGATTAGTCGTCCTACCAATATTTGATAGTGTGCTTTGTTCATTATCTCATTAGTTGTTGTTTTCAACTTTATATTAGGTTCAATTGGCGTATCTGCCGCCTTGCAACCCGTCATTCCTGTTTCTTTGAGTAAATCAAGTACATACTTGCGTTGATTGACGAAAATTCCCTCTTTGGATCTTGCGAACTTCATTCCGAGGAAATACTTCAGCTTTCCTCAGTCCTTAATATCAAATTTAGCTTCAAGTTTTCTTTTCAAGTTGCTAATTTCCAAAGGATCATCTCCTGTCATGATTATGTCATCTACATACACAATCATAATGGCTACTTTATCTTTGATGGAATGTTTGAAAAAAAGTGTGTGATTAGCTTGGCTTTGAGAGAATCCATGTTTCTTGATAACATCACCAAAACGCTCAAACCAAGCTCTAGGAGACTGCTTTAACCCGTACAAAGACTTTTTAAATTTGCATACTTTACCTTTTCCAAATTTTTCTTCAAATCTGGGTGGTAGGTCCATATATACTTCTTCTCGCAATTCTCCATTTAAAAATGCATTTTTTACATCAAATTGATGAAGTGACCAGTTGAAGTTAATTACAAGAGAAAGAAATATTCTAATAGAGTTAATTGTAGCAACCAGAGCAAAAGTTTCTTGGTAATCAATACCATGAGTTTGAGTAAATCCTTTTGCTACTAGTTTCGCTTTTTCTCTCCACACTTCCATCAGCTTTAAACTTCACCGTGAATGGCCATTTGCACCCAACCGTCTTTTTGTCTTTAGGTAGATCAATGATTGTTCAAGTGTTATTTCTTTTAAGAGCATTTATTTTTTCCATCACAACTAATTTCCAACTCGGTTCACCTAATGCTTCCTGACCAGTTTTTGGAACAAGCATATTAGAAATCTTAGACGCAAATGCTCTATGAATTTTTGATAGTTTTTCATTTGACAAGTATTGTGTGATAGGATGTTTCGTGCTTGTTCGGATTCCTTTTCTGAAAGCAACTGGAAGATCAAAATCAAAATGAGTGGAAGTAGAGGGAAGGTTACTCTGAGTTGTAGGGTCATTATTCAACAAAGGTGATTGAACATCTGATGAGGGAATAACTGGGGTTGTAGTAACTTTATGGAATTTCTTCTTAGTATAAACCTACAGCTCATGTTGAGGATTATGATCCGTAGGAAGTACATCTCCCTATGTCTCTGATAAGGTAACATCTGACAAAATAGGATTAGTAGTGTTGGCCCTAGTTTTCATATCGAAATTAGTTAAAGGAATTGGTAAAGTTTCCCAAAAATTATTTTCTTCAACTAAGTTCTCCCTCTGAAGAAAATTATTTTGAAAAAAATGGTGATCCTCGACAAACTTGACATCCATGCTCTCAAAAATTTTTTTTTTGACAAGATTAAAGCATTTCTACCCACGTTTATTGGAAGCATACCCAATAAAAACACATTTTTCAGCTTTGGGATCAATTTTTTAGCGAAATACATTTGAGACATGCACATAGCAAACAGATCCAAAAACTTTTAAAGTGAGATCAGTTGTTATTTTAGATGTGGAAAAATAATTATTTAAGACTTGTAAAGGTATTTTGAATTTCAGAACTCGAGATGACATTCTGTTTATTAAATAACAGGAGATAAGAAGCGCATTACCCTAAAGATATTTAGGAACATTCATGGAAAACATGAGTGCCCTGGTAACTTTGAGTAAATGCCTATTTTTTCTTTCAGCAATATCATTTTATTGTGGTGTGTCACGACAAGTGGATTGATGCAGAATACCTTTCTCCAAAATAAATGTTCTTAAATATTTGTTGAAATATTCAGTCACATTATTCATTCTTAGAATGCCAATTTTTATTTGAAATTGATTTTCAATCATGTGGAAAATCTATAAATCGTTGTTCAACTTAAGATTTTTTTTCCAATAAATACATACAGCAAATTCGTGTGTGATCATCAATAAATGTTACAAATCATTTTTTTCCAGAAAGTGTTAACTTTGGATGGGCCCCAAACATCACTATGCACGAAATAAAATGGTTTTGAAACAGAATATGGTTTTATTTGAAACGAAACACTATGACTTTGAGATAAATTACACGCTTCACAATGAAATTTTGAACAATCAATACTTTTAAATAGTTTAGGAAATAAAGATTTGAGATATGGAAAACTAGGATGACCTAATTTTTTATGTCATAACATAACCTGATCATAGTCAAAGCTTGAACTTGTACTACCTAATTCATGAGTTGTTTTATTTGTAGAGTCAGTTCCATCATAGTAGTACAACCCATTTATTTCTCTAGCAGTTCCAATCGTCTTCCCCAAGTTCCGGTCCTGAAAAACACAATTGTAATGAGAGAAAAAATGAAATAATCAGAATCTTAAGACAATTTGCTAACAGAAAAAATATTACACGTAAGTTTTTGGAACATGTAAGACGGATTTCAAAGAGATTTTTTCTGAAATTTTAATATTTCTTTTTCCTACAATAGGTGAAAAACTGTCATCAACAATTCTGATTTTTTTAGAACCGGAACATGGATAATATAAATCAAATAATTGAGAACTGCTTGTCATATGATCAGATGCTCCTGAATCAATGATCCAAGGCGTGGTATTTCCTAGAAAAGCTAAAGGATTACCACCTGCTTGTGCTATATAACCAATAGACGCATTAGATGATGAGCAAACTTTCAGCAGTTTAAGAAGATGACTTAATTGCTCTTTACTAAGTGGAGATGACTCAGCTTCATTTGCGGTAGGTGTGCTATGTTCACCATATTTTTTCCCCTTACCATTAGGTGGTTTACCATGCAATTTCCAGCATTTTTCGCGAGTATGACATAGCTTTCCCTAGTAGTCACAGTGCAGGTTGTTCTTGTCTTCTACACGCTAATTGTGAGAAGTTTTCCTGCTTACTTGAGCTTCAGAAATAGCCAACGCTGATCCTTCCACGGACTCGGTTGAACCTGTCATCTTCTTTCCCAACATCACACGTCTCCGACTCTATTCTCTTTTTATCTTTGCAAAAACTTCACCAATTGGAGGCAGGGGTTTTCTTCCAATTATTCGGCCACGGACCTCATCATATTCAATGTTTAGACTTGTAAGAAATTTGAAGATTCGGCCAGTATCCACCATCTTCTTGTACTGGTTGCCGTCATCCTTTGATTTCCACTCACGATCGTTGAATAAGTCCAGGTCCTGCCAAATCCTTTTAAGAGAATTGAAATACTTTGTCACAGAATCCTCACATTGACAAATTTTCCTGAGTCGCAGGGTCAACTCATAAACTTGAGATTGATTTCCAAGATTAGAGTATATTTTTGAAATATTGTCCCATAATTCCTTGGTTGTAGAGTAACACGGATAATTTGCACTTATCTCTTCAGTCATGGAATTGATCAACCATGTCATTACCAGTGAGTTTTTCGCATCCCAAATGACATATGTTATGTCATTCACGTCAGGCTGTTTAGTATCACATGTGATATAGCCAATATTTTCTCTTCCTTGGAGATACATGCGAACATATTGTGACCATTGAAAAAAATTATCACAATTTATTCGGATTGTAGTGATCTGAATGGGATGCTTTTCATATGTATTTCTCTGAGGTTCGGGCTGAGATGGCTGAAGAGGCTGAATTGTCCTAGACGTGGCTTCAGACATTTTAGAGACGAAGGACGGTGAATTTGCTCGAGCATGTGCTGTCTTGGAGTTTGCAGCAGGAACCCGTCAAACTAGCAAACCGAGCAGGAAGCCGAATTAACGAAGCCGAACGATCAAGGAGTCTCGAACGAAGGCAAAGTAGGCGAAGCCGAACGAGCAGACGATCGAGGAGTCCCGAACGAAGCAGGTAAGGATTTTACCGAAGTTGCCAGCGAGACGTGATCCTCTCAAGCTCTGGTCGCAGTTGCTTCGCGGAGTTCCGGGTCTCTGCGCTGAAGGATTTCAAGACGATGATGAAGTAGAAGAACAGAAAGGCGGAATTCCGGGTCGCTGCGCCGAGCACGATCTCGTCTGCGCCGAAGGACTTCTAGGCAACGATGATGATCCTGTTAGAGTCAATCAATCACGATTCCGTCTGCGCCGAAGGACTTCAACGACGAATACAATACGATATGTAAATTAACCGAAAGCCTGCGGATCGTAAAGCTCTGATATCATGAAAAAGATATAAGAAGACTTAATTTTATTATGCAAAGAGGGGTATAAATACCCATTACAGGACTTACTGGTAAGGAAAGTAATAAAACAAAATACAGTAGAAAACGGAAATGAATTATAACAAATATAAGAGGCAACTAATCTCTCTAATTAAGGAGAAAAATAAATAGAGATTCCCAAGATCCCTTATACAATTTATAACCCTCTAAATATAGAGTTATAACAAATATGAAATATAATCATCATTATTTTCTAGATCTTTCAACAATAAATCGCATGTACATTTAAATATGTGATGCGGATAATTTATCATATAATATTCCAATCTCTTGACAGGTTTTTGTGGTAAGAGACCTTATTATCAATGTATCGGAATGGATTGCAACAAAGATCCGGCTCTCTTAAAAGGATTATTGAAAGATTGAATTTATAATTTTTTTGGTTTATTAGTTTTTGAGTTTGATGTTATTAAGCTACAAACCCTTACATAGAGAATTTATCCTCACTACATAAAGGCATCACTATTATTCAGATTGAGGAAGGGAGGAGTTATGATTATCAACGACCCAAAGAAAAGTTTAGTTTTAGTGATAATGGCTGCTGACATAAAGCACTCAGACTCAAGATCCTCTTCTTTTGAGAAAATATAAGAAGCCAAACCCAACCAACAATGTTAGGAGAGATTCTCTAAATTGAATACATTGCAAAATAGCTCTGCATATAAACGAATGATGCTAGAAGCTTCTTGGCAAGCTACTTTGTAGAAACAGGAAAACTCAAAATGATAGTGAAATGAACATAAACATGGATATAACACACATGAAATAATGGACCAACAAGGAATCATTTATTGGATTTCCCAAAGAATTAAAAAGATGAAAACTTGCTGGTGTCTCTAGAAAAGATTCATATGGAAGAAGGTTATCCTCTAGTATTCATAAATATTATGCCCTCTTCTTATGCTTTTAAACACACAGGGAAACCCAATTTTAGCTCTTTGATTATTGATTCAAGAGCTACATACCATACGATTAAATCTTTACGTATTCATTTCATATGCTCTTGTTGTAGTAACAAGAAAATAATTGATGATGGATTCTTGATGGTTGTTGCCCGTTGAAAGACATTCCAATTAGTGAATGACTTGGGATCCAAAATGAATGGTTAAATTATTTGCCTACCGATGATGTACTTCTAAAAGCTAACTATAAATTTTATATGCAGTGTTGATTTTTTTTTTTTTTGGATTATATTTTTCAAAAAAATAGAGCACGGGGAAGATTACTGAATATCTTAAAGAAAGGTGATTGTCTCAACCACATTGCTTAATCTAATAACTAAGGAAGCTCTACACAATTTGTTGTAGTATCCTTTATTTATGAAATCATTAAATTCAATAAAGTAAAAAAATCAGCTACAACCCTTATGTCTTGATCATCCATTCTTAGTTATTCTCAAAGTTATATTTTCTTATTATTCGAAAATTAATATTTGAGAATTTCATTGTAATTTTTTGTGAGTTAGCAAACTAAAACAAACTACTTTTGCAATAAGTGGCATAAGAGCCCCAAGTCATTTTCTTTCCTTCATAGTGAAATCTGGGAATTATCCTCTACACTTAATATCTTTAGGGTTGGGTGGTTTGTGTCCTTGATTGATTATTGAACCCTTATATCATGGATCTTTTTATTAAAAGTAAAAAAGATGCAAGTAACATCTTTCACATCTTTTTCACCATGACCAAAAAACATTTTGATATTGAAGTTAGAGTCAAACCCGACGATGCTAAATACTACTTTAGGCATTCCCTTTCCTTGTATTTCCACGAAAATGGATAATATACGAGTCTTTGTGGTTATATAT
This sequence comes from Phalaenopsis equestris, assembly GCF_001263595.1. NCBI lineage: Eukaryota > Viridiplantae > Streptophyta > Magnoliopsida > Asparagales > Orchidaceae > Phalaenopsis > Phalaenopsis equestris. Next base: position 65,130,403 of record NW_018164444.1, on the reverse strand, counting down.
GCTCCAATAAAATGGAGTGATAATGAATGAATGACCACTTGTTATCAGAATAGCTCTTTCTGCTGAAGGAATGTTCCAAAAGCAATATTATGTAGAAGCAATTTTAATGGATTTTTTTTTCGTTGAAGAGTCCTATACAAGTTCTAGCTGATTTCTGTTTTCAATCCAACACCTCAAATAATCTTATTTTCAAAATATTTGGAAGTGTTGCTATTGTTTTGACACATGCCCATGCCCAAGTTAGGAAACTTGGTCCACAAGCAAACAATCAAATGTATCTTCATTGGCTATTCTCTCATTCAAAATGCTATCATTTTCTCACAAGTTAAGTGTTTGTATCCATTGATGTCGCTATCAATGAAGCAGATTATTACTATGTTGCTATTAATTCTAAGAAAGAAATCTTATGTACCAATAAAATTTTCTTCTGTATTGCCCTTTCTTATCATTTGTTCTAACAAACAACTCTATTTCGAGCTGGTCACTCTTTGATAAATTGATTTTATAACATAATCACTTTTTACTAGGATATTATTGATTTACTCGAGAAGAAAAATATCTTCATTTATGTAAGTGCAGTCAATCAAATCAACCCTTATAATTGAATTAGTTAAGAGAATCATTGAGCCTACAAATAAAAGTACTATGACTTCCTTTAAACATTCATTACACTTTTTTTAATACAAAACGACTCTCATAATCATCAGTCTTTCCTTTCTACGTTGCATACTCTTTCTATCCTTAAAATAGTCTGACACTTCAAATAGTATGATTTGGAATAATGTTATCAAGTAATGAACGCCCTTAAAAAAAAATAATACATGGCAATTGCTGAAGTTGCTAAAAAGAAGAAACTAATGGGATGTAAATGAGTTTTTGCTATAAAATAAAAATATGATAGTTCACTAATATTGTTTAAAGCTAGATTAGAAACCAAATAGTTCATTTAAACATATGGGGTTGATTATCTTGTAATCTTTGTTCCAGTTGAAAATGAATATTGTTCGAGTGCTTCTTATGCAGCTAATAAGGATTGAAAGATAAAATGACTTGACGTAAAGATTTTTTTTCCTACATGGTGATCTAGAAAAAATTTTTTGCATGGAGGTCCCACCAGGATTCAACTTAAATATAAAATAAAAGGTATATAAACTAAAAAAATGCATTGCATGGGTTGAAGCAATCCTTAAGAATGTGGTTTTGGAACTTTCATCAAGGAAATGTTTAATATGGGATACAAAGAAATTTGATGAGATTATACATTATGTGTTAACACAATCCTTCAAGTGGAGTTTCACACTACTAGTGTATGTTGACATCAGCATGCACGTAGTAATTTAGTTGGAATGGAGAGATCGGAAAATATATTGTTTGAAGAATTGAAGTCAAAGATTAGGCAAGTTAAAATATCTTTTGGGTATCAAAGTTGTAATGTTTATTGCTAAACAAAGTTGCATGATAGACCTTTCAAAAGTGATAGGATGCAAGCCCATCAAGAGCCCCTTAAAATTTAATCATAAACTTGGATGTTCTTTAAAAATAGCCCTAAAAAACATCCTATTAAATACCTATGGGAAGATTGATCAACTTATCTTATACTATACTTGTTATTGCGTATATTGTTAGTGTGATAACCCAATATATGCATCATCCTTATGATTTATACCTTAGGGCAACACATTAAATCTTTTACAATCTGAAAGAGACATTGTATAAAGGAATTTATTTGAAAAAAGAAAATGATTTGATTTTTGAACTATATATAGATATTGATATGTCGGTTCCATAATTACAGGAGGCTAACTTCATAGGATATTGCACATCCTTAGGGGTTGGTAAACTTCTGACTTAGAGACGTAAAAAAATAAAATGTAGTTCCAAAATCTAGCACAGAAGCAAAGTTTACATCTATTGCACTAAGAATCTACAAATTGCCATGGAGAAATTTATTTTGGACGATTCAAATGTTGATTGGAATGGTATTATGAAGGTTTGCTATGATAAAGTAACATACAAAATGAGTACTAAAGTATTATGCTAAAGTTAAGTAGTTAAAAATCGTGAGAATATGCATTTTGATTAATCTTATTTATTCTCGTTAACTTATTCACTCCCACCGAATCATATCTTATTCACTCCCACTGAATTATATACCCACTTTTTCATATTGTAACTTGCAAAGCAAAGCGTATTTTGTCTTAAGCATTAAGTGGGATATGAAGTG
>NW_018164444.1:65125760-65128149 GCF_001263595.1 Phalaenopsis equestris | reverse complement strand
ATATATATATATATATATATATAATTTTAATTATGATGCAAATAAGGGTAAACTAACAATACAAGACTTTCGCTACATAATATTAATTTAAATAAATTTAAAGTTATATGTCAAATAAAAATAATGTATGAATTAAAGAAAAAGTAGGGTATATTGAATGTAAATTAATGATGTAGCAACTATAGAAAAAATGAAAAACAAGTAAAGGTCAAAGGGCATGAAACACAAATCAAAACAACATTACAAAATAAATAAAGAAAAATGCATTTTAACAAAATCAAAGAGACGTTTCCATTCCAGAAGGGCTAATATTAACAAGCTATTAAAATAATAATTGAACATACAAAGGTGCAAAACACAATGGAAAGTTGTAGGAATATCTGAACTAGTATAATCTACGCAATGCTATTATTGAAGTGATAACAGTATCTGAGAATAGCTACTATAAGAAAAAGTTAGAAGAATGATAAATGAATGGAGCATTCATCACTAAAATTTAAAAGAAAAATGGCATGCTTGCCCTAACAAAAAACAAAGGGAAAAAGGGTACACAAGTAAACTGCATCATTGAAAAATTGGTGGTTCTTAGTGCATTAGAAACAAGTTACATGCTTATCAATGTTAATTATGCTTTCAACTGACATTTGAGCTCTGTCTTTTGAAACATAATTTTATGATCCTTGGTCCCCAAACTTTTCATTTTAAACTATTATAAAAAAAAGTTATTTTATAAATATTTGTTTTTGCTCTTTGAAGACTTTTGTTGATGTTTATTTATATATATTTTTTAGATACATCCATAATTTAGATATGTCCATAAGCATGTCCATTACTTCTAGAAAAGATAAAACTTGTTTGTATCTATACATCTTTAGTGTCTTTTAATATTTGATTTTCCTTTTTTTTACAATTGATAGCGTCTCCTTATTAATCTAGTCTTGTACAAAAATTCAGGCAATTACATTAAATTACTGATATGTTAAGTAAAAAAATGGCTTTGTTTTTATACAGGAAGATTTGTACTATCCTCATCCATTGATTCAAGACCTTCTTTGGGCTTCTCTTCATAAAATCGGTGAACCTATTTTTATGAACTGGCCCGGTAGCATGTTGAGGGAGAAGGCCCTAAGTACCGTCATGCAACATATTCATTATGAAGATGAAAATACTCGATACATTTGCATAGGTCCTGTAAATAAGGTAAGCATGAAATAAACCACATTTTTATTGTTTTTTTATGTATCAACAAGTTGAGCTTTTGCTCCTTCAAATATGTGCAAGTTGAAAGAATCACCAAATTCTACATTAGACTATCATTTTTTGTCCTTTAATTTAATCATAACCTTGTGTGGAATAAATGTATTCCCCTAGCATCATTGTTGTGATGTATGTGGAATTTAATGAGTATACTGTTTTAATATTATTGAAGGTATACGGACTAGGTTGGAAAAATGAATCCCTCAACTCCCTTCTACAACTTGTTAGATATGGAAATCTTGCATTTCAGGTTTCTTCTATTTATAGAAATTGTTTGTTACAAAGCCATCCGTGCAACAATTTGCATTATGTTAGGGGCCCATTTGACATAACTTTTGTTTCTTGTTTTTATTTTTATTTTTCTTTTTTTTAATTCTTTTTGATTGGTATAACTTCATTTATTTTTTTATTTAAAAAACAAATCATTTGTTCTTAAAAACTCTCAAAATGAGTAAAAAATATTTAGTTTTTTTTTTAAATAACTACTATAACTAAACGTGTTTTAATTTAAGCCAAAATATAAAAAAAGAATAATAATAACAAAACTGATATCAAACTAGCCCTTAATTTTTTTTTAATTGTAATAAGATGCTCTATAATTGTGTTCAAGCTTTATATTTCGTTGTATCTTATTAGTAGTTGTTGCATTAAGGAGTGACTTTCTTAGAGGAAAAAAAGCTCTAATTTTTCATTTATCTAATACAAGCAAATAACAAGTATATATATAACTCAGGAATACCACAATACAATTGGAGGGAAATTTAAATCATCATGATAAAGGAAATAAATAAAATGCAATGAAGGATAATTAAGGGGGAATAATTTCTCCCCTTGAAATGTAGCAATTGGACTCACAACTTTCTAAATCGTGGGTTGGTCTTTGTGGTCCACAGATGCATACATATCAACAATCCCCCTCAAGTTGGGTTGTATATGTCATACATCCAAAACTTGCTATTGAGATCACTAAAATGGTGTCGAGGAAGAGTTTTGGTAAGAATGACAATAATCTGATAGCCCCTATATGGACCTTTTCAGAGATAAAGTGTCTGTCAATATATATATGTGTATATATATATATATATATATATATGTATATATATATATACATATATATATATATATATATATA
>NW_018164444.1:65114120-65125630 GCF_001263595.1 Phalaenopsis equestris | reverse complement strand
TCGGAAGAGAAGAACAAACCCTAAGCTCTCGCCATTGAAACCCTTTCACGATTTTGAGAAGAGAAGGAGATGACTCGGAAGAGGAGGAGAGCAGCGAACACAAACGACAAACCCTAAGCTCTCGCGACCGAACGCCTTTCGCGATTTTGAGAGGAAGGAGAAAAGTCGGAAGAGGGAGAGGCAGCCGAACCGAAGAATCGCCGGTCGGGGCTTAGAAGTAACGAGTTAGGGTTTTTTAATTTTTTACTTATATATTATATTATATTAAATCTATAACTTATATTATATAAATATATAATATCTATATAAGTAATATTTATTAATAATTTATTATATATTACAATTTATAGGATTTAATTTTTTAAATTTTGATAAATTTTTTTATTTTAAAAATTTTTAATTAATTACAATTTGTAATATTTTATTTTATGAATATTTATTATATATGTGTGTGCATATTTATTTATTTATTTATTTTCAAGTCAATTCGAGTCGAACACGAGCGAACAAATGTTTATTCGTGTTCGTCTCGTTAAGCTTAACGAACGAGCCGAATACGAGTTGATCACGAACAACGAGCTAAATTGACAACCCTATATATATATATATAATATAATATAATAAAAGATATAATATTCAGTGATGGCAATATGCTGCTCTGCTAGGGGTTTCGCCCGATGGCGAAACGCTGGTTTGATTCTTTCGCGGCCTTTCAATCCATCCTCTCGTGCTCGACGACGCTGTTCTCGTACTCGACGATGATGACGAAGGAATTTGCTCTCCTTTGCAATCGTCGTATTCTCTTTCGCGCTATGGTTCTTTTTTGCTTCTGCGGCGTCTTCCTGCTTAGCCGTCTTTGCTTCTGCGGAGTCGTCTCCTCTGCGCCGCGGTTTCTTTTCTGCGCGGCTTCGGTTTGGAGTCTGTCGAGCTGTGACTTCTTTGCATCCGTCATCTGCGGTCTGTGGTTCCTGTCTTCTGCGCAGCTTCGCCCCGACCACCCTCTGCCCGACTTGCAGGGCTTCCTTGCTGCTGTGATGGAGTTTCTTTCTTTTTCGGTCGAACCTGACAAAATCTCCTTTGCCCACGTTGTGGGTAATTCTCAGGGGGAGATGACAATTGTTTTCCCCTAAAGTTATAAAGAGAATCGTGATGGTACAGGTGACTGACCCTTTATTAAGAATGCAAGCAGGAAGAGTGGTAAGACAACACTTTATTTCTCTGAGTCGGAAATTTCAACCCTGACTGACAAATTCAAGTTTTCTCTCATCGGGAAATTTCAATGGGGACACCCACCTATGAAAGTTATCAGAAAAAGTTTTGATGATCTCAAATTAGCAGGAAAGTGGAAAATGAGGCTCTTGGATGAGAGGCATGTATTGATTCAGTTAACCGTGTCTGAAGACTGCACTCGGATTTTCTCCAAAAAATTTCTTAACATTGCTAGTAAATCAATGAAGTTGCTCGCTACTCAAGTGGTCTCCTGATTTTGACCCCAATCATGAACCTTCTATTGTATCGGTATGGTTTAGTCTACCTGGTCTCAAGTTGCACTTTTTTCATCATCAGGTTCTTTACTCTATTGATGTCGTACTTGGGGACCCTATGAAACTAGATCTACCCACTTTCAACCTTACTAGACCTTCTGTGGCCAAAATACTTGTAGAAAGAGATATTATTTTGTCTGATGTTACTGAAGTCTGGTTGGGCACAATGCATAATGAATATTGACAACAAACTGTCATGAAGCATAGACCTCCTTATTGTTCTCATTGTAAGATGCTTGAGCATACTCTTGATAAATGTCATAAGCTTTATTCTAATTTGAAATCTAAAGATCAATTGAATAAGGATGGATTTAAGGATATATCTGTTCCATCTGGAAAGAAAACTACCACAGGACAAAATTTGGTGTCTGATTCTATTGCCTCTATGAACCCTCCCCTTGAAAATATTATTTTTGCTATCGATGAGAAGTTGGATGACACTGCTAAGCAACCTACACTTTTAACCCCTATTGAAAATAATAATGAAGGACCCCTACCTACACGAACTGAGAATCAGGAGAACCTTGCAGCTCTTCAGGAAGTATCAGCGGTAGAGGCGACAACTCTTACCTCACATACACTTGTGAGCACAACTGTTGACAATCTTTCTACTGCAACACTACCACCTCACTGAATGAGCAACAATTTTCGGATGAGGAATGAAGAATAAAGATCTACTTAAGCTAAGAAATTTAATGAATGATACACTGGTTATTTCGGGCAATGATACACACCTCACCAATCTATTAGCTTGTTCCTTTCCAAGAACTAGAGGCAGAGATAGAACTAAAGTGGGTCGACCTGGTTGATCTTTTATGTACCATCTTCTTTTGGATTTTAATTTTCCTTTTATTCTTTTTGTGTGTTGTACTATATGTGTTGGGTTCCTATTTGGGTCTACTCATACAACTTATCTGTATCATTTTCTCTTTAATTTAATTGCTAGCGTGTTTTATATATATATATATATATAATATATATATATATATAAAAACGCCCTAATCCGTGCGAGGAAAAACTTCTTCCCTTTGAACGTTATTCGCACGTTGTCTTCCTTACGTGAGAGCTCTTCTAAAGAACTGCAGCGCCTTCCTCTTCGACTCCTTCGATTGCGGCTTGACACTGACGTCACCTGCGGTTACCCTCTCTTCTGCGCAGCTTCGCCTCCGACCTCTTCTGTCTGACTTGCAACTCTTCTGCTTGTTGTGACTCCTGTGATGGAGCTTCCTCCTTCGGTTGAACTCGACAAAACCTCTTTTGCCCACGTCGTGGGTAATCCTCAGGGGGAGACAACGGTTGTTTTCCCCTCAAGTTATAAGGAGAATTGTGATGATACAGACGACTGCTCCTTTATTAAGAATGTAAGCATGAAAAGTGGGAAGACAACATTCTTTTTCTCTGAGCAGAAATTTCAACCCTGACTGACAAATTCAAGTTTGCTCTCATTGAGAAATTTCAGTGGGAACACCCACCTATGGAGGTTATCCGGAAAAGTTTTGATGACCTCAAATTAGCAGGAAAATAGAAAGTGGAAAGTGAGGCTCATGGATGGGAGACATGTTTTGATTCAGTTAACCGTGCCTCTCCAAAAAATATCTTTTTTCTCCAAAAAAATATCTTAACATTGTTGGTAAACCTATGAAGCTACTCAAGTGGTCTCCGAATTTTGACTCAAATCATAAAAGTATCGGTATGGTATCGGTATGGTTTAGTCTATCTGGTCTCAAGCTACACTTTTTTTATCATCAGGTCTTTTACTCTATTGGTGTCATACTTGGGGACCTTATGAAGCTAGATCTACCAACTTTCAACCTTACCAGACGTTTCGTGGCCAAAATACTTGTGGAAAGAGATATTACTTTGCCTGATGTTAATGAAGTCTGGTTGGACACAACGCATAATGGATATTGACAACAAATCGTCATGGAACATAGACATTCTTATTGTTCTCATTGTAAGATGTTTGGGCATACTCTTGATAAATGTCATAAGCTTTACCGTAATTTGAAATCTAAAGATCAAGTAAATAAGGATGGATATAAGGATATATTTGTACTACTTGGAGAAAATGCTACCACAGGACAAATTTGGATGTCTGATTTTATTGCCCCTGTTGTTACTGTTACTGCGAGTGGTGTGATGCTGACACCTTCAAACCCCATAGAAAACAATACTAATGGACTATTACCTACAAATGATAGTGTTCGGACTGATAATCAGGAGAGTCTCGTAGCTCCACTTCTTCATGAAGTATCTGGTGTAGAGACAACTCATACTTCTCATATACTAGAACCTATTGTGGGTACTACGGTTGGTATTCCTTCTGCTTCAGCTCTACCACCCCATCGCTCTGCCACCCCATCAGACTAATTCTTCGGATGAGGAATGACGGGTCTATTCCGGGAGGAAGTAGAATAATATCGGATGAGGAATGACGGGTCTATTCCAGGAGGAAGTAGAATGAAGAAGAAGAATGGAGGCCGACTCCAACTCGGGAACATATTAGATGATACATTGGTTATTACTAACAATGACAATCATCTTACCAACAGTTCGGACTGATAATCAGGAGAGTCTCGTAGCTCCATTTCTTCATGAAGTATCTGGTGTAGAGGCAACTCATACTTCTCATATACTAGAACCTATTGTGGGTACTACGGTTGGTATTCCTTCTGCTTCAGCTCTACCACCCCATCAGACTAATTCTTCGGATGAGGAATGACGGGTCTATTCCAGGAGGAAGTAGAATAATGGAGGCCGACTCCAACTCGGGAACATATTAGATGATACATTGGTTATTACTAACAATGACAATCATCTTACCAACATATTAGCTTGTTCCTTCCCTAGAACTAGAGACAGAGGCAAGACCAAATTGGGTCGCTTTCTAGCCACCTGATACTATGTGTTTCGGCACTATTAGGCTTTTTATTTTAGTATCGAATGTATTTTCTGTTTTTTCTAGTTTTGAAACTTTTTGTGGTTTTTTGTGTGGGCAGGGTGTCATGCTTGGGTCCTCCCACACATTGTATATGTATATTTCTTTCTATTTAATATATTAGGTTTTTTGGGCTTTCAAATATATATATATATTATATATATATATATATATATAGATGTTTGGTTCTATCATGGTTTTTATCATGGTGTACCGGATTCTTTGAATTATCGATGATTGATTAACTATCACTGAACATCTTAATATTGTTTTTGTTCTCCATGTATAGTTCCACAAGTAATTTCTTTAGCCACATCTCTTTACAAATTTCTAGAGTCAGTGCATGATACTCAAATTTTGCACCATCTTTTGCCACCACTGTTTGCTTTTTACTTTTCCAAGTAATAAGGTTAGCCCATACAAATGAACAGTAACTTGTGGTAGATTTTCTGTCAGTTAGTTTTCATGACCAACTAGCATCAATGTATATCTTAATGTTACAATTCTCCAGTCTTCTTAAATTCCAATTCATGTCCTTGTGTCATCTTTAGGTATCTTGGAATTCGGAAGAGTGCATCTAAATGATCTTCATTAAGATCGTTCATATAATGGCTCACCACACCCTCTAAAAAAGCAATGTTAGGTTTTGTACGTGACAAATAAATAAGTTTTCCTAGAAAGCTTTGATACCTCTCTGTATCAACTGGGGTGTTATCCTATCTTTTTTATGCTCGTCAATTGGGATCCATAGAAGTATTTGTTTTTTGTCAGCCCAACATTCTTGTGAATAATATATTTTTTTCTGAGATATGACAATGTTTTTTTTTTTTGGATCTAGCTACTTCCATTTTATCCCAAACTCATAAGTCTTTATTCTTTTGATTGTTTCAATTTTCCTTATGCCATTGCATGAAAGGATAATGTCATCTACATACACAATAAGGATGACTATTATACGTTCTTGATTTGATCTCAAAAATAAAGTGTGCAGCCTGACATTGATAGTGTCCATTGGCAAAAAAGTCTTTGGGTATAGTGAGATAGTCAGATGTGAGAATTGCATCCCGCATAAGTGTTTGGGTATAGTGTTAGTGAATATAATTGAACGGGTCACTTCGAGTAGAAGTCTATTCTTTTTCTCGGCCACATCATTTTGTATGGGTGTGTTAATATAAGAGCTTATATGAATGTTGTCATTTTTTGATAGCTAAGGGCCGAGAGTGAAGTTTTAGTAGTCTTTTGCATCACTGATTTTGAGAATTTTAAATCTGTTCTGAAATTGGGTGATGATAATGTTGTGAAAGGTTTCAAGTATGTTGGTAGTTTCATATGTTTTTCGTTATGAGAAAGGTTCAAATAGTTATGGTGTGATCATCAATGAAGCTGACAAACCACCTACCCCCATCTGTATTTTTATTATTGAGGACTCCCAAATATGACTATGAACCATGGAGAAGGGATGTGCTAGTTTGTATTTCAAGCTTAAGTATATTTGTTTAGTGTGTTTAGAAAGTTGACAAATTTCATGCTGATAAAAACCATGTTTTTTGTTGACAAACAAATGGGGATGCAATTTTTAACTATAATAGAAATTAAAATGCTCAAGGAAACAATGTTATAACATAAGTTGGCTCTCTTGAGAAACAAACTAAGATAAAGACTTAACTCTGACTCAAAGGATTGTGAGTGGTGAGATGATTCTTTTGAAGGGGAGACCTAACGAGCGGATAAAGTTGATACATATCAACACTGTCAATTACCTTCCCCTAGTCTATCACTTAAAATTCACAAAAATTAAGGTACAATTTAGTGACACAATTTATGTCACGAGTGAGTTGACTGATAGGTGGTAAATTATAATGAAGTTTAAGAACATAAAATATGGATTGAATAATAAAATCCTTTGTGAGTTTCACACTTCTTCTTTCTTCTTTCTTCTTTCTTCCACAAATAAGAGGGAGTCATCTGCGGTTCTAACTGCAACATGGTGTTTGCAAGAATAGAAGGATTGGAAAGCAGTGATGGCACTTATCATGCGATCAGATGCTCCAGAGTCTACCATCCAACGATAATTCTGCATGTTGAGAGCAACAAGCGTAGATGGAAGGCTACCTTGATATGCTAGAACGCTAGTAAAAGACTCGGAATATTGTCCCATAAGCCTTTATATAGCTACAAGTTGTTCCTTGTCGAATGGATTATGTTCATGAGACTTGTCTTCCTTTGATGTCGTGTTTCTTTGATTTTCCCCATCACCTTTTAATTTGTTGGGCTTCCAATCTACAGGATTTTCCTAAAATTTTCAACACTTCTTCTTTAGATGAACAAACTTCTTGCAATGTTCACACCACGGTCTATTCCTCTTTAATTTATTGTCCTGTGATGATTGATAAGTATATGTGGTCAAGTTGTCAACATTTGAAGTAATGGAATTACCTGTCATTATGAGTTCCTTTGTGCTCTCTCCCCTTAGTACTTCAGCGAAGTCTTCACGAATTGAGGGAAGAGATTTGATTCCCATGATTCTTCTTCTGACTTCATCTAGTTCTTTGTTGAGTGCGAGAAGGAACTTGATGGTTCTCTTCTGTTCAACAACGATTTTGTAAAGTGCAGCATTTTGTGAGTACCTCCTTGTGTATGTTTCATGCATATCTAATTAAAGTCAATATTAGGAGAGTATGTTGAAGTATTTCGTAACATTCCATTCACTCTGTCGTAGTTCATATAATTTAGTTTCAATATCAAATAATTTAGGGGTGTTGTCAGCACTTTTATAGGTTTGCCTTGTGACATCTCAAATTTCTTTTGTTGTTTTATACATGAGGAAGTTTTCTCCAATTTCTGTGGTACTGGAGTTGACAAGTCATGAGATGACCATGTGATTTTCTAATTTCATGTCCAATATTTAGGATTAATAACTTCTGGTGTAAAATTTCAATCAATGAGATGATCATCTTTTTCTTTAACACAGATGTACATAAACATAGATTGAGACCATTGAAAAAAATGTTTATCATGTAGTTTGTGATTTGTTATGCAAGAATGGACTTTAGATGTAGAACCAAACATCTTAGCTCGGGTTCAGATGTAACTTATGAAGATGAATAAAGAACTTTCATGTCGTATTTGGTCATCATCAACTGTTGTTGTCAACACGGGATATTCACTAGACAAAGCAAATGTCTGTCAATGACAGAGAGTTTTCACTGGAGAGAGAAATTTTCTGTCGCTAACACAGGATTTTTCTCCGCAGAGATGGCGTTCAAACCCAATTGTGGCACGCACAGGTCTTGGATTTCCACTAGAGAAAAAAATCCAGTGATATGGAGCACATGATTTCCGGTTGTAATTTATTTCCACTAGAAGGAGAAAGTCTTGGTGCTTGTCGGATCCGAGAACAACTGTGTTGCAGAAGGTAGTGAGGTCTGTGACCGAGCCGAGCGGTATTTATTTCAACTAAAAAAAGAAAGTCTCGGTCAATTCAAGAGTAGTTGCATCTAGGAGGCTCGGAAGCAGAGAGGTCCATGGCTGGTAGGCGTATGGAGATCTAGACAGTCAAGGGGAGCAGGAAACAAAGTCGGGGAGGGCCTGACAGGGAGGATTCAGGCGGCTGAAAAAGATATCTAGGGTTTGTCTCCTAGCTCGAACGCCATGTGGAATTTTGGAGGAACTTTCTTAAGAGGAAAAACCTCTCTAATTTTTCATTTATTTAATACAAGCGAATAACAGGTATTTATGCAACTCAAACTAACCCTAATACAATTGGAGGGAAATTCAAATCATCTTGTTAGAAAGGAATGAAATAATTCACAATAAAGGATAATTAAGAGAGAATAATTTCTCCTCCTTAAATGTAGCACTTGGCCCACAATTTCCTAAACCGTGAGTGGGCCCGTGTGATCAACAAATTCATACATACAATGTGGTTCAACAAAAAGCTCATAATATTGATTTATGTTGCATGATTTTACTGTTCATTTCAGATGTATCTCTAGCAATATATTGATTCTTCAATTTGCTAATGTGATTTGCCAGAGCAATACAACATTCTTTTCATTGTTGTTCGTTACTGTTTTCTAACTATCGAATACTTTTCGTTCAACAAGATATCCTTTTTTGATCATACTGATTTGCATAATTGATGAATGTCATAAGAAATAATAGAAATGCTAGCACCATCGCGTAGGGACTAACTTGTGTGCTTTTAGCATAGCCTTCTCTAATATAGACAATCTATGCGATAACTTTATTGAAGCCCCTATAACTATTTGGAGGTGCACCATCTTATATGAAATTCACAGTTACTGGATTGTTTTTACTGGATCCATGGTTTATTCTTGTAGTTTTCAATTTAAAACTCATTTTTTACATTGTGAGAGTTGAGGTTTCTTGAACTAAAACATCATAAAACTCTTGCACTGTGAAATTCTCGTTTATTATGTGATAATGATTATTTGTTCAGTGAGGCGTTAACTTACGTATATGTTTAAATGAAACTGAGAATTTGCCGCTAATATTTTTCCTATTGTATGTCTTGGCATTGTATTTTATGGCGTTAAGTTCGATATATTCTAGCTCAGAGAAAAAACTTTTTTTCTGAATGCATCTATACAGGTGATAAATATGCTTTGTTGCTGGGTTGAAGATCCGAACTCGGAAGCATTTAAGTTGCATCTTCCTAGAGTACATGACTATTTGTGGCTCGCAGAAGATGGAATGAAAATGCAGGTATAGATCTGATGATTTTCAACATCAAACTATGTCGAAACTTGATATTATTCATCTTTTCTTTTTTAGGGAAATTCACATACGTAGCACGAAATTCTTATGTATTTACATTTCTCACATCTGAATTTCCATATTTACTTATTGTGTTGTTTTAAACCTATGTATGAAAATGTGTATTTCACTTTTAAAAGTGGTAATAGTGATATTTTGATATGATATTAAAGATTTGAGTGTTATTTGTGTAAATATGAAAGTTTAAGTGTGAGATATGTACATACATAAGTATTGTGTGTTATATATGTAATTGCCCCTTCTTTTTATACCTATAAATGATTTAAGATGGATTTTGTGGTATATTCTATGCCACCATTTTTGGAGCAATATTTAAATTATTATTTATTTTATGTCAATGAATGGCAGGGGTACAATGGCAGCCAATTATGGGATACGGCATTTACAGTACAAGCAATTATCTCAACTCAACTTCATGAAGAATATGGTCCTACTCTCAAAAAGGCTCATGATTATATTAAGAAATCGCAGGTTTGATTTGTGTGACTCTTACATTCATTAGATAATTTTTTGGGGCATTTCTATACCAAGCTCATAATTCTATGCATGCACGCATCTTACACCTAAAATTTCATATTTACACACATAGCACTCATATTTTTAATATCACATCAAAACTAGCACTATTATCACTTATATGAATTCAAATACATCTTTTCATGCATAGGTTTAAAACATCAAAGTGCTATTTTATGGAAGCTTAAGCGTGAGATATGTAAAAAACACAAGAATTGTGTGCTACATATTTAATTTCCATATATTTTTTTAACACTTAATGATATTTCAAGTATTCTGCCTTAGGTTCTTGAAGATTGCCCTGGTGATCTTAGCTTCTGGTATCGTCACATTTCTAAAGGTGCATGGCCCTTCTCAACAGGAGATCATGGATGGCCTATTTCAGATTGTACTGCCGAAGGACTGAAGGCATGCTCTTTATATATCAATATGTGGTACTTTACCTAAAGTCCTTTATCAATACGGAACCTTTTCTTTGAATAGGCGGTATTGTTATTGTCACAAATATCTCCAGAAGTTGTTGGAACTTCAATTGAAGCAAAGAGACTTTATGATGCCGTGAATGTCATTCTTTCCCTTATGGTAAGTGCATGATGCTGATGAGATTATTTACTAGAGAAACGATTATTTAAAAGGGAGTAATCCAATATGTGGTGCTTTTGTAAATGATATGACTCATTGGGCTTGTTACGTGCAACCATATCCTTAAATTTCTAGAGAGTTTGTTTTTGATCTCCCATTCATTGAGGTCCATTTAATAAACCTTTTTGATAGCAGTATTGCTATCCTAAAGTTTGTTTACCTTTGGTTATCTGCAAGAAATGATTCAGAAGAACATAATTTAGTGTATGGAGTTATTACTAATGCCGAGTTTGTTAGGGGTTGAAATTCACATTTTTACCCTACATCTGCAGATTGACTACTTTTATAACTCAAAAAATGAGATATCCCTATCATAATCGAGGCAACTTAACCACTCGCTCCAGGCTTATCGTCAAGAGCAAGAAATAATTCTTTATAAGAAACATTTTATTGGTTGAATTGAATCACTATAATCTTGCTTGAATAAAAGTGGAAATTACAAGAGTTACATAACATGCAAAGTTAGAATTGATATTAAAAATGTAATATAGTATGATCTTGTAAATTATACCAAAACAAATAACAACAACAACAAAACCTTTATCCCACTAAGTGGGGTCAGCTATATGAATCCTTTTTCTCCATTATGTCATATTTAGTGTCATTATTTCACTTAAATTTAATAAATTAAGATCATTTTTTATACAATATGCTCAAGTAATCCTAGGTCTACCTCTGTCTTTCTTAACATAAATCGAATCCAAAGCATCTACTCTGCTTACCGGGTCATCAGATGGTCGACGTTTATTGTGACCAAACCATCCAAGATGACTTTCTCTAATTTTGTCTGTCAGTGGAGCTACATCAACCCTATCACGGATATATTCATTTCACATTTTATCTGTGTAAAACCACTCATCCACCTAATCATTCTCATCTCGACAACACTTAATTTAGTTTTCTGCTTCTATTTTAAAGGCCAACATTCAGCGCCATAAAGCATTGCTGGTCTCACCATCATCTTATAAAATTTTCCTTTAGTCTAAGCAATACTTTTCTATCACACAATAGGTCCAAAGCAATCCTCCACTTGAACCAACCAATTTGAATTCTACTAATAACATCCCCAT
>NW_018164444.1:65075854-65114055 GCF_001263595.1 Phalaenopsis equestris | reverse complement strand
CACCTTTTAATAATTTGATCACCCATAGTTACATTTTTGTCACTAGAGCTACTACTACTAAAATTTCATTCCATGTATTCAATTTTAGTTCTACTCAAACGAAGGCCTTTAAAATCCAAGGTAGACATCCATAATTCAAGTTTTTCCTGAGTTTTTTCTCTTGTCTTATCCACGAGAAGGATGTCATCAGCAAAAAAACATACAATAAGGTACATCCTCCTGTAAGTTTCCAGTAAGACCATGTATAACTAAAGCAAAAAGTTATGGGCTTAAAGCCGATCCCTGATGTAAACCAATAGAAATAGGAAAATATTTGGTCAATCCTCCTTTTGTTCGAACACAAGTAATAGTTCTTGTATACATATTTTTATTGACTTAAATATAAGTCATATTAACACATTTCAAGAACTCTCCAAAGGTTATCTCTTGGAACCTTATCATAAGCTTTTTCTAAATCAATAAAAATCATATTTAGATCCTCCTTATTTTCTCTGAACTTCTCCATCAAACCTCTCAATAAATGTATAGCTTCCATAGTAGACTTACCCGGCATAAATCCAAATTGATTATGAGAAATTTTTGTGATGCGTCTTAACCTATGTTTAATTACCCTCTCCCATAATTTTAAAGTATGACACATCAACTTAATTCCTCTGTAATTGACACACTCTTGTGCATCCCTTTATTCTTAAAAACGGGGACAAAAAAACTCTTCCTTTACTCCTCAGACATCTTTTTAGTTTTTAAAATAATATTGAGTTTAGTAAGCCAAGAAACTCCCAAATCTCTTAAATATTTCCACACTTCAATTGGGATATCATCAGGTCCTACAAACTTTTTACCCTTGCTTTTCTTTAAAGCCTGCTCAACTTCTTTTTTACTAATGTGATGGTAAAAATGAGATATTTTAATATTATTAACAATATTAAGATCACTAAGGTCGTTCATTTTTTTTCCGAAACTTCTTTAAAAAGTTTATCAAAATAACTCACCCAGCTATTTTGAATATTTTTTTCTAAGAAAAGCACTTTTGATTTTCAACTTTAATATACTTTACTTGAGTTAAATCTTTACTTTTATTTTCTCTTTATTTGGCTAGTTTATACATATATTTTTCACCCCTTTAGTATTTAATGTATTATAAAGATCACTAAAAGCAGAATTTTTAGCGTCACAGATTGTTCTCTTAGATTCCATATGGGTCGTTTGATATTTTTCTCAGTTCTTTAAGCTTTTACATTTAAACCAATTTTTATAACATAACTTCTTATATTTTATCTTTTCTTGCACATTATTATTCCACCACCAACTATTTTTTTTATAGAAAATTTTTCTTTTGATTCTCTAAGTACAATTTTTGTCACTGGTTTAATAGTTTTTGTTACTTTATCCCACAAAGAATTTGCTTCTTCAAGAACATCCCAAACTTTTAAATCTTGAATTTTACTCATAAAAATAATTTTATTTATGTCTTTTAGGTACCTCCATTTAATTCTACAATAATGATTTCTAGTATTCTTTATTTTACTACTCTTTATCTTAAAATCTAGAACTTACGATCGATGTTGAGTACTTAAATCCTCACTTGGAATGACCTTACAATCTTTACATTCT
Source organism: Phalaenopsis equestris (assembly GCF_001263595.1). Classification (NCBI taxonomy): domain Eukaryota; kingdom Viridiplantae; phylum Streptophyta; class Magnoliopsida; order Asparagales; family Orchidaceae; genus Phalaenopsis; species Phalaenopsis equestris. The sequence goes on along the minus strand of NW_018164444.1, from coordinate 65,112,441 downwards.
CAACGATCTTTTCTTCTCATAAGAAAATAATTAATTTGTGTTTTATTAACTTCATTCTTATAAGTAATAATATTTTCATCTCTTTTCTTGAATAAAATATTAACAATAACAAAATCTTACACTAAAGCAAAATCTATTATAGCTCTAACTTCTTCATTAATCTCTCCAAAATTGTAGTCACCATGAATATTTCTAAAATTTTCTACCACTCTACCGACATGTCCATTTAAATCTCCTCCAATAAAAATTTTTTCTTCAAAAGATATCATTTGTATTAAGTCTTCTAAGTCATTCTAGAATTTATTTTTAGAACCTATATCTAAACCTACTTGAGAAGCATAAACACTTATAATATTAAAAATTTTAGTATCAACAATAATCTTAGGGTTATAATTCTATCTCTAACTCTATTAATTTTTACAACATTATCTTTCAAACTCTTATCTATAATTACACATACCACATACCACATTTCTTATGTGACTCTTACCTGAATTTTAAAGTTGAAAACCTAAGTTATCAATCTTCTAAGCCTTTTCTCCAACCCATTAGTTTCTTGAACAGATAAGATATTTATCTTCTATGAATCATAATATCAATTAATTCCATTAATTTATGAATAAGAGTACATATATTCCAAGATCCTATCCAATATATGTTTTATGGACTAACTTATTTACCCGCATACGTCCGTACTGTGGGAACATTTGCGTATTTGATACTACACCAGGACGCCGGTATAGCAGCCCTTGCATTCACTTTAATCAGACCATACAATGTGTCGCTTCTAGGGGACGCCCTAACACTTAACAATGATCAAATTTTTTTAAAAAAATTTATGTCATGATTTTTTCGACAAGTTTTACGCTAGTTGTCAACTACCTAACACAACTCTCCACTTTTCACATCCGGGCTTGGGACCGACCGACAATGACAATGATCTTGTAAATTATGTTGAGGATAAATATATTTATTGCTTTCACATGTCATTGCCATTCTGCCTATTTGTATTGATTGGTTGCTGATTTAATTTTATTTTTTTATCTTTGGATATTAAAAACATTTGTACATCCTCAGCGTTGTTTACTTTCAAAATGAATTCCATAATGCTATTGTGACGTCTACATTTTCAATCTTCAATATGCTTGTAACAAGTTACTTCAGAATCTTAATATGTTTTTTATTGGTCAATGCAGAATAAGGATGGTGGTTTTGCAACTTACGAACTGACAAGATCTTTTGCTTGGTTGGAGGTTTGTATTCAACATGCATTTTGTCTCTTTTTTATTATTTATTCCTACTTTTTTCAAGGTTTGCTATTGTTTCATTTCTGCTATATTACTTTACGTAAGTTTTATTCTCCAACTATGTAAATTGAGATTCGGGTTCATGTCGAATGGTTATTAATCAAACAATTTCAAAATTGATTTTGCTATTTTTGTCAAACATTCTCTCTCACTATCTATACAATTATGTAACTTTCTTCTTACATGTTTACCCAAATGTACTTCTGAATTCTTAGACCTTCTGAGATTTATGATAGAAGTAAGATTATTTCTTTCATATAGCTCATAAGAAATCCTTGCGTACTTCATTTTCTTCATTTTGTGTGGAATATGAGAACCTTCTCGAATGTCAAACCTTTCAAATGTGTTAGAAGTAGGATTCTTAAGATATGTTTTTAAATGAAATTTTTTGTGTTCTCTTAGGTTTACTTGAAATTTTCAGTATTAAACTAAAAAAGTTGGTATTCATTTTCTGCTTTCTCCTGTTTGGGGTGTTGTAATCATTCTCTTTCAACTCGTGTTTTGATCTTGATTGAGTGTGTGTGAAACAGTGTTCGCACGACATTACTCTTCAAATTCACATTATTTCAAGTTCTTCATTTTTATTCTCTTACAAACGTACCAGAATTTCATCTTTGATTTCTAATGTTTATTGGGACCTTGATTGCTATCATTTGATATTAGGGCCATACAAATCCTGATATTTACACAAAAATCCTCCATCCACTCGAAAATTGAAACCCCCGCCTTTGACCAAATAAAAAATCTCCAACCCTGCAATTGGACAAAAGCCTATTTGGGGAGAAACCACCGTGTCACTAAGGAGGAATTTTTAAATATGTGTTCAAGAGCTTATCATAGAGGATATGCAATAAGAAAATTTTCAATTGTAATGCAGACTCACTAAATTTGAAAGTAAATAACAAAGAGAATTTACCAATAGCCATGATGGTGACGAATTGGGTAGAGAAGATGCAGAAAATTTCTTTCACCGAGAAGCCTCCTACGATGAGGAACCAATGCCTCATTGATTTTGTCACTGAGTATAAGTGCAGAGAGTGACTTTAGGTGTAGATGGGGTTACCAAATTTTGATAGCACTTATATCTGAATTAGCTGATTAAATAGCCCCAAATTATGAAACGAATCATTGATTATAAAAACATCCACATGATATAAAAGTCAACTTAGTGGTTTTCAAGCTCAAAAAGAATGTTTTTCTATGGTGGGAAATTTGAAGCGGCTAATGTAAAAGAAATAACAACATCGTAATGTGATCTTGGATGAAGAGGTAATAGCCATTCAACACACTATTGGCATGATGTCTTATATCTACAAAAAAATTAAACAACTCATACTGAAATATGAGTTAGTGGAACTAGAGGTGAGTATTGTGATATGATATTTTGAAACTTTAAGTCCATTTGTTGGCGACATGATGTAGTTATTGGTCTTTACATCATATGGAAAGATTAGCCCTAAAGGTGGAGTAACAACACAATAACATCAGGACAACACTACTCTTCAGGCAGGGTTTGGCCTTGAGATCGAGTAACAAGAACATAACTTTTGGAAGAACAAAATCTGCCCAACTGGAGAAGAAATCAGTCCAAGGTGGGGAAATGAATGATCATAAGATGACATCTATGTCTTCATGCTAGAAATGTAGCTATAGACATTTTGCCTTCAATTATTCAAACAAAAGATTGATTTTTTTCATTGAGGATGAGGGCTTTTGAAGAAGTAGATAATGAAGATTTATGAGAGGATTTGAATGAGGATGAGTATCAGCTCTTCATCAGTAATGGAGAAATGTTAGTGGTGGAAGATCTCTCCAAAATTGAGCCCAAGAGAAAGCAACGGTGGCTTTGGCACTTTATTTTTTGTATCCATTAAAGGAAACTGTGTAGCCTCATCATTGATAGAGGCCATTGTGAGAATTTAACGTCAACCTAAATTGCAATTAAAAATTGAGCTTCAGTACTAGAAATATTCACAAGTCTGCATGCAAAAACCTACAGTGTTCACTGTTTTTGCAAGAATAAACTCTGCCCCACTCGAGGAGAAATCAGTCCATGGTCGGGAAATGAATGATCATACATAACATCTAAGACTTCAAACTAGAGCATGTAGCTATGAACATTTTACCTTTCAATAATGGAGAGATGTTAATGGTTTGCTATTTCTCCAAATTGAGCCCAAGAGAAAACAACAACGGCTTCGGTACTATATTTTTCGTATCCATTAAGGGAAGTTGTGTAGTCTCATCATTGATAGAGGCAATTGTAAGAATCTAATGTCTACCCAAATTGTAGGTAAATTAAGCTTCACTACTAGAAATATTTGCAAGATTGCATGCAAAGATTTGCAGAGTTCACTATTTTTGTCTAGAATAATTTTGACAAGTCTGCATGCAACCTCATACTCTTGTCACACTTTGTGATGATTCTATTCATGTGTTCAACCACACCATTTTGATGTGATGTCTTTGGAACAATGAACTCATGCTTTATTCCTTCTGATGCACAATAGCTCTTGAATCTTTGATCACGATGCTCGTCACTATTATTTGATCTGAGACACTTAAACCTCAAGCCTGTTTTATTCTCAACTATGGCCTTCTACTTCTTAAACACCCCACTCCTTTCTGGTATGATCATCAATGAAAGTGACAAAGTATTGAGAACCTCTAATTGAATGAAGTGGAATATGACCCCATACATCAGTATGCACTAACTCTAGCTTTTTGAACTTCACATTTGACTCATTTTTGGAGAAAATAACATTCTTTTGTTTACCGTGGACACAAGCTTCACAAAAATCTAACTCTATATAGTTTAAACTATGATGTTTGTTCTTAGAAAGTATGGACTTTATATATTTCTCACTCATACAGTCAAGCCTGTGAAGCCAAAAATCTGCATCAATCTTTGTTCCAACTACATCAATTTTTTTAGACATCTCATTGATCAGATGAAGAGTCAACATTGCCTTGAGCCATCATCATTGCCCAGTTGGTTGTCTTTCAAAAACTACCTGCGTGAAATTAGTCACATACCCTGACCTTGCAAGGTAGCTCACCAAGATCAAACTTCTCTTTAAACATGAAACATGGCTAACTTCATTAGGCTTTCAGACTGTTCCAATAGACAATTTGATATCATATCACTATTTCCAATAATAATGCGGACCTTGTTATCTTCCATAGATCACTTCCAGTGTAGTTTTTAAGCACCTCTTTTTGGGGCATGCATAAATAGGAACTCCTGAATCTACTATCCAAGATTCAATGTTATCTAGGGAGAAAACTAGGGAGTCAACTATGGAAACATTTATAGATATCTTCCTATCTGGACCTCCACGACCAACCTTTAGAGTTTTGTATTCCTTCTTGCAGTGACATTTCTTCTTGCAGTTCTAACATTCATCTTTGTTTTGTGAACTTATTCATTCAGTACTAACCCGACCACATTATCATCAAATTTTAACTTCATGTTACTTGAAGAGTTCATAACAGTGACTAGTCCATGACAACTTTCTAACAATAAAGATAAAAGTAACTGTGTTCTGCCCTCATCATCGAACTCTATGCACACTGAACACTATTGGTTTGTCACAGTGTTGAAATTATTCAAATATTCTACCACCAAACTACCATCATTCATCTTAATATTGAGCAACTATTTCATTAAAAAAATTTTATTTGAAGTCAAGGGCTTTTCATACATCCTTGTTAGTGTAGTCATGAAATCTATCATAGTTCTTATTCACAATTTTTAAAGCAACATGTGAAAAGTGAGTTGAATTGAACCTATAGTTGTTTGATCAAACAATTTTCATTTGTCCCTAGCTGATCTTGCCATCGAACTTGATGCCCACAAAACATAACTGGTTTATCACAGTGATGAAATTATTTAAATATTCAATCACTAAACTACCATCTATCATTTTCATATTGAATAATTTCTTCATTAGAAAATTTTTTTTAAGCTGAGGGCTTTTCATACATTCTTGTTAGTGTATCCATGGGATCTATCATAGTTTTCTCATTCACAATGCTAAAAGCAACATATTAGAAAATTTAGTCAAATCGAACCTAGAATTGTTTGATCAAACAACAACAACAACAACAAGCCTTCATCCCACTAAATGGGGTTGGCTACATGAATTCTTTTTCACCATTGCGTCCTATTGAGTGTCATATTTTCATTTAATTCTAATAAATTAAGATCAATTTTTATACAATATACCCAAGTCTTTCTCGGTCTATCTCTTCCTTTCTTAAGATACTCTCCGAACCGAATCATCAAGTGGTCGATGTTTAATGTGACCAAACCATCTAAGACGACTCTCTCTAATTTTATCCTCCACTAAAGCTACACCAACTCTATCACGAATATATTCATTTTGCATTTTGTCTCAAGTGTCAAGCCACTCAACCACCTAAGCATTCTCATCTTGGCAACACTTAACTTTGTTTTATGCTTCTTCTTTAAAGGCTAACATTCTACGCCATAGAGCATTGCAAGTCTCACCGTCATCTTATAAAGTTGTCCTTTCGGTCTAAGTGTACTTTTCTATTACTCAACTTTGTTTGATCAAACAGTTCCAATTTTTTCAGTCATCAATTTAGGCTTATTGGTGATTCCTTCCAATGGCAATTATAATTTTTTTTGATACAGTACATCTTCAATTTGTATTTTCCACAACACTAAGTTCGTAACATTAAAATTATCCACCTTGTACCTACTCGAATGAAAGATCTTTGGAAAACTATATTTAGATACCCCTTGTTATGGTTTAAGATAAATACGAAACATCAATTCGACTGGTCCGAAACAAAATGCTTGAACGAAAGCGCACACAAAAGTAATTCCAGAAAAAAATTGCAAATAACACCAAGATTTAATTTGAAAAAAAATCTGAGAATAGAAAAAAATCACAAAATCACACCACACAAAGAAATTCACTATGAAATGAGGTGAAATTGTACAGATTTCAAACTCAAGCTTCTCTACTCTTCTGGAACTCATGAACGCTCCTTTCCTTTCTCTTTCGCACAAGAGAACTAACAGAAATTCAACACCAACTCGCAACATCACTTCACAGTATTTTCACACACCTTCCTCTGTGAGGAAATACGAAACTTAAAGTCTAAAACTGCCAAAATCGGTTACGAACCTTGGCGCCATCCTCGGATGCGGAGTTTATGGGTTCTCTGTTCCAGAGGAAAATAGTCTTCTGCTGAGTGCTCTTATTGGTGACGAGTTTTTGCCTGGGAATCTTTGGTTGGGCGTCTGCTTTGGTGTTGGTTTGCCTGCTACCAGGCGTAGGGCCCCCCCTGGGTGTTGGGTTGCCCGCTGATTTGTTCCTAGGTGCTTTTCCTTACCAATTAGGCTCCACACATAACTCTTATCATCCCCTAATGATTCAAATATGTCGACCATAGCAGGTCACTCTACTAATCATTCTATCTTAGACAAGTTTACCCTCGTTAGTAGCCCTATTGAACCAAATGGGCTCCACTACAATTATGTTCACATACCTTACTAGATGCATATCTACCTACAAACTACCAAATTCAAAGTCAATATGCATATGGGTTACTTCTAGTGAAATATGTTAAACTCTTATAGCTAACCTTGTGTTTAATCTGCCTAGAGTTGTGCTATAAACTAATATTCTCTTCTCTATGTATTAGTTAATCCAACTCTCTCTAAACAAGGAAAAATGAATAAAAAAATAAAGTCACCCTTTTTGTCAATTGAGCTCAAATAGTCTATCAAAGTTCCAAGTCGACTAAAGGCTATAAAATAAGCCCTTGTTAATGATGATGGGTAAAATATTTTTCGAGCATAGAAGCAAGAAGCCTCTAGCATCTTTCCTTTATATTGGAAAATTCAATGTCAACTCTACCCAATAAGGTCTATGCCCTTATGCCCCCCATAAACTCTACTAAACTAAGCAACCCCAAATACGAGATGACGATTACATTGGCATCATATCTCAATTGAAAGAATTCTAGCCTCCAAATCCTAAATAAACATATTTTCTAGCCTCCAATACCACTAACCCCTAATCTCCCCCACTCTCGACAATAAAAGTCCCTTTTATAAAATGGTCTATACGTATACCCTTACAAACATATATATAAATAGTAAAATCTATAAAAAAAAAAGATAAATAAGCCTTTAAATTAAAAATATTAAAAAAATATCCATCACTTTGTGTTGAGCATAATTCTACCTTTTGCAATGCATTAAGATTAGTCGTCGGAACCAATTTAAATTGAACCAATCTAAGGTATTTTACTTCATTTGCTTGCTTAACATTTTCACTTAGTTTAAACTTGTAAATCTCCATTAGGGAGGTGGGGGTTCGGTTAGATTAAAGGAAAATTATAAGAATTAATTTTCCATAAGGTGGAAGGATCAATGGAACATAGATTGCATGGATGAAGTGGAAATTTACTATTGGAAAGACACTAGAAGAATTATATTTTTTTATAAATTAATTTTGAGGGAGTTAGAAGGGAGTGTGGGAGTTTTAATTTTTGTCTAACCAAATTGATTTTTCCACATAAAATTAGAAAAAAATAAATTCTTTATTTTGCTGATATCAAATCAAAGCAATACAACACCGACAACTCACACAAATATATAAAAAATGAGCATCTACAATTCAAGGGGTAGGTGGTCTTTCCCAAATCCTACAATTCGAGAGGTAGGGGATCTCTCCCAAAATGTAACCCTAAGACTCAAGACATCAATCTCGCACATAGCATTCACCTTAAACATATTAGCCCTATTTATACTAAACAATAATAAATAACAAAAAAACAAAATTATTCTTTGGCGCAAAAAAGATTAAATTGCCCTTAGGTTCCGACATAACAACACTCTCCCAAAAAGACATTGTCCTCAAGGTGGGACAAAAGAAAACTACTATTGGTTCTAGTCGTCTAGATTTCCTGCAGCATCATCATCTAATAATTCTTTCCATTTGATTAGAAATTCATATTGACCTCATAAGTTCAAAACATCAGCTTGTGTACATCCTTCAACCGCATGTAGATTTTTTGGAACCTTGCCTTCAAGTTAATTTTGGAGAACATCGTAACCCAAACAACTCATCTCAATAACTCATTGATCTTCGGAATTCGAAATTTATCAGTTACTGTTTATTTATTCATTGTCTGATAATCCATGCAGAGATACCAACTCGCATCTTTAGCAAGGTTGTGCTAGAGAAGGAGTTCACACTAAACTATATGATCCTAGCCTTTGTCATCTCTTGAATCAATCTCTCGATCTCGTCCTTTTGTACTTAACGATTGCGATTTGGGGCGCACATTGATGGGAGAAACCCTAAGTTTCAGAGTTATTACATGCTCGAATCTGCTCCTAATTCCTTTTCTCGACCCCACGACTTCATATCCGCCTAAGGTTACGACTTTGTCTGATACCGTGCCAATCCTTTTGATCGCTACCCTTCACGTCCCACAAGATGTCGCTCGATCTCATAATGTGCTAAGGTGGTTTTGTGTAATTTTTTTCATCATTTCTTCTAAGGTCGTAAATCTCCTCTCAAAACACCCCTCCATAGACTAGAACCACCCGTCCAGGGACAAGGAACAATCTTCTATTTCATATTTTATTTGGCTCACATCTTCCTCTAATTTTTTACTCCAAATCATCCACTTTTTTTGCCGCCATTACTCCCAAATCACTTTTCGATCATAAAAGCTTTTACTAAACTCACAACGAATTCTTGTACGCCATAATCCTGAGTAAATCACAAGGTTTGGTCATAAGCGACAGTGGCGTGGAACTTTGGACTCGGGTTCGACGAATAACTCCTGCACGCCTCGCGGGACTCTGGACGTTGTGATCCCTAAACCTCTATACGCAGGTTCGACTTTAATCTCTAGACATCACACAAATCTTCAAAAAGCAACGATTCTAAATTCTTTTATGCGGGTTGGCATATAACTGGATATTGTGATCCTTTGTTAGCCTTCGCTGTCTCACAACAAATTATTGTACACCGCATTCTTGGTAGTGAGGGTTCGATACTTCAGTAAGATATGATCTGTCGTTGTCGTTGATCTACCAGAAATCAAAAGCTCTGATACCAATTTGATACGAATCGAATTGATTTTTCCATAGAAAATTAGAACAAAAAAAATTGTCTTTATCAAATCAAAGCAATACAACGCCAACAACTCATACAAGTACATAAAAGATAAGCACCTACAATTTGAGAGGTAGGAAATGTCTCCCAAACCCCGTCCCTAAACTCAAAACAATAATCTCATACATAATCCTTGCACTAAACATATTAGCTCTATTTATATTAAACAATAATAAATAATAAATGATTAAATTGTCCTTAGGCGCATAAAAGACTAAATTGCACTTAGGCGCTGACCTAACTGAAAGATGGGATGAGATATTGACATTTTCTAATTAAATTGCAAATTCTATTTTCAAACAAAAACTAGTTGCTTTATGGAAAACTTAGATATTAACTTGCTTCAATTACAAGTGGTTTCTATTTACTTGAATTTAATTAAATGCCAAAAAAACTGTTGATGCCTCGTGCGTTTTATCTCAATGGAAGTCATGATATCACTGATAGATAATTGGTCTATTATGTCTAAAAAGTGCTAAATAATTACTATGCCGTGTTTGTATACATTGTCGCAATAACCCTTGTAAAAGTTTTCCTTGAATAGACCAAAGACATGGTATGGAGATTTACAACGATTTGCCTAATTACAGCATATCAATCCGTACATTTATGAGCTTAATCTTTTAAATCTATTTTTTGACATATTTATGACTGCAATTTTTGAGATAGACAATGGAATAATGATAGGAGTATAGATATTGAAAATTTTTCTGAAATGCTGGTATTTCTTTTTTCAGATTATCAATCCCGCTGAGACATTTGGAGACATAGTTATTGACTATCCGTAAGAAATTTAGACAATTTTAATGAATTTGATACTTTTTAATTATATCTCGGTATGCCAAACTTTATTGGCAGATATGTGGAATGCACATCAGCATCAATTCAGGCTTTAACAGCATTCAAAAAATTATTCCCTGAACATCGAAGAAAAGAGATAGATAATTGCATTCAAAAGGCTGCTCATTTCATTGAGAAGATACAGAAACCAGATGGTTCATGGTTTGTGCTCAATTCTTTATTTGGTAGGGATGTTTTAGGCTGTAATCGTTAAAAATTTTAGATAAGTGTAAAAATAGTCTCCCAGCTGTTTGTAATGGGTCATTTTAGTTTAAACATCTATAAAAGAATCAATTTAGTCCCACACTCTTTTACTATACAATGAAATAGTCCCCACGAATGACTATTTCAATCCCAATTTAAAGATTCTAGGGACTAATTGACACATTTTGATATACTGTGGGACTTAAATGCCCCATGTAAATAGTTAGGAGACTATTTTGACACTTTACTAGATACTCTTACATACCGAGGCCATATGCACTACATTCAACATTATGCATCATTTTTTCATCATAGTGAAATTGCATTTTAACAGCTGCGCAATTGTTTACAGGTATGGTTCTTGGGCTGTTTGCTTCACTTATGGAATATGGTTTGGAGTGAAGGGACTAATTGCAGCTGGAAAATCATATCAAAATAGTCCTTCTATCCAAAAAGCATGTAATTTCCTGTTATCTAAGCAACTAGCTTCTGGTGGTTGGGGGGAGAGTTATCTTTCTTGTCAAGATAAGGTAATCTTTACCTGATTTATTTTTTCCTCTATTCATGTAATTCCAATTTACTTTGTAATCTCCTTTTTCTCTAATCTTGTGCTGTTCTGGTTTCACGAGATTCATATCAGTTCATCATCTAGGTTGATAGAAGAAACTAATTATGTGGGTTCCATTCTTGAATATTAAGTATTATATATCATTCCTCAACAAAATAAAGCTAAAGTAATATTGAAGAGGTATAAATTAGTTGTTCCTTATTTTCTTTGTGTCTAAATTGTTTTTGTTTTATATACTGTTGTAAATAACATTATAGTGCTTCATTTCTGTCGTTATGAAGAAAATGGTTTATATCGGCCTAATGTTCCTATTGATCTATTAATAAATGTTTTCATAGATTTACTAGCATAGCATCTTTGATAGGTTAAACACGGTATGATTTGAAGTTTTTTACATATCAGTTCATCATCTAGGTCATAGAATAAACTAATTATGTGGGTTCTATTCTTGAATGTTAAGTATTATGTATCATTCCTCAACAAAATAATTTGAGCTACAGTAATATTGAAAATGTATAAAGTACTCGTTCCTTATTTTGCTCATGCCTATATTGTTTTTGTTTTATATATACTATTGTAAATAACAGTGTAGTGCTTCATGATTTATGAAGAAATTGGTTTATATCTGCCCAATGTTCTTATTGATCTATTAATAAATATTTTCATAGATTTATTAGCATAGCATCTTTGATAGGTTAAACACATGATTTGAAGTTTCTTATAGAATTTGCCACCTCAAGCTCAAGTGTTGCTCAAATTTACTCGCACGTAGAGCATCTCTCTTAGTATTCCTCATAGTGTTCACAAACAACATAGACGAAGCTACTTTAAGCCCCACACAAGTAAAATATGTTCTTATTCTGATGATGATAAGATATTGATGGATTATGCTTCTCCATACGGTTATTATTAAGAAGTTGAAGCAAAAAGTTTTTCTAACTTTTGATGTGCCAACCAATGAACAGCACTTTTGCTGCTCGAGCTCATTAAAGGGGTAATATCCCAGATTTTTTTTTTGATGCTTTAGGTAAGATACACTCTTAAACATTGTAGTATTTTTTCATTTCCTTGGAATTTCTAAGTTAAACAAGCCCATGCTTGAACACACTTAAGGTGGTGACTTTTCTAGAAAATTGTACCAAGTAGAAAAACATCTTGATGGACTTGAGTTACAGGTGTGACAAATGGTATTCAGCACAATACAATTTCTCCGACTTAGGAGAGCAAACAGTTAGGACAATACGGGAGACACTTATTGAACCCATTAAGCCTACAAATACATAAAGAATGCTTGCAGACACCACATGATGTAAGAAATATTTAAGAGGTTGTTGCCAAGTGAATTTTTAACAATGTATAAATTTGATCAAATATATGCAAACAAGTCCTTTAAACTTCTCTATTTCAGTTATATACTAAAGTCAAACCTTTGATGATTTTGGCACCCTTCATCCCACCTATAGAATGAAGTCCTTACCAACTTAGTTAATGTAAGCAGACATAGGATGGAAATGTTTATTTTAATCTCAAATCTGAACTTTGGTCCTTCCAAAATTGCAGTTGCGCTGTTTTTGATTTCCTATTAATAAGCTGAATACCCATTCTGAATGATTTGACCTGGAGTTAAGTTTAAAGTTGCTTGGTTCATGATGAGACATCATAAATTTTTTTAATTTATACAATCTTTCTTTTTTTACATATGTGGTACTAAAAAAGTTCTTTCGGTTGCTTTACCTCTTTGGTTACATTTGGTTAATGAGTCAACTGGCGTGACAAATGCAACTGAGTGGCTGTCAACAAGAACTGCAACGATTCAAGAATTAGTAAATTTGGTCAGTTTTATTTTTGGTAATATGACTAAATCAATAGAATGTTGCAACATAATTTATGAGTTATTATTTGGTCAATTGATGTATATTAGTTAATTTTAAGATTTTGTTCTAATTGTTAAAACTCCAAACCCAAAAATATCATTGAAATATATTCTTTTGAACTAAGTTCTTTGAGTTCTAGATTTCACTCACTCTTCCTTGCAAACTATATGCCTTGATCAACATTTCCTTCACTAACTTCATTGATGATTTGGTTATATGCTTCATATTATATATGATAAAAATAAGGAAGATTTGCATACATGCCACATAATTACTATGTATTTACCTGTCTAACACCTAAACTTCGGTAGTTACATTTCTACCACTTCATCTATGCATGAAAATGTGTATTTTGCTTTTTAAAATTTATTGATAGTGATATTTTTAAAGATTTGAGTGTTATAAATTTAAAAATCAAAGTTTATATGTAAATTTATAAGAATTGAGTGGTTCATTATTCAGTGATCCTCACTTCATTGACAAGTTCATGCCAGCTTGATGTGGTAAATTGACACAAAAGCACAATGAATGATTATTCAAATATTAACTGAATTTGGGTTTAAGCCTAAGCTTGACTGAATTATTATACTTATAATATAAACTTTTCTTTAACTCTTGTAATCAGGTGTACACAAATCTTGAAGGATGTCGGTCTCATGCAGTAAACACGGCATGGGCCATGTTGGCCCTAATAGATGCTGGACAGGTCAGTACAATCTCTTAAATTATTCAACTGCATCTCATTTATATTTCCTTTTGTGATAATAAAGCTTCAGTTTATATTTAATATTTTTTTTCTGAAAAGTCCTTGTAGTTTTATTTATAAAATAAAATATCGGGTAACACAGAAAATAATTCTGTTAAGCATTCGTAGCAATTGATTTCTCATTTTAAGTTATCACGTTACATATTTTATGAATCATATTAGACTCTGTTCATCACAAATTATTGTTATCTAAAAGCTTCTTTGATTATATGCTCCATTTATTATCTTCAGTTCTTATGCTGAATAATTTTATGACATTATGATGTATCTAAAGCTTAGCATATCGAGATTTGGAATAAGGAACTATGCACCAATTCCTGAAAATAGAAGTTTGAAGCATGTATATTATTGAGATTTATGATTTCTTTCATTGTCGTAAAATCGTATGATCCTTGCGAAGTTTGTAAATAGACATAAAAACTATGAGGCAAAAATCTGAAGGGGACAATATTAGAAATCTCAAATTTTTATGTAAGTCAAACAGAATGTATACATTAAAAAATTTGCAATCATAATATTCCATCTAAAATTTTTGCTTTTTGTGTTTTCATCTAAATCTTTCTTATTTTTCCCCCCTTAAACAGGCTGAAAGAGATCCGAAGCCATTGAATCGAGCAGCGAAAACCTTGATTAACATGCAACTGGAGAGCGGCGAATTCCCTCAGCAGGTACCAATTAAATTTATTAACAAAAATATGATTTAGGGATTGATTTAACTTGAATGTAGCCAAGCACTAAAAAAATGAAACTTAAATGCAAGGTCACGTTAAATCGAAATTTTTTGCATTCTGTCACTTTTCATCACGTTCCGTCTTTATTATGACTGTTAATAAATTTGAATGAGAGACGAATTTAAAGGATTTATTTTATTATCGACAAGCTCCATCTCCGTCACAAGATTTATTGGATTTAAATCCTATTTAATGTAAATAATAGTAATAGCCAAACACGGCCTAAGAAGACATCTATGCGACATTTTTTCGTCATTTTTTTATTTTTCTGAAAAAAAAAATTATGCAGAATTGGTCTTATGGTTCTCAACAGAAATCAATGAATAACAGAGTTTTTAATTGTGATCATGCAAATGATGATGATGATTTAGTGCATTATTGAAGTATTTAAAGCCTTACCTGACGTGTTGCAGGAAATTATGGGAGTTTTCAACAGAAACTGCATGATCAGCTATTCAGCATATCGCAACATCTTCCCCATCTGGGCACTCGGAGAATACCGCACTCGGGTTCTGAAGGCAAGCAATTAACATAACTTCATGTCTGAGATAAACAGCTCCTCGAACCTCATGCTTCTATCTCTTCAAAAGCATCTCTCTTGGATAACAATAATGTAATATTTTAATGAAGTAAAATATATTAAAGATTCCGTTTTAGAGCTTTGAGAATGTGTTTAAGAATTAGACTTAGGAACTAAGTTTTCGGGTGCAGAATCTGCTGTTGAACGTTAGGATCTAGCACTTCGGCAGCTGTCCAGACTGAAAATAGCGGTTGAATGTCGAAACGGAAAATGTATGTGATAGGAAAAGGTTCTACCACTTGTTATTAAGCAAGATACAAAGACATTACTTGCAAAAGAAAGATGATACAATATTCCTTAGAGCTGAAATCAGAAAATACAATCTCGAAAATACACTACTAAATTAGCTGTCTCAAGATAATAAAATACATATTATATAAAAATTCTCTATCAGTAAATAACTTAATTAGAAGTAAGTAAATAATCAATAGTTAAACAGGAGGAAAATTGAGCTAGAATTAGAAAATCTGGTGGGTTTTGTGCCTGGTCGGCGCCTGTGATAGCGGGATTCCACAATTCTACAAAATTGCATGGAGTCATGTGGAATCAGAGGCTCTTATGTCATTCTCCTGAGTTAGGAAAGCATTCTGCTTGGAGGCTTTTGAAATCGACCCACCATTACCATAACAAAATCGCCACCTTCCTATATTAGGGCAATCTCACTCTAAAATCTATACTCATGTCCATCCCAAATAACTTTGAAATACATAATGTCATTTCAAAGTTTGATTTGATATAATAAAATAGTTGTCTTTTTTTAGCACAGTTGGAGCTTTAACTGTGCGTAAACAAGTATTGTCACGAATCAAGCAACAAACCATTAAGCTTGTAACTTCTCCCACTCATCATACTCTTGGGTGCATTCAATATTCGACGAACAAGTTTGTTTGGAGGAACCGACCAATTAATGAAATATATGACACATTGAATCTCTATCAGTGGCGATAATCAAGGAGGTAAACATTCAGTTAGAACTTCTGACAACTTTCTCAAGATAGAGTAAACTTCACTTCAAATTTTTGACATATCTGATATTCAATAACAAACTGTCGGGTATTGATTTTTCGTCATGGTAAACTTCATTGTGGAATGAATATACTTCCTTCTCTTGATTCGGAGAGTCACTGTTGTAGCTATAAGTGGCCTCTTAAGATTGTCTTCTCTCAAAAGTGATTAATATTTGTTGCAGTTGGAGAATTTTTTGAGGTGTCCTGCAAAGTAAGTTCTCAAATACATTTTTGAGTGTTTCTCTTAGGCATCATTATGTCCTTTTCTCCTGATAAGGGTTTCGACGGATGTATGATTGCGAATTAAGAATGGTCGGGGGCTTAGGTTTTGATGATTTTTGTCGGGGTGGATTTTTGGTGGAGGTATGAAGAATAGCTTTTAAAAATTTAGGCTTAGGGTTAGGAATTGTAGTATGAACAATTAGGGAATTAAATCTATGGAAGATTTTAAGTTCTTTGGATTTTTTATATGCGCAGAGATTGTCGGGCTCTAATATTAAATGATATTGTGCTAGGACTCCTATAAGGTGTTTAAGAAGTAGATTTAGTGGGGAACGGACTGTGGAAAAATTTAAGGAAGTAAAAATATGGGGTATCAACGGCATTTGGATGGGGCATGAGCGTACAACAACAGCAATTTGTTGTTGGATAGTAGGCTCGAGCTCAGACACACCACTTGCATGCAAAAGAAAAAGAAGATACAATACTTCTTAGAATAGAAATAAAAAAAAATACAATGTTCAAAATACCAAAAATTTACTGGACATTTATTGATTTAGAAAAAGCTTACGATAAGGTTCCAAGAGATATCCTTGGGAGAGTTCTTGAGAAGAAAGGTGTTGATATGACTTATATTCAAGTCATTAAAGATTTGTATGCTAGAGCTGTTACTTGTGTTCGAACTGGAGGATTGACCAAATATTTTCCTATTTCTGTCAAATTACAACAAGGATCGGCTTTAAGACCATATCTTTATGTTTTATTTATGAATGGTCTTACTGGATATTTACAGGAGGATGTACCTTGGTGTATGTTTTTTGTTGATGATATCCTTCTCGTGGATAAGATGAGCGAAAAAGCCCAGGAAAAAACTTGAATTATGGATGCCTACATTGGAGTCTAAAGGCCTTCATTTGAGTAGAACTAAAACTGAATGCATGGAATGTAATTTTAGTAGTATTAGCTCTAGTGACAAAAATGTACCTTTGGATGATCAAATTATTAAAATGTGTGAATGATTTAGATATCTTGGGTCTATTGTTCAAAGCGATGGTGATATAAATGGTGATATAGATGGTGATATAAATGGGGATGTTAATAGTAGAATTTAAGTTGGTTGGTTGAAATGGAGGAATGATTTGGGCCTTTTGTGTGATGGAAAAGTACCTCTTAGACTGAAAGGAAAATTTTATAAGAGGGTAGTGAGACCTGCAATGCTCTATGGTGTTGAATGTTGACCTTTATAAGAGAAGCATAATATTAAGTTAAGTGTTGTTGAGATAAGAATGATTAGGTGGAGTGGTTTTACACTTAGAGACAAAATACGAAATGAATATATCTTTGATAGGGTTGGTGTAGATTAGAGAGTATCTTAAATAATTTAGTCACATTAAACATCGACCATCTGATGATCTGATTAGGAGATTAGATGTTTTAGATTCGACTTATGTTAAGAAAGGCAGAGATAGACCTAGGAAGATTTGGGCTTATTGTATAAAAAAGGATCTTAATTTATTAGAACTAAATGAAAATCTTACACAAAATAGGACTCAATGGAGAAAAAAAATACATGTAACCGACCCCACGTGGTGGTATTAAGGCTTTGTTGTTGTTGTTGTTCAAAATATCAAAAACAAGCTAGCTGTCTCAAAACATCAAACTAAAAATTCAGGGAAGTCTAATAGAAAATAACTAAATTAGAAATCGGAAAAAATCAACAAGGAATAAAATTGGGCTCGAATCAAAAAATCGGGTGGGCCAAAAAATCGGGCGGGCTCTTGATTGTTCGACACCAACGATTGTGCTTCCACGTAATAAAAGCATTAATTCCTCCTCGTTATTATTATTATTATTATTATTTCATAATTATAAATTATAACTGTAAAAAGGGAAATTACATACATAACACAATTCTAATCTATGTATTTATATATGTAACACTTAAGTTTGTTATTTACACTTCCACAACTCTATGTCATAAACTTATGCTTGAAAATTTGCATTTCATTTTAAAAAAAAATAGTAATAGTGGTATATTATTTATGGATGTAAATGTTAATGTTTAGGTGCTAGTTATGGAAATATATAAGAATTCTGTGGTATGTAAAACGCTCCCATTTTATTTGAATGATTTACATACATACCTCTCAATTCTTATGCATTGACATATTTAACATCTAAAATTTAATTTTTACTTACTGTCTTACCTATGCATGAAAAGGTGCATTTTAATTTTTTTAGTTGAAATGATGATATATTTGATCTGATATGAAATATTTTAGCGGTATAAATGTGTAAAGTAATATTTAATCCGAACCCAACTTACATTCACCCAACAGACCCAAACCCGACTTACTTAACATCTTTAACATACATATAATTAACCATTCATGTCAAATTTGAATCAACTTTAAATAAAATCAAAACTTAACATTTTTGCAAATTTAGAACTTTAATAATAATTACTATAAAAAAAAAAAAAAAAAAAACTGATATCTCTTGCAAATTGAGGGCAGAGCAATGAATTTGGAGATGGTTGTGGTTATGGAGCCAAGCGCTTGGGGTCACGTGGGAAGAGTGAGGCTTGACGAATGTTGCTGAGACCGCAGAAGAGCATAACCACTCGCTCCAGTCCAACTCCGAAGCCACCATGAGGCCATGCACCATATCTGTCACCAAAGACCAATTTATTAACCAAAAATTATTTTAAAAAAAAACTTACAAACTAAATAATACGGTAGATCTGTAAAAACAACAATTTAAGATTTAAATAAAAAATCTTAAATTTGTAAAGAAAATTGTGAAGGAAGTACACCAAACTTGCTATTTACAAATCAACCACCCACTTTCACCCATTTTTCAAATTCTCGGCTCGAATATCAAAACTCATGGTAAAACATCTTAATTGATGATATCTATTAAACTTGGCAGCATCTCAAATCACACGCACAAATCAAGCACTAAATAATTATGATGAAAGAAGAAATGAATCATTAATTGAGAGATTCAAACCACATATTAGCACAAAAAGAATCATCCTTCGAAGTTATAATCAAAGACCTGCAAAACACTAGAAGAGGAAACAAATATGCAATTATCCAAGAAAAAAACCCACCAAAAAGAAGTAATTCCTCTAAATCCTCCAGAATCCGGGCTAATACTGCATGATTCAACACACTTTTGACTTCCAACAACAAGAAGTTTTCTACTTTAATTTCAAAAAAGAATTTTCACTTGCATGCAACAAGTACACCAATGCTCAGCAGTGTTTGAACACAAATAAATGCAACATATTATTACTTAGAAACAGCAGCAAGTGAAACATAACACATGGAATCAAAAAAGGGCGCACCGAAATGAATCCACGTAAGTGGATATTGTATTGACGTCAATTCCACAAGCCTCTGCTCGAGCGGTTAATAATTCAGCTACGTGGACTCTTTGAGCTCCAGAAATTATCTCCTCACCTTGAAAAAATCAGAACTTGTAAGTCATTTTTAAAAGTTACGAGCACACCTACCATATTATGTCCATTTGAAGCATTTCTTAGAACACCCATTTCTTAGATTTTTATGTTATCATCTTTAAATGTAAGATTAAGGCCAAAAACTCTCTTCAACATCATTACAACTTGTAAGACGCAAAATTTCAACAATTATCAAGATCAGTTTATCATTAATAGTACATATCATAACTTTTTCAATGGATGAATCCAATTCCATAAGAATTTCCACCTATTGAGCCACAATGGGTATTTTGAATCTACGAGTGTCAATTGGATTCACAATGGGTATTTTGAATCTACGAGTGTCAATAGGTGGAAATTCTTCCTGAAGCCCAGTAAGTGAAATCAAAATTTTAGTAAGATGTTGGCTTTTAGCAGGTCTCCTCTTGAAAATATTAAGCTCCAACATACACAAAACTTTATACAAACTTGTCATAGCCATTCCCTTTTGCTGGACAAAAAATGTATTAGACTTCAAACAAGTTGCAAAGAAGCTACACTGAAAAATGGCACGCAAAATTTTGGGGCTTGTTTGGGACTAATTTAGTTTGTGTTTTTTTTTTTTTTCCTTAATGTTTGTTTAGTATTTTTTTTTTAATATCTTTATTTTTGTTTATAAAAACAAAATTAAATGTTCTTGAAAATACTCAAAATAACTTTAAGGTATTTTGAATATTTCTAAAAACAATCATATCTCAATCAAATATTTCAAACTTCTTTTGTTTCAAATCAAAACATAAACAAAAAAATCAAAAATAAAAAAATAAAAGTTATCCCAATCAGCCCCTAAGCATCAACCAAGAATAAAAATCATTGGAAAAACATTAGGGCAACAGCCATGCACCATGTTGATAGCTATTTAGTATATGGTCATACTCATCAGACAATATAACAAAATCCACAAGTAATCATAATCAAAATGAAATCACCGCAGGTCAGAAACGCAACCAACTCATAAATATGCTGACGAAAAGAGAAGTTCTTCTCACCTCGGATAAAGACATCGAAAGAGTTACTATATAACGGGTTGTCGGGACATGGCATGGTATAGAATGGTCGTACTGCCAAAGGATATCTATGAAGTATGTAAAACTCAGTATCATACCTGTTTAAACAACATGTAAAATATGAAAAGCCAGGTCACTTACAGGGAAGGCATGACTAAGCAGAAATAAAAATGGGGGCTTTTATATACACATCGCCTAATTCCTATGACTTAAATATCAAATGCCTAAATTTTGATTTTTACATTTATACCACCCAAATATAACAGAAAAAATACCACTTTTTAACTTCTAAATGTGAAATACACCTTTTCAAGACCAGGAAATGTGGTATGCATGTAAAAATTAAAGATTGGCATTAGATATGTAAATACTTAGGAATTATGTGGATACAAATCTTCCATAAGAATTTCACCAAGCAAAAGTGATACGTACTTCTGAAGAACGAGACGGCCCAGTGTCCTTTCTGCCTCGGTATTAAGGTCACCGAAGGGGTCAACTTCTACACCGGCATCCTGCAAATAAGAATAAATCTTATTATAATATTAGAATAAAATTAGAATATTTATTAATACAGAATTCTGTATTATTTACTTTTAATTGCTTTCATTTTCTTTCATTTATTAATTTGTTCTATTTGTATTTGTTTCCTTACAAATATATCTTGTAATGGGAATTTATACACCTCTTTGCATCAATAAGAAAAGTCTTGGGTACTATTCTAACATGGTATCAGAGTCATGCCCTGTCCCTACAGCCGGCTAGATCTGCGTCCAGGTTCCTGGAACCAGCTAGGTACTCTTCCCTGATCCCGTCCCCAGGATCTCCTCTCCAGACAGCCAGACTGCCGCCTCCAAAGAAGTTCCGTCTCCAAGCTTCTGCCTGGTTCCCGTACCCATAAGGGCTCTTTTGGGAGGTGACAAAGGGCTTTTAATAGGTTCCCATCACCAGCAAGGTAACATCTCCAGCAACGGGAAGTAGCCTCTTTAGCAGCTCGTCTTCAGATTCGTAAAGAGATTACTTCCAGCTTCATATTCCAAAGGAGATTTCTTCCAGCATATAAGCTCTGATCGACGGAACCTTCGTCCAGCACGCCAGAAGTTCTCTTCTAGTAGAAACCACTTCCCGAGGCCATATACCTACCCTCTAGCATTTGGAACTTTACGATGTCTCAACACCCTAAAATCTCATTTGGCTCAATCGAACCAAGACGGACTCCTCCAGAATTGAGCCGTCATCAGAAGGTGTTCTTGATTTCACCTGAGGATCAAACCAAACTTCCGTTCCTCTGCAGAACAGAGGGCAGGAAAACAACCCAAACTTTTTGATCCAGTTGCATTATGGTTGAAATGCGACCTATATTATGGCTGCGCTTGAGAATCTCTGGCTGACTTCTCTTTTTCAAAAAATTATAGAAAATGACCGCATGTTTCAATTTTTAGGAGGCTTCAACAAAGAACTTGACGAAGTCCGGGAACGCCCTCTTCCTTCTACTGGCAGTGCTTTCACTGAGATTCGTCGAGAAGAGAGTCGGATCCTCATCCTTCTAATAGTGATTTTTTCAACTTTATATTAGAATAATTCATGTATAGTGATTTTTTCAACTTTATATTAGAATAATTCAAGTTAAGTAAGGGCATAGCTCGTGTACCAACACTCAACAAAATGGGATAGCTGAGAGAAAAAACCGATATTTTCTCGATGTTACGCGCTCCATTATGTTTCACTCTAATATCTCAAATGTAGGAATGATGTCATGCTTACTGCCACTTACTCATAAATAGAGTTCCCTAAAAAATTCACAACTTTTGTACCCCCTTAGCTGCCTTAAGATCTTGCTTTCCTAATAATCAGATCTTCTTCACTTTATATCCCAAATTTTTGGGTGCGAAGTCTTTGTTCGAAACATGACCCCCACTCGGAGTAAGCTTGATCTCAGGTTTATAAAATGTGTTTTTGTCAGATACTCTGTTACTCAAAAGGGGTATAGATGCTTTGACCCTACCACAAATAAGGTGTATGTGAATGTTGATGTCTCTTTTTTTTTAAAGTGTTCCCTACTTTCCTAACTCGGCCACCAGGGGGAGCTAGAGTTCTTGGACACTGCTCCTTACCCTACTCTTGTGGATGTTCCCCTCACGTCACCTACCATAAAGGAACTCAATCCCACTCTCTGTGTTTACACTCTAAGCATTCATTCTTTTGATTCCACCCACTTCTCCTACCACCGAGGAGTCCTCTGTCAGTTCGTTTTCACCAGCACACCCTCCCACTCTCTGTGTCTACATTCGATGCACTCGTTCTGATGCACCTACTCTGAAGCTTTGCTAACCCCTTGTTGGACCCTAAATCCCCTCCAAACAACATCCCCAGTACTGCTCCTACTCCAAATGAGGAAGTCGGTTCCTCTAATAAGGTACACAATCCGACAGACTCTCTCTATCCCATGGCAAACTATGTCTCTCTTCATACAATATCACCAACCTACAGAGCATTTGTTACGGCCCTGACCAATCATCAGCTTTCGTCTATTACTAAGGCTAACCTAGCAGACCCAGCCTAGAAAATTGTTGTCATGAAGGAGATGAATACTCTTCAGCGGAACCTGCTCCTACTCTAAATGAGGAAGTTGATTCCTTTAATAAGGTACACAATCAGACGGACTCTCTATCCCATGGCAAATTATGTCTCTCTTCATAGATTATCACCAACCTACAGAGCATTTGTTACGATCCTGACCAATCATCAGCTTCAGTCTAGTACTGAGGCTACCCTAGCAGACCCAGCCTAGAAATCTGTTGTCATGAAGGAGATGAATACTTTTCAGCGAAACCATTTGAGAAATTGTTGATCTTCCTCGGGGCAAGAAAGCAGTGGGATATCGATGGATTTTTAGCGTCAAGTTTAAATATGATGGATCCCTTGAACACAATAAGGCGTGATTGGTCGTCAAAGGATGCTCACAGACCTACAGAGTTGATTATGAAGAGACATTTGTTCCAGTTGTCAAATTAAACACCAGTCGGGTCCTCTTATCACTTGCAATAAATCTGGATTGACCCTTATTTCAGCTTGATGTTAAGAATGCGTTCCTGAATGGCGATCTTACAAATGAGGTATATATATGGCGCTTCCTCCAGGCTTTAACTCCACTGCCTCCCAGGGCAAGCATGTAAACTATGAAAAATCCCTTTATGGATTTAAGCAATCACCACGGGTATGTTTTGAGAAATTCACAAAGATGGTGGTAGGTCATAGATTCACTTAAGCTCAATCGGGTCATACTCTTCTTCCGACATTCCTTCAGCGGCCAGGTAACTATCTTTATTGTCTATGTTGACGATATTGTTCTCACAGTTGATGATCTACCAACATTGGAGTCTCTGAAAGGCATGCTTTTTGTTTTCTTTGAAATGAAGGGCTTAGGATCTCTCCAATACTTCTTAGGCATGAAAGTTGCTCGGTCATCTCAAGGTATTTGTTCGTCTCAACAGAAAAATGTGATTAACCTTTTACCAGATAACAATCTTCTCATGTGCGAACCAATGATTGTCAGCAGTTGGAATAGTAAGTCGATTCATATATGATCCCTACGAGCACTACCTCCAAGTTGTCCATCGAATTTTCCACTATTTAAAAGGGACATCTGGCTCAAGTTTGTTTTTTCCCGCCACACCTCTAGTTCTATTACATTTTACACAGACACGGATTGGGTCAAGTTTGTTCATGATCGGCGGTCTACCTCGGGGTATTGTTCAATTGTGTGGGAAAACCTGATCACGTGTAAAAGTAAAAAACAATTTGTAGTTACTCGGGAATAGTATAGATGCCGAATTTGGATCCATGTCCCTACAAATTTGTAAAGCTCTCTAGTTACACATCATGCTCCATGAAATACGTATGACAGTCTCTGCTCCCCTACAGTTGTTCTCTGATAACATGGTTGTCATAAGCATTTCTCATAACCATGTCCAGCATGATCGCACCAAGTATGTTGAGATTGACCGGCACTTCATTAAGGCAAAGCTCAAGTTTGGAAAAATTTGTGTTCCGTTTGTATCATCTAGTGGTCAGCTGGTAGATATTCTCACAAAGAACATTTCTCGGCCACTGTTCAATGAGTTAAAATCCAAGTTGAACATGACAGACATCTATGCATCAACTTGAGGGGGAGTATTAGAATAATTATTAATACAAAATTGAGTAATAATTACTTTTATTTGCTTTTATTTTCTTTCATTTTTTTTCCTTTTATTCCTTTATTATATTTTTATGTGTTTCCTTACGGGTATATCCTCTAATAGGTATTTATACCCTTCTTTGCATCAATAAGAAATATATTGGGTTCTATTATAACAAATCTCAAACAACTAAAATGTGGGTAAAGAGTGCTTGGATGTCTAACAATAGTGTAATAAAAACTTTAGTTTTTCACAAAAATTTAATACAAAAAAAAAACCTGTTAAACTAAAGATTTTGTTGGTTACAATTGGAAAACTTGGGATTGAACGCAAACTTATGATGCTGAACCCTGCTCTTATGTTACAATAATATGTAGTTTAGTTTAACAAAATCTCCTACAGGTGAATATAACCGTTCCACATTCATGCCCCAAGTCTCGTGCTCACAGATTAATCATCGGGTCTTGCGGCCTGGGTTTGGCCTGTTTATTCACTTTTGAACATATTTAATAAAACTATCTTGACTTGTAAGAAGATTTCATTAAATCCACCCTTAAGATTTGTCAATTGCTTTAAAAGCCAAATTCCTTTTCATAGCATCATCGCTGAAATTTTATGTCCATTCCATGCTTTTCTTATTAAATTTCAGAACTTTGTGCCGATTAAATTTTTGAATGGAATGATAAAAAGTATTAGCGAAGAGAAAGCTGGGGTCGGAGGGTCGATCCCGCGGCTGTTGACCTCAAATCAATCTAATCGAGAAAAATAAGTTGACCGACAGCAGGCCCGCTTTCCGCCCGCTTTAGCGTCATGCGGCCGCGAAGTTGGGAGCCAAACAAAAATTTTTCGCGGTTTGGGGCAGCGCCATTTGAAAAAAGCGGCCCCAAACAGGGCCTAAAAATGTTAGTCAAATACTAGCTAAATTTAATAGACTATGACCACATGAATTAATTGATGCATTAATACCATGCAAGAATATTCAACATGTCATAGATTTATTCAATGGAACATCATAACCAAAGTTGCCATATCATAAAATGAATCACATTAAACATGGTGACTTAAAAGACGTGTAGATAAATTATCGAACAAAAGGATTTTTAAGGAATGAATGAGCCTTCACGTATTGCCTCCTTTAGTCGCACCTAAGAAGGATAAGAGTTGGAGCATGTGCTTGAGATAGTTGAGTTAATGATAAAATCACAATCAAATATTAATTTCTCATACCAAGATTAGATGACATGTTAGATAAGATGAGTAGGGTTACAAATTTCTGAAAGATTAATCTTAAAGTGTCATTACCATCAAGTAATGATGAGAGTAGGGGTGAATGGAATGGCTCATATGATGTTTTTCAATTAACTTATGCATTGAGTACTTCATAAGGATCATGAAATAGGTTATGCGATCTATCTTGGAAAATTTTTACTTTATTGAAGACAGATTGAAAATGATATATCAATGATATGGTGGAATTTCATTTATTGAAGAGAAGAAAGTTAAAATATAGGTGATTTAGATGAAAAATAGAAGGATAGTGGATGGATGAGCAGGCCAGTTAATGAAAATATATTAGGAAAATGCCCTTTTTCATAATAAAGTTGGGTATTAACTAAGCGAAATCGACGCGTGAGCTGACTCGAGTTGGGGTTCATAAATAACCCGTAAGTTGAGCTCAAAGAGCTCACGAGCCAAATTTGAGTTAGCCTCAACTCAACTTGCTAGCTAGTGAGCAGACTTATTTAAAAAATATTAATATAAAATAAAATTAAAATAAATTAAATTTGAGTTCAAATATAAATTCTTTTAAAAATTTAAAATTATTTTTTTATTTTCTTATAACAAGTGACAAGTGGTTTCTTATTATTTCTCTAATAACTACTCATTTATTTGTCAATTTCATTACAAAATTTCTTCTATTAAAATTAGTTTCTCTTTCATAATAGATAAGTCAACTTGTGAGAAAACTCGAACTCAAAGAATTAAGATCAGATTTGAGCTTAAGCTAGAATAATCAATCGATCATGAGCTCTAGTCACAGATGACTCAAGTTTCATTCAACTAGTTTACACCCCTAGGCATAACATTTAAGCACATGCATACTTTTCACCCTATCTCCTACTTATAGGAGTTTAGGGAGTGGATAGTCAAAATAAAATATAAATCAAATAATAAAAATTGCTATGAACTTTGAAATCAATGATTGTCCCTTTATTTCATCCAAGAAATAGTAGAAGCCAAAGCTTAAGCGGAAACAAGACAATCTCCCACATTATCTTTTACTCAAAAAATATTCCTACAACTCACATCACTTCATAAGTTTTTAATTTCTAATAGCCCCAACTCATGAGGGTTATAGAGGATATCATTAAGACATAATCACATGACAGCTAGGTTTGAAAATAAAAATAAATGAAAAAAATAAGTTGTTTTAGGAAATAAATAATAGGTAAGGTATTGGTAGCGTGCCAGTTGATGGCAGCCTACCAACCCTAGTGCTTAACAAATGGCCATATTCCAAAGTTTGGCATTGTCATTGAGGAAAGCTTGCCTTCAGATTTATTCATAAAATTTAAACAATAAATAAGAAAATAACTGATTTAGAAGCAAAGAAAATATTAAGGGGCGTTTATATGCATACCACCAGTTCTTATGTATTTACATATCTAACACCTAAACATTCATATTTACATGCAAACCACTCAAATCTTTAACATCACATCTAAAATATCATCATCATTATCTTCTTAAAAGTGAAATGCACCTTTTATGCATATGTTCATGACACCAAGGTGTTATAAGTATAAATGTCAAACTTTGGGTGTTAAATATGCAAATAATAAGACTCGGGTGGTATGTATGTAAATTTCCCAAATATAAATGAAGGGTGTACCTTGAGCATTTGGACGCCCTCCTCAAATGTAAGGCGCAAGGTCTTCCGCAAATACTGCCATAACAATGCATCTGAATTTATTAGAACCTTGAAGCTTTAACCATTTTGCAGAAAAGCAAAATATGTTAAATAATAATATTACATAAAGCGGATTAAAAATACTTAATTGAAAAAATTGTGCAATGGAAGGGGAAAACAACTTCCTATCACATATGAAACCAAATTTGGTTTACCTTCAGTGGCTTAAAGGGGACTTGTTTGTTAATTGCATCAAGTAGCTTCTTGCATTTATCATTCAAGTAGTCAAACATTGTTACAAACAATCTGTCCACAATATCTAAAACCTGCATATAATTCAACAGATACATAGATTAAAAAAAGGGTTAAATTACAAAATGGCCCCATCACTATTCAGATGTCGCCAATTTAGTCCCAAAATTTTACTTTTCTCGAATTTATTCCCCCCAACTATTAAAAATTGATCTCAATTAATCCCTTAAGGCATAACTTTGGATCAATTTTGCATAGCAGAGAGACTAAATTGGGATAATTTTTGTGTCATGATTTCTACACGAAAGACCATTTTGGATCAATTTTCTATAGTTGAGGGATTAAACCGGAGCACTACAAAAATTTGAGACTAAATTAGCCACGATAGAACAGTCGGGGCACCATTTTGGGATTTATTCCATAAAAAAAAGCTCTGTTGTTATGATAAGAGCATGCAATCCCTTCTCACCTCAAAATAATGCTCTTTGATCTCCATTTCAACGTCAAGACCAACAAATTCACACAGATGCCTGTGAGTATATGAATCTTCTGCCCTATAAACTGAGCCAACTACAAACACACGTCCAAAACCAGCGCATATAGCCATCTGCTTATGGAGCTGTGGTGATTGGGCTAAGCAAGCAGGTTGACCCTTGTAGTCTAACTTGAAAACGGAAGCACCTCCTTCGCTTGTACCAGCTATCAACTTCGGTGTATAAATTTCAAAAAAATCTTCAGATTGCAAAAAATCTCGAAAAATCTGTGTCGAAGGTCTTGAATGGTTAGTAAATAGTAACATCTAAATTTTCATGGTTTAAATGGTCAGAGAAAAAAGAGGCATTAAAATACATACCATTCAATTCCTATGTATTAACATACATGATGCGAACAGAGACAAATTTTCAAAGTAAAAATAGAGCAAATAATTTTTTTTACTTCACCAACACAAAACAACACAACTCAGATACATAAAAGAAAAACACCTAAAATTCTAAAGGTAAGCGATCTCTCCCAAATCATAACCCTAGCATCTATAATTCGAGAGGTAGGTGATCTCTCCCCACCCTAACTCTAGTACTCCCCTCAAAGAAAGAGACAATGTCTTCAAGGTGGAAGAGAGAAAATTACCGTTGAATAAAATTGTAGCTACCACATGGCATCATCATCTAACAATCTTTTAATTAGAAATTTGTAGTGGCCCTCATAAGTTTGAAATATCATCTTGTGCACATCCTTCAGCCGCATCCAAATCTAATAGTATCCCGACTTCTCGTCAATATTGAAGAATACCGCAGCCCCAAACAGCACATCCAGCAACTCATCTATCACTGAAATCTCTGCCAACTCCGTATCGAGTGTCTCTATGCAGCTTGATCAAAAATCTCAGCCTTGCAACTTAAATTGCCCTCGCCATGGCATTGAGCGTCACCAAAGGCTTGCATAAACTAGGATTACCGCGAAGCATCACCATCTTGTCTCCCTTCCGAGTATTCTACAATATCAAAATCAGTTCCTTACAAATTCCCCCCCGATCTTCTCCACCTATCTCATTCCCAACATTACTCCAAAATCTCCTGCGTGGAAGATTGCCGCTATAAAAGGCACTGATGCAGTTGGACGTAGGCCTCCAAACCATAGTTCGCTGTTCCATTCCCCTCTTTCCAAACATCTTGATGTCCTGCAATCCAAATGTTGCCGCTTGAATCTACTCCTGACTCCTTTGCTAAGTCCCATTGGCTTCCATTCGTTCCAACTGTTTGGATGTCGCGCTATTCCTTCTAATTGTTGTTGCTCGAGTCAGCTTCTGATTCCTTCGCTCGAATCACTGGCTCCATATTCGCCAAAAGTAGTGACGCCCTAATGTCGCACGAATCCTTTTGATTCTTGCCGCTCGCATTTGTTCCCCATGCCATCGCTCGACTCCACAGCGGATGGAGGTGGGTTTAGTGTGAAATGTCATGATCTTCCTCATCATTCTTCCAGGGCTGTGAATCTCCTCTCCACGGACGACAATTGTGCCTTTTATGCAAGAATGCTTCTCCATTTTTGACTTGTTTTGGCTCACTTCTCCTATGTTTTTTTTTCTCGAAATCATCTATTATCTTGGTTTCTTCAAGAAGCATGCAACGTAGACCCTTATAAGTTGTGATCCAGACATTGCTTCCCAGCTAGTTCAATTGCGAAATTCAATCATGAAGGCAAGGCAAAACACTGTACCCGCGATCCCGTCTTTGATTCCCAAAATTGAATACTTTGATACCAACTTTATATGAACAGAGATGAATTTGGGCAAATAAAATTCTTTATTCCACCAACACAAAATAACACAACTAAAATGCATAAAAAATAAGAACCTACAAGTCAAGAAGTACACAATCTCTCACTAACCCTAACCCTAATCCTAGCACCAACAATTCGAGGTAGGTGATCACTCTCAAATTCTAACCCTAAGGCCCAAGACAACAAAACCCAAACCCAAACCCAAAGCCAAACCCTAAGCATATTTGTCTTATTTATACCCCAAAATAATAAAGAATAAATTACTAAATTGCCCTTTTAGCCTTGCACCTAAGATAAGTTTTCAAATTATTTGTTGGACTCGGCGTGTGTTACACATGAACTTTAATTTTTACATTTATACCAACCAAATCTTTCGTATCACATTAAAAATATCATTATTTTAACTTTTAAAACGTGAAACACACATTTTCATGCACATGTAAAATGGTATAGATATAAAAATTGAATTTTATGTGTTAGATATGTAAATATATATAGTAATTGAGTGGAATTCTTGTAAATTTCCCAAGCAAAAAATGTATGCATGCGAGATTCCTAAAGGCCAAAGTAAGCTATATCTGGATCCTACAAATTAATTTACAATAGATGGAAGGTACAATGAAAATCAGCGAATTTGAAGGCAATTAAAAAACAATCTCATGCAGTTAACAATCTCAAACTGGAAATTTGAAATTGACAAAATGTAGCAATAAAGAAAAAGAGGCCTTACATATCCAACGGAGGATTCAAGACGAAAAATTGCTAGGTTTGCTGGAGTACGTAAATCAAGAACTCTATTATTCAATCGTGTATCTTGGTTAACACGAACAAGTTTTTCACCCATCTGTGATGTACAAAGTAGATCGCAGAATTAATTAGAATACAAATATATTGGCAAAACAGGCATAAGGTTTAAATGGAAAAGGCAAATAAAAATTGAGGATAGAATTCATAGGTTTCACTTTCATGACATAAAAGGGTGAGCATTAGCTAAAGTACTATAAAATAACTAAGGAAATGAGAAATCATAATTTACCTTTTCAGCTTCTTTGATTTCTTCCTCACTTCGAGCTGCATCCTCAATATTTATAGGAAGGTTTGGAACAGCTCTACTGATGCAGTACAGCTTCCTGACTTGAATCTCCACCTACGAAAACATGAGCATCAGTAATTAGGGAATGCATTCTGTGGTGCACACAAAAATCTTAATAACGTGATATTTTTTTAAACAGAACAAAAGTTTTTCATAAACAAACCCAGGTCAAACAGTAAACCAAAATAGCAGGACAGCAAAAAAGGAGCAGACATTGCCGTAATAAAAAGGAAGTGTAAAAAACAATCAAAAGAACTCTAGGTTTAATTATAAGATGATCGGTTAAACAATTAACCAAGACAAAAAGATATTCTGCCGATAGAGATTATATTGTTTAACACAGAGTGGTCATGCAAAATTTTATTCAATCTCAGTCAATACTCCAAACTGCATATCCATTACACAAGGTCCTTCACTGTCATCTCCAGAAATCAAGAGCATTCAGAGAAGCCATTCCAAAAAATGTAGCTTGCATTACTTAAAACTCCAAAAGAAAATCAATTAACTGAAAGCTGAATGATTTACTAAAATAAATACAGTGACCCTTGTCAACTTAAATGTATAATAAATGAAGATTTTTCGAAATTGATTGTTAGAAGTGAATCCAATTATGTAAACGCACAGGTTGACAAATTGAAGTTATTTAAGTTATCAAACCAAGCAAACATTTCATATATTACCTCAAAATGGCAATAAAAAACAGCTCTCTTGTAAATAAATTATGCAGGATTTCATGACCAATTGTTAAGAAGGGCTGCATGGCAATTCACTGTTGCCCATGAGGTAAAAAAATATGGGAAAATCACCCCCCATGTTGCCAGAATGTTTGCAATTTTGGACTCAATATTTTTGGAATTGATTGGTGATTGCATGCAGTAGATTCTACTATATAAACCTTAATTCATCCCATATTTGTATCATCTAGAAACCCTTCAAGATAAGAAAGGTAAGGTTCAGCTGCTTTAAATTCCAAACTCCCTTTCAAGCTAAAAAAATATTCTGATCGCTCCTAACTTGGAAGTGAGGAATGAATTTGATTTTGGGCTTTAGTGAGGACGTACGCCTTCTAAGATTAGCGTGTAGATTATTTTGAAAATTTTGTTCAATTTTTTTCTTTATAAAATGTCTATAAATCTCAACATATCTAGTCTTGTTATAATGGACTGGATCTTTAATTAATATAGATTATAGATTGTTTGTCACATATCTTTGCTATTGATTCTTTAATGCGAACTTTGAGGATTTCTAGATATCTTTACAGCCACATTTATTTACAAATTCCATAATCCATGACCATGAACTCAACTTCAGTGCTACTTTCACGATAACTATAAACTTCTTACTTTTCTAAATGATTAGATTTCCCCATATAAATTATCAATAGCCAAATATGAAATTGCAAACAGATATAAATCCAACCATCAACATTAATGAAGATTTGAATACTCCAATATGTTCCTTTCTTGAAGAAGGGGCCTTCCACTTGTGATTGTTTAAAATACTTTAGCATCCTATAGAATGCCTTAAGATGTTCTTCACTGGGAGCATTCATAAATTAACTAATAACACCATAAAACAAAAATGCAAGGTTGAGCATGGTAGAAAATGATGAATTTTCCAACTATTCATTGGTAACTCCCTGTCCACTGAGTATCACATTTGAGCCCAATTTATTTAGAAGACTTATATGGGTATTAGCAAGCTTGTGACCCATCATATATTTTTCTTTTAAAACGTCAAGAATATACTTTTGTTGATAGATAGCTATATATTTTTTTGATTTTGTGATATCCCTAACAATAAAAAATTTTAAGACTCCGTCTATATTTCAAATAAATTTTCTAAGTTCTAGTTCAATCAATTGATTTCTTCTTCATTATTGTTAAATAAAATAATATCATCAGCATGGACAATGAGAATAATGATTTAGCTATGAATTACTATTTAAAGTAAGTGAAATTAGCTTGCTCATAGAGTAGCATACTTTTAATCAGGAGAGTAAATTTATCAAATCAGGGCCTTGAAGATTACTTGAGATAATATATAAATTTTTCAAGTTTATAGATAGTAACTTTATTATCAGTGACCTTGAATCTACGAGGTACAGTCATATATATTTTTTCTTCATGGTCAATATTTAAGAAAGAACTTTCGATGTCTACTTGGTAAAGAGGCCAACCAAGATTAGTAGCAAAAGACATGATAAATTAGACTAAATTATTCTTTGAAACGAGTGCAAATATTTTTGAAAAGTCAATCTTTTAAGTTTTGAGTAGTCCCTTCTGCAACCAGTCATGTCTTATATCTTTCAATGCTCCCATCAGCCTTATAATTTATATTGAAAGCCCATTTGTACCCAATAAGTTTATTTCCTTTAAGAAAGATAAAGAGTATCCATATAGCACTCCTGTTAAGTGCTCTTATATCTTCATGCATAACATCTCTTTTCATGAATGTTTTGGGGATGTCCATACTAGAAATATTAAATATAAAACCAATAGTAATAATAGAAGATGTACTCATTGATTAGATATTTATGTACAAGGTTATTTAGTCATTACATATTTCCTAGTGAACAATCGAGATATTAAGATCATAATAAATGTTAACTTGTGAAGGATGATCAAAGCAAAGGTCGGCTATAAGATTTTGCTTATAAAAAAATCCTTAAATCTTTCTTTCTTATTGAATTTTGCTAACGTATGGAATAGACAAATCTTGTTGCATTTTTCTTGTTGAATGTGTTACTGAGAGCTATCAATATCAAGGAAAAGAGAGTTGGGTTGGTCAAGAAATATAGGCTCAAGTAAACCATATTTGAATAGTCACATAAAACTCATATTCATTACGATTGATGACAACCATCCCCTGAATGTGAGCTTCAAGAAAGAAACATTAAAAATATTGATTTTTGAGTCAAGCTCATTGAAAACAATTTTATTTGTTCTTCTGTCGAGGAGTGGTTGAATATGTTTGGAGTTCAATGAACATTTTTTCCAGTATTTCAAATTTTTATTGATTGTACATAGATAGTATTGATTTTTTAAGATCATTATTAGAAACAAATAAACCATGTTCTTGCTTTCCAAATTGCAATCGGTTGGATTTCCAATAAATTTCTAACAAAGTTTTATTTGTATGTCACCAGACTTACATTACAACAATAATCGCACCAAGGCCTTATTTACTTGAGGCATTATCATTGGATGTGCATACATCTGAAGTGATTTGTTCGTTCGTGTTCGGTTCGTTTACACCTCTATTCATGAAGATCTTTTTCTAGTTTTCTTCTCTATAAGTGTTAAGTTGGAACTCCATGCTTCTTCATGAAGATCTTGTTCTAGTTTTCTTCTCTCTGAACCTCAAAGAATACTTTCCATATTCATGGAAGTGGTAATATCCCAAATATCTCACCCCAAACTTCATCAAAAAATTTATTTAATCGTAGTAATAAATTGTAATCCTAACTTTATCAAAAAAAACTTTGATATATTGATATATCCACACTCCTAATCAAGTTCATAAGAAACAAGGCATCCAATTTCATGTAACACTACCTTATTTTCATCATTAACGTATGTTTCTTTTGTGGCATCTCATATTTCATTTTGAATCACATGAAACATGCAATTTTGATCAATTTAATTTTCCATGGTATTGATAAGTAAATTACCATATTGCTATAAAAGCTCATGTTTGAACTTCAGATCTTTATTTTAAGAAAGGTAGCTCCAGTAAGGAATCATCTTTTTTACTCTTTGATGAACATCATAACTGATTGGGCCTATTGGAGGTGGTTTTGCCCGTTAAACTTGTGCCCAATAACTATCAAATGTGAAATCTTGACACAAAGTTAGCATAACGAAATGATTCTTTGCTAAATGGGCATAGGATAAGAAGCCCCAATAAAAAGTTATTTTGTGTTTAAACATCACACCGTATAGAGACGAATACAAACCAAGAGGACAAGTACAATTGAAGTAGATGGCTCAAATATCATAAAAAAAAAAAAAAAAAAAAAAAAAAACTACAAAGAGAAGGACTCGATTATTTTTTCTTATTTCAATGAGATAGAAAAATTACAATATATATAGGCAAGCATCAGATAGCCAATAAAAAGAATAGTGCGTTAAAAACATTGGGGTAGTAAATCCATAATATAGGAAAAGGCATAAGGAGGGATGGGAGGCAATTCACAACTATTTAGTAGGTATATGAGAAATAAAAATCCCCCATGTTACCAAAAAAAATACATTTGATTGTTGCAATATTGTACTTGATTTCTAGAATCGATTCATGATTGTTCTGTAACATATTTTCTTTGGTGTACAGCTCCTGATGAATCTTATATTAATATCATTCAACAATCCTTCCAGACAAGAAAGAGGCCATGGCCTGCTGCCTAAAACTCTACGCCCATATGGCACTTAACATCCCGTAATTAATGACTTGCACATGTACTCTAAGTAAAATAATAGCAATTCGGTGTTTTTAAAAGCCCAATTCAAGGCGTCCTTCAAGCGTGAAGCAACGCAAAACTCATTCAGTTTGTTTCGTGTTGTTGTCATGCTATCACTACAAGAGAAGAGCGTATCTACGCGTGAAGCACTCCCACACGCTAAAGCAAAGCAAGTCGGACTAGTTCGTCTTATCAGATAAGCATGTGGAAATAAATGCATCCTATTCAACTTTGGCATAGCGTGCCAAAGGAGCGAAAGGGAGCAGAGCCTTCGACCATTGCACCGCAAGCTGAGCCTTCGACCTAGTTTGCAGCACAGCTATTTATACATTAATAGTTATATATAACAAATTAACGCTTTAATTAATAAAAGCATCACTTTGTCTATGCTTTATACTTTGAAACAAAAATAAAACCTCCCGGTTCACATTGTGTTTTTCACTTTGATAACAATGAGAACTGAATAGCGAAAAAAATAATATTTTTGTCTGATTTGTACGTCTCAAAACCTGCGCCATAAGATCACAGTACGATTTCTTTACACCAACAAAGTAAGAAGCTCAGAACCGTCCTTCTTCAAAGTCTCCCCCATGTAGGGGTGTAAACAAGCCGCACACGAGCAAGCGCAGCTCCGC
>NW_018164444.1:65068914-65075704 GCF_001263595.1 Phalaenopsis equestris | reverse complement strand
CAAGATTTAAAAATTATTATTTATATTAAAACATCATTTGAATCTAATTTAATAATTTTTATTCTATTTTCTTGATTAATATTTTAATTTATTATAAATCTTTGTAGCCTTGTAGTCAATTAGATTTTTTTTAAATACTACTTTATATATATATATATATATAAACTTTTCGTGTTTGACCCGTTAACTTATCGAACGAAATTAACAAGCCGAACACGAGTTGTTCGCGAACAACAAGCCGTTTTGACAGCCCTACCCCCATGAAATGAAACTGAATTTGCATGATTAGATAGATCCACTCTCATTAAACAAAAACTTAATAAAGAGGAAACTCACAAATACTGGACTAAAACAACTTAACGCAACCAATACGAATTTTTTGGAACATCTCAGCACAATCACTGCAGTTCAAGAATATCAAATTAAAATATAAATAAAAAAACAAAAATAGCACCTAGCCCTTAAACCAAACTTGTTTCTCAAATGAAATTGGAAAATATGGGCAAAGTTACCTGCTGGGTCGTGCCTTTGATAGGCTCCGTAGGAACTGTAACCACACCCTCCACATCCACAATCGACTCCCTGGTTAAGGAATTAGCGTACTTCACCATCTGCGTGCTTACCAACCCTTCGGTCACCGTAAGCACGCACTGCACCGTAGCGGTAAACTGCCTCACCACCAAAAAAGCCATTTTTTTCCCTACGGCGCGCAACGTCTGTGCAACTCCACGTATCAGAACCGTTCCGTCGGCGAGCTTCGAATCCAGCGAACCGACTTCAGTCCAATTCCGATCGGTAACGGCGTTCGACTGCAGCTCCTCCAACGGCACGTCGCCATAGTTTCCAGCCAACGAATCGGCCTCCGCCTCTTTGGAAGCCGCAGCAGCGGCCGCGGTCGCGGCTTCCTCTTGCTTCCGACGGAGTTTCTCCGCCTTCAAAGCCTCTTTCTTTGCCTGCTTCTTGCTGGCGGCAGACTCTGAAGGGCTCTCTCCGGCGGGATTTTCCATTGTTGGGAGACACAGGCGATGAGAGATATGGCAGCGGTAACACCGCAACCTAGGATTTAGGTTAAAACCACGACAGAAAGTGAGATCGGACAAAATAAAGGCGCGGATTTGATAAATCCGGGTTTCACGCATTTTGGCCGTCAATCCGTAAATCCCGGATTTACCAGGGGCAAACTTATAAGTAAGTCGGCTTTTTTTTTAATTCCCTACTGTTAGTTTTTGCCTATTTTACCTGATTATATAGAAACAGCGTTTTTTATTTGGAGAATAATGGATCGCAGGTTATACCCCGCGATCAGCGTTTCGAACGCCGGTTGGGGATAAATTTTACGCGCCTGCCCCCTCACGACCACGCTTCCCGCATCGTTACCTAAATATCTCTTCCGCCGAAAGAAGCCTCCGCACACGCGAGAATCGGACCTCCGAACTCCTCTTCCGCAGAAGGAAGCCTCCGCACGCTCGATTCGCCCCGATAGCCGAGAGCCGCTCCTACCTCCTCCGCCAAAGGAAGCCTGCTCCGCCGAAGGAAGCCGCTCCTACCTTCCTCCTCTGAGATTCTTCTCTTCTTCCCTCTTTTATTCTTTTTCTGAGATTCTCATCCCCCCCATCTTAGTTTGCCCTAGCTCGCGACTCCATAGCCTCTCCTTGCTTCCGTTCGGCATCCTGCTCTTCCTCGGCAAGCTGCTTCTTCGACATTTCCTGCCAAAAAACTCTTTTATAATTTCTTATGCAAGCTGAAGGTGCTCTGAGTTAAAAAAAAATGTCTATTTTCTTCAAGAACAATAATGATTTACCTTTTTTCTTGAAGATGGTTCAATTTCTTTTCTTTCAGGTTCAATTTCTTCTAAACAGTAATGAACTAAAAAAAAATGTCCATTTTCTTGAAGATGGTTCGATTTCACTTAAACTTCTCTATTTCTTCAAGTGACCAAAGGGAGTGTTATCGCGGATAAATGTCTGTCTTTTATTTGAACCTGTTATCTTTCTTGGTTCCCTTTTTTCCTTGCTATGAATGATCTGTATTCTAATGTCGTATGATAATGGATATACAATCGTGATGATAAGTATGAATACATCAGTAATCCTTCATTATTGAAAAAAAAAACTCATTAGTTTATGGATTTATTAAGGAGTTATTGTGGTAATTGCTTGTTCGTGTTTTTTTTAAAACATACCACTCAATTCTCATGTATTTACATATCTGACACCTAAACTGCGTGAAAAGTTGTACTTACTTCTTTAAAAGTTAAAATAGTTGCATCAATATGAAAAGTAAAGTTTAGGTGTTAGATATGTAAATACATAGGAATTGAGTGGTATGTATGTAAATGCATATAAATTAGCTGAAAATTGGACTCTCTAACAGCTTCCTCCACACTTTGGTAAGTACATTTTATTTATTTACTCAATTTTTTTACTGATATATTCTTTTATTTTAAAATTAGAGTAAAATGTAAATTATTGATTACAATTTACGTTATAGATAATTTAAAATTTATTTTGAAAAATTTATGTAATAAAACAGCTGAATAAAAACTCATTAGTTTATGGATTTATTAAGGAGTTATTATGGTAATTGCTTGTTCGTGTTTTTTTTAATACATACCACTCAATTCTCATGTATTTACATATTTGACACCTAAACTGCGTGACAAGGTGTGCTTCCTTCTTTAAAAGTTAAAATGGTTGCATCAATATAAAAAGTAAAGTTTAGGTGTTAGATATGTAAATACATAGGAATTGAGTGGTATGTATGTAAATGCATATAAATTAGCTGAAAATTGGACTCTCTAACAGCCACACTTTGGTAAGTACATTTTATTTATTTACTCAAATTTTTTACTGATATATTCTTTTATTTTAAAATTAGAGTAAAATGTAAATTATTGATTACAATTTACGTTATAGATAATTTAAAATTTATTTTGAAAAATTTATGTACTAAAAGTTACAGATAAGTTGTTTTCCAAACGTACATACAAAACAGCTGAATAGGCTAAACATATTATCCAGAACAAGGGCAGTGTGGTCATTTATCCAGAATCAGATGTTTTCCAAACGCACAAACCAAACAGCCGGACAGTTTATTCGGATCAGCTGCTCATCAGCAGATTATCATGATAAGCTGCTTATCAGCAGAAATTTGATAAGTTGCAGCTGCCCCAAACAGACCCTAAAAACAGCGGAAACGGGCGCACAGACTTACCTAATGCGGTCTGTGTACGGCACAATCCAGTCGTTGCCTTCAGAGCTCCAAGTTGGATCAAATGGCTGGTTGGCGATTAGGGCTGTTAAAATCCGATACAAGCGAGTGAGACCTTATTTTATGTTTAAAAATATTACTATTCTTTTTTGTCCCATTTATATTTTGAATATAAAAAATTTGTTCATCACAAACAAAAAAATCATTCTCATGATTATAATCATGCATAAAACCATTAGGGGTGAAAAAGAGCCGAGCTTGAGTGAATTCAGACTCGACTTGTTAAAAAATATCATTGTTCATGTTCGACTCGTTTATATATATTGAGCTCAAAAAATTTATTTGTATTTGACTCGCTTTCCTCGCAAAAAATGAACTATTTTGAAAACCCTATTCACACAGCCGTTGGATGTTAAGGATAGGTTGTCATATACATATATATAATTCATTAGTATTATTTATACATATAGTTTATTTATTTATTGTAATTTATTTATTATTATTATTATAATCATTATTATTTTATATATGTATATATATTTATTTATTTTATTTTATTTTATTTTTTTTTGTCGTGCTAATACGAGTCGAACATGAACCAACAAAACTTTGTTTGTGTTCTGCTCGTTTATATATTTAGCACAAAAAAGTTTTTCATGTTCAACTCGTTTGTTTAGCGAATGAATCGAATAAGAACTACTTAACGAGTCGAACATGAGCTGTCTGCGAACAATGAGTTGTTTTGACTGTCCTAATGGCGACTATACCGCAAGGGTTTGTTCACGAAAGCAAGGGTTTTGCATGAAACTGGAAGATGAGGATGGACATAGATGAGGTTTTAGGGTAGTTAATTGGAGTTTGGACTCTCATCAAATATTGTGAGGTGTTGCCATATGGAAGTCACGGTCTCACTAAATAAATAATTAAAAAGTTTTTTATTTTAATGAATAACCTGGTCGGAACCAGCCCATTTCTTCAAAAAGAAAATGCTTCACGTCAAATCATAATACTCGACCCATCACGTCAAATCATAACACTCGACCCATCACTTCAAAAAGAAAACTATTGTGTTGTTCTTCAATATTTTTTTTCTTTTATCGCCATCGGTTAGGGTTTCATATTGTCGTTTTCTTTTGAGACTCTGGTGGCTAGAGATTTGTTCGTTTGAAATCCTTTGCACTGTCGTTCGCCATTTGAGATACATTCAAAGCCCCTCTCTCGCACCATGTAAGTCTTGTGATATTTAAGTTTTTTTTTTGAAGACCATGTAAGTCTTGTGATATTTAAGTTTTTTTTTTTTTGAAACAAGCATTGTACTGGATTTAGGGTTTAGGGTGTGAACTCATGTACAGTTGTTTGTGCTTTCAAGCAAGTTAATATACAAGAATGGAGAACATAAGGAAACCAAAAAGCGAAAGAATCGACAGAAGGCATCCAGGTAATTTTGTTTGTGTGGTTCTACTTGCATCATAGAGTATTTACCTGCATTGCGCAATGACATTGTTGTAACACTGCATTTGTTTGAAAATAACATAGTATTATTACACTAATAACACCACAATACAACCACAATAACATCACAACACGACGACACGAATAACACCACTACACAACAATATTTGTATGATAATAATATTATATTAATGCACTAATCACACCACAATAACACATAAATAACACCACAATTACACAAAAATAATATCGCACTAAGACCACAATTATGCCTTAATAACACATCAATAAAACCTGAATAATACCACAATAAAACCTCAATAACACATGAATAACGCCAAAATAATAATGTAATAATTAACGCCATGATAACACCAGTTGAGTAACATCGCAGACCGTCACAATACCACTCAAATAACAACACAATAACACCTCACTAAAATCTCAATAACACCACAAAAATATCACAATTACATCTCAATAACCCCACAAAATTACTGCAATAACATCATAATAGTACTGCAATAATACATTAATAACGTTTGAATAACATTATAATAATACCGAAATAACACAATAATAAGACTCCAATAACAACAATTGAATACCGCCACTGAGCTGCCACAATACCTCTAAAATAATGTCATAATAAAACATCAATAACATTTAAATAACACCACAATAATACCACAATAACACAGTTATAACAGCAGTCGAACACCACCACATAATCGCCAAAATATTACTCAAATAACATTTCAATAACACCACAAAAATATTGTAGTAATATCATAATTATACCACAATAACACATTAGTGACACTACAAAAATATCGCAATAATATTACAATAATACCGCAATAACACTTAAAAAACACCTGAATAACACCACAAAAATATTGCAATAACAACATAATAGAACTCTAATAACACCAGTCAAATACCACAACAGAGCCGCCAAAATACAACTAAAATAACATCATAATAAAATCTCAATAACACATAAATAACACCACAATAATGTCTTAATAACATCATAATAACACTGAAATAACATCAGTTGAATAACACCATCGAATCGCCATAACACCACTCAAATAACACCACAATAAAACCACAAAAATACCATAATAACATTATAATAATGCACCTCAATAACACCACAAAAATACTTTAACAACACAAAAAATATCGCAATAACACCTCAATAACACCTGAATAACATCACAATAATATCACAATAATATCATAATAGAACTCAAATAACATCAACTGAATACCATCATCGAACCACAACAATATCACTAATATAATAGCACAATAAAACCTCAATAACACCGTAATAACACCACAATAATATCACAATAATACCATGATAACATCGTAATAACATTGATCGAAATGACACCACAAAAATGCCACAATACCACTCAAATGACATCACAATAACCACAATAAAATCATAAAAATACTGCAATAACACCATAATAATATATCTCAAAAACATCATTAAAATACATCAATAACATCACAAAAATATTGCAATAACACCATAAATTATTGTCGATATTTCAAACGCAACTAAACTCACCTCCATTTCAAACTTCTCGTCATTATTTTCAGAATTCATCACCTTAATTTCAAACATCTCGTCATTGCTTTCATATTACATCACCTCTATTCCAAACTTCTCACTGTTTTTTACAGATTCCATCATCAATATTACTCGTCCGGTGAGAGAGAGGGATAGAGAAATTCACTTTGTGAAACCCTACCTGATGTCGTCAGAAGAAAATGAAGATTTATTCGACTCGAACGGTTTTGTTTTCGAAGAAATGGGCTTGGTTGGTCCAGGTCACACATTAAAATATAAAATTTTTATGTTTTATTCGGTGGGCCCGCCTCTTACACGTGACAAAAATTCATTTGAGTTTGGATGCACGTCCGAACTCTAGGTACAATATTTTTTCTGAGAGAGGAGGGACCAATATAAAAGGGTTTAAGGTTATAATTTACTTTTTTTAAGTTAATTTATTATTTAAATATATTAATGATTAATATATTATGAGATTTATTATAGTTAGATAAAATTGTACATAGTTAATGAATAGTTTATATATATATATAT
>NW_018164444.1:65064744-65068833 GCF_001263595.1 Phalaenopsis equestris | reverse complement strand
TATATAAAAGATGATCCTCATAATTTTAAAAATAACATTATAAATAATTATTAAGCAATATAATTAATAACTACTTAATTTATAAGTTTTATAGTGCTTATTCAATAACTTTTATTTTTAATTAATTAGTTTATTGAATAATTAATTAGTAATTATTCTAATAAGAAATTAAATTAAATAATTAAATTTTATCATGCTAATAAAATAATTAAAGTTTTATTATAATTTTTTTATGCTATCAAACATAATAACCTTGTAAATCCTAACAAATTTTGTCAAATATGTTGACAAGATTTAATTAGATTTATTAAATTCATTATCAAACAGCTTTTGAGACTTAAATCATGCAAGATTTACTAAATTTCGATCCACAATATTTTCTAAATCCTTTATCCTTAAATCTTATGGGTGCATGTGATATTTATGAAGCATATTATAGAAATAATGACATTTCAATTTGCAAGAATGCAAAGAACAAGACAAAATTATATATATCTATTTTTAAAATTTTTAAAATTAAAAATAAATTTTTTTATAATTATATTTAAATTTCATTCAAAGCATGATAAATTTGTAACATTATTTAGAAATGAGTCTAATTTTTAAATTAAATTTAAACAATTCATTTTTTTCAAAGTTATTTACACCAATCAAGAAACATTATGTTTTGAGTTCTCTGAGGAGAATATATTTTATGCTCGTTTTAACTTGATTTTTTTCTTTCTTTTTTTTCTGAACCCTCATACAAAAGATATTAAGAACTTGGAGGATATTCCTCCTGGGATTTTTAACGTGCCTTTTTGTTTTTGGCAATTGCTCTCCTTCCACTATTAATGAATTACAACAACAACAACAACAAAGTCTTAATCCCACAACGTGGGGTTGGCTACATGAATCTTTTTTCTCCATTGCGTCCTATTTAGTGTCATATTTTCATTTAGTTCGAGTAAATTAAGGTCATTTTTAATACAATAAGCCCAAGTCTTCCTAGGTCTACCTTTGCCTTTCTTAACACAAGTCGAATCTAAAACATCTACTCTCCTAATCGGGTCATCAGATGGTCGACATTTAATGTGACCAAACCATCTAAGACGACTTTCTCTAATTTTTTCTGTCACAGGAGCTACACCAACCCTATCACGGATATATTCATTTTTTATTTTGTCTTTAAGTGTAAAGCCACTCATCCACCTAATCATTCTCATCTCGAAAACACTTAACTTATTATTATGCTTCTCTTTTAAAGGCCAAGATTCAACGCCATAGAGCATTGCAGGTCTCGCCACTGTCTTATAAAATTTTCTTTTCAGTTTAAGCGGTACTTTTCTATCACACAAAAGGCTCGAAGCATTCCTCCACTTCAACCAACCAACTTGAATTCTACTATTAACATCCCCATCTATATCGCCATCGCTTTGAACAATGGACCCAAGATATCTAAATTGTTCACACCTTTTAATAATTTGATCACCCAAAGTCACACTTCTATCACTAGAGCTATTACTACTAAAATTACATTCCATGTATTCAGTTTTAGTTCTACTTAAATGAAGGCCTTTAGACTCCAATGTAGACCTCCATA
Organism: Phalaenopsis equestris; assembly: GCF_001263595.1. Lineage (NCBI taxonomy): Eukaryota > Viridiplantae > Streptophyta > Magnoliopsida > Asparagales > Orchidaceae > Phalaenopsis > Phalaenopsis equestris. Next base: position 65,067,251 of record NW_018164444.1, on the reverse strand, counting down.
ATTCAAGTTTTTTCTGAGTTTTATCCACGAGAAGGATATCATCAGCAAAAAACATACACCAAGGTACATCCTCCTGTAGATGTCCAGTAAGACCATGCATAACTAAAGCAAAAAGATATGGGCTTAAAGTCGATCACTGATGTAATCCAACAAAAATAGGAAAATATTTGGTCAATCCTCCTTCAGTTTGAACACAAGTAACAACTCTAGTATACATATCTTTAATGACTTGAATATAAGTAATATCAACACCTTTCTTCTCAAGAACTCTCCAAAGGATATCTCTTGGAACCTTATCGTATGTTTTTCTAAATCAATAAAAATCAAATATAGATTCTCCTTATTATCTCTGAACTTCTCAATCAAACCTCTTAATAAATGTATAACTTCCATAGTAGACCTGCCCGACATAAATCCAAATTGATTATGAGAAATCTTTGTGATGCGTCTTAACCTATGTCAATTACCCTCTCCCAAAAACTTTAAAGTATGACACATTAACTTAATTTCTCTATAATTTGCACACTCTTGTTCATCCCCTTTATTCTTAAAAATGGGGACCAAAATACTCTTCCTCCACTCCTCAAACATCCTTTTAGTTTTTACAATAATATTAAAGAGTTTAGTAAGCCAAGAAACTCCCAAATCTCCTAAATAATTCTACACCTCAATTGGGATATCATCAGGTCCTACAGACTTTGAAGTCTTTTAATGTATTAATTGAGATAAATCAATATATAAAAGATGATCCTCATCCTAACTTCATTAATAAATTGTTTTCTAAATATTTAGTTTGATACATATTCGAAACCTTTTACGATGATTACTTCGTTTAGAGTTATTCTTAGATATCTGGCTTAGCTTCTAAAATAGTTTCCCATGAGCTATCAATTAATCCAAATATTCCACTATTCAAGCAAGCACCTAAAGGATACACCTTGACATTAAAAAATTTGTTCATTGAAGATACCAAAGAGTTCATCAATGTTTAGCTTATTTTGAGTTCTATCACATTTGATATGCTAATTTACTTCTTGTCTATATGAAAAAATGATAGTGACTCTAGGGACTTGATTAAGGCATATTAAAGAACAAGTTTCATTTGCCTACTCTTAAATTAATCGTTGATATAATATTTTCCTTAATGAATGGTTTCTCAATTACAATTAACTCTTGATAACCCCCATAAGCAATGGTATTCCACATTTGAACTCCATAAATTATATTGTTACAAAATTATATTTATCAAGTTAAATGTTGTAGCCACCTGTCAACCCACCATGACCCAAATATTTAATTATATCATTCATTATGAGATTGAATGCTACATAAATGACATCATCATAAAAACTAATCGAGTTGATCAATTTAATCAAAGTTTAAACTTTAGGTGAATTTAAATATAAGTTTAAACTTTAGGTCCATCCCATCGAGTTGATCAATTTAAATATAAGTTTACTAAAATCAAAGTTCTAGATAAAATTTAATCAAAGTTTAAACATTTATTGCTCAAAAAATTACCTTGAGATTTGTGACATGCATCGAGATCTGTACTGAATGTTGAAAATTTATTGATGGCATATCAATATGGGAGTACTTTGATTAGTTTAACTTAGACAATACTCAAGTCATAATATATAAACAAAATATTTTCCTCCATAAGTTATAAGTTATATATATATATATATATAGTAAGAAATTGAATAAATATAGTTGATTAGTAAACTATTATTTACCTTATACAAATTTTTCTACGACAAGCTAGCACACAACTTGCTTCTTTATTCGTTATGTTACTATAGTTTATAAATATGAGTATTCATTGGTTGATAACTCACCATGATTTGATTTTATATTTTCAAGTTTAAGCTTTTTACTAGAAGATGATAAATACATGAGAAACTATTTAAAGAATGCGATATCAACAATTAAAAATGTACATTTATAATTATATATAATTAAATTTTTTTTTTATGTAGTGCCTTTCAATTATATGTAGATGATTAATTAATAGTTATAAAAAATAAAAAAAAAAAATAATTTTGATTTGATTTATCATTCTCACTGCAGAAATTAATCGGGCCAACTAGTGATAAAGACCACCATTATTGAGAAAATGTGTGATCATCTACAAGACATCATTTGAAGGATCAATAAAAATTTTGCTAGCTCAAGCCAATAAATAAGGTAAGATAAATGTCATGTGCAATTTGAGTCATAGGTTTCTTGCAATCAAAACAAGATCCTCTCACTAAGAGAAGTAATATAATATTTGGGATCAATTTTTATTTTTTATTTTTTATTTTTTATAAAAAAAAAGAAACAAACATGAAAATAATGTTTGCTTATCAATTTTTCGTTTTATTTATATTTTGTATTTTTTGGAGCACATTTATTTTTAAAATACTTAAAACAGAAAAAAAAAAAAAAACATGTTTCTGCGTATTTTTAAAACACCGAAACAAATCTTCACCTAACTCGCTTCCGCCCCAAGCAGCCCGCCTCTG
>NW_018164444.1:65050395-65064688 GCF_001263595.1 Phalaenopsis equestris | reverse complement strand
GTTCCGCCGCCAACTGCCAATTGCCGCCCTGGTCGCCTGCCTGCCTGCCTTTGTCGTCACCGGCTCATCGCCGCCGCAGTCGCCAATCTCTACTTGCCACCTACCGCTAGCTCGTCGCCTCTTGCCCACTGCTATAGGCTGTAGCGCCCGCCTTTGCCGCTGTAGCACTTGCCGCCTTAACGCCAGCCTCCACTGTTGCCCGACGCTACCTGCTAGTTGTCGCCTCCGCCCATCACCGCCGCCTGCCGATCGTCGCTAGCTCGTTGCCCACCCCACTTGCCGCGGCCATCCGTCGCCTGCAGCTGCCAGCCCTCACCACTCGCTGTCGTTGGCACTCGCCGGTTGTTGTCTCCCACTGGCACCCACCAACCGCAGCAACAGCCGCCACACAGCTACCCACCGCCCGTCTGTCGCAGCTCGCCACCCGCCCACCCGCACACGTAATGTTTTGTGCTGAGTAGAGCAAGAAAAACAAATACACTAGACGACTAAGATTAATACTAAAGCGCACGTGAGCCCAACCAATTTATAAAAAATATGAATTTTTTCTTTAAAAAAAAAATAAATCAAACATATTTTATATTTTTTATTTTTTAAAATATATAAATCATAACATTATCAAACACGTCTTCTTAAAACAGAAAACAAAAAATAAAAATTAAAAATAAGTGATCCCAAATAGGGCTTTTTTGTCCCAAAATTAAGACATTATATATTATCTCATAGAATTAGCTTGATTTCTACACCAAAAAAAAAATAAAAAATAAAAAAAAATCTAAATCTAAATCTTTCTCAAAACAATTCTCTCTACCAAATCAAGAATGGGAACTTGACGCTGCCTTTTCCGTTTAGATCATTACTACTTATAGAATTTCTCAAGTTAAAGGAAGAATTGGATTGAATTTTATAATTCCTAATGGAGGTATCATTTGATAGTCCTATACTAACAATTTCTACACCCCTTAATAATGGGAAGGAATGTTAATTACACTAAAGATTATATGGCACCAGCTTTTGCACCAAATTTGATCAAAAATACCTTGATTACAAGTTATTTGAAATGATATTGATTGTAACGTCAAATATGTGAATTTCTAAAGCCATGTTAGCATCATATTTGCCATTCAGATCCATCACTTCTCAGGCTCCCATGTAAAATATGTCAACAATGGCCTGCTTATAAAGAAAACCTGCATGAAGTTTAAGGAACACCCAACAACAAGTCTTCGTCGCAGTAAATGGGGTCGGCTGAATGAATCCTTTCTCCCCATTGTTTCCTATTGAGTGCATATTGACATTTAATTCTAATAGATTAAGATCATTTTTTATACATGCCCAAGTCTTTTTAGCTCGATCTCTACCTTTCTTTAACATAAGTTCAATCTAAAACATGTGCTCTCCTAATCGGATCATCGGCTGACCGACTTTTAATGTGACCAAACCAGCTAAGGGTCCGTTTGGCGCGACGGTTTTTGCGCGGCTCGGCGCGGTGAGCAGCCGCGAATCTCGCCCGTTTGGTTCGTCGTCTCCAGCGCGGTGGGACGCCGTGGGAAGCCATTTTGGCAGAACGCGGGCCGCAGATCAAACCCCGCGGCCCGCTTCGAGCGATGAATTATTACGCGGCATACCTTTTGTCACTATTGTTCGATGCCGAATCGCTCGTGCTCCTCCCTCCCTTTCGCTCCACCATCCCTCACGACTCGTATGTTTTGAAGCCTGCTCTTCTTGTTTATGGTCCCATTCGATTCTTCCTTTGTTCTGTTTCTGTGAGGAGCTGTGCTTAATGGCTACTCAGGCGTGCGCGCTTGTTCTCGAGTCATGCTTCTACAAGTCGAGGCAGTGAAGGCTCACAGCTCGCATGCAACCCGTTTCTGCCAGACGAATGCTCCAGGTTTATTGCAAAATGAGAAATCGGAATATTGGTCGGTCATTCTCTCTCCCATTACTCTGTCTTCTATTTTTCTGACGCAGAAGAACCATCAGAAGTGTTGCAATGGCGTCGCGCATGTATAGAGCTCAGTACTTTGGTGTAATAGGCTTAGGGATACCTCCATAGAATTTCACTGTCATATTTGATACTGAGAGTACCAAACTGTGGGTTACTTCATCTAAATACTACTTACGAAATTTTGGTAATGATTTTCATGAATTGTGATTTTTTCCTCTTCCTTTATCACTATCCGTACTCACCATTAACTTAGTTGGGCTTCTGAATTTTTAAATTATTTAGAAGTGAAATTTAGCATCAGAAATATCAAAGATGTCGCTCTTACAGTTTTATTTTCAACAGTTTTACCAAACTGGGTCAGCTTGGTCATTTTGCAAGAAACAGTTGCCCCAAAGTTGTTTTCACACAGCTGCACAAAACAGACAGTCAGTTTTTTCGCAGCAGTTTCCTGGGGCAGCGCAGTTACAGCTGAAAAGCTGAGAAGTTGCAGCTGCGTCAAACAGAGCCTAAGACGACTCTCTATAATCACGAATATAATCATTTTGCATTTTGTCCCAAGTTTCAAGCAACACATACAAAGTTTAAGGAAAACCCAATTCAAAAAAATAATTCTAGAGCATTACAACCATGATTTTTTCATATCACATGAAGAGTGCCACTATTTTAACTTCTAACGAGTAAAATACATTTTTTCATGCACAAGTATGGTGACATGTACGTAAAAATTGAAGTTGTAGGTGTAAGATATGTAAATAAATAAGAATTGAGTGTCATGTATGCAAATCTTTTTATGTTGAATGGAGGTCAATCGATGGTCATGGGATGAGAAACACACCATCTAAATCGTGCCCGTCGAACCGACATGGTCATCTCAGTCTGCACAATTTCAAGCATCTTGACTACATCAGTATACGTCGGGCGTGCATCAGGGTTAGCATCCCAGCACTGTGTCATTATTGCTCTAAGAGAAGGGGGGCAGTCAGCCGGTATGATCGGACGAGCGCCTTTGTTTACGACGGCAAAAGCTGCCTGAACGGCCGTCATGTTCTGGAATGGAACCATGCCAGTAATGAGCTCCCAAAGCACAATTCCAAAGCTATAGACATCCACCTTTTGTGTATATGGTCTGTGTTGGATCATCTCTCTGCATGTCAATGCAATTTCTCATGTTTATTGAAACTACTAGACATGAAAAAATTAAAATTAGTTATGAACCAAATTGAAGAATTTGCAATGAAACGTAAGCAATTCACTTATGCCTAAAACGCCGAGATTGTTTTTTCAACAGTGATAAACCATGAATAACCTTTTGAGTGTGGCGAGGCTAAGGACAACCACGCTGCATCTTTTATGTAACTTTTATAGCTCTTTTTGTACCTTTTGTTTTTTATAGTAATGCAACATGAACACCTTTAAGGGAAAAAAAATTATTACATTTACATAAATACTTCCCAATTCTTATGTATTTACATATCTAACACCTAAACATCACATTTTACATTTATACCACCCAAATCTTTTATATTACATAAAAAATACAACTATTTTAAGTTTTAAAAAGTAAATAACACCTTTTCATGCATAGGTGAGTGTCATATATGCAAAAATTGAAGTTTAGGAGTTAGATATGTGAACACATAGGAATCAAGTGGCATGTAAGTAAATCTTCTTAATATTAAATATATGAATTTCAGAAAAGGAACCTACCTGCTGTTCTAGTGAAGTCTTCAGAACAAAGTGAGGAGAGTGTTTAGAGGGGGCTTTGAATGATGAAATGAGAAGGATGCAAATCAATTTGGCTTCTTGAGATTGGAAGGTGTTGGGGTTGGGAATAATGGTGTGGGGGCTTGCGAATTTCAATAGGTATGTAAATTTTCCATCTTTTAAGGTACCAAATAATAACTTATAGGCACTTCTTCAAAAAAGAAATCATCATCAGGCCAATTTCTCATAATCCTTGATCAACTATAAAAAATTTAGGGGCATTCTTATAAATAACATCCAATTCCTATCCACTTGAATGCATAAGTTTTGTTTTTTAGATTTATACAATTAAAATCTTTCATATCACATAAAAATACCCACCATTTTATACATTTTCATGTGTAGGTGATACGGGGGGAAACCCAAACCACAACTAAAAACACATTATTGTTGAAATTTAATAGGGCTACAAATAAAGACTCTAGAAAATAGGAAAAACAACACCACCCACAAGACTTGAGCGTAGGTTGGTGAGGTGGTGTTGTGGTTTGAGGGGAAGCAAATGTTATGGAGAGGTTGGAATGCGGAACAGCAAAATCTGGCAGTAGTGGGGGAGTTTTTTTATACGGCATGAAGCAATAGGGAGGTTTGAGGAACAGCAAGATCTGGCAGTAGTGGGGGATGCCGGTGGTCTGCTGGATTGATGGACAGCAGCGGTTGGCGGCAAGGAGGGAGGGTGGAGGTGGAAGTCAGAGAAGATAAATCACCACCGGAGAGAGGATACAGCCGGAGCACCACCTTAACCATCAGAGAAAGGGAAGGAGGGGGCCGTTTAGCCTCCCTTCTCAACTGAACCGGTTTGAGCTTCAGCTTTTGGAGGAAAACCCCGTGCCAGGTAAGATGGTATTGTATGTAAAAATTGAAGTTTTAAGGTTAGATAAGTAAATACATAAAAATTGAGTGGTAAGTATGTAAATCTTCCAACTAGATCCATTTATGAGCCATTTTAATCATAAGAAACTCATCATGCACTGTGCCCATAAAAAAAAGTGGCCAGTCCAAACGTCGATTATATATTTTCATCTGTGGATACAAATTAGCACTAATAAACAAACATATGTTTTGTTAAAGGATTTTTAACCATTAAGTTCACCATTTCTTACCGTGTACAAGACATCATTCAATAATTACATATAACTAGGCAGAGAATGCACATTTGGATATTGAATGTGAAACAAAATATGTAATTTGAGGCCACGGCACATCAACTGTTTGTTAATCATTATCACTGAATCAAATATAAACAGTATGTCCTGTTGATGTAGGACATATTTAAGGTTATCCAAAACTAACTACACCAAGAAGAAAAACATAAATAGTAAAGTGGAATAAAGAAACAAAACTTTACGTGCTTTCTAATGAAAATGCAAAGTATCCAAGGCAAAACAATTAGCTACAGCATTTAAGGACTATAAGAGAAGGAAAATAATAACAAATTTGCAAGAGTCGGGGCACCAAGTCAACATTTCTTCCATGTTATTTTGAATTCAAGAAGTCATTAAAGAACCCTAAAGTAGATATAAATAATATGTTCATCCAATAATCTCACTTAAATTTTCAGTGCAAAGGCAAAGCTTAAATAGTTGTCTAGTTAAATTCTTAAATTGGACGGATTGCTTGCTAGTACATAATAGGAAAAGAGGAATCAAAGTGGAGGTCAACCCTGCGTGTGCTACTTCAATGAGTTCCTCACTAGGTTCACAGAGCCGAAAAATCACCTGTGGTGAGAAAGCTACAACCAAGATGTTGAGGACGTGAACACTCCAATGCCATGCAACGCTTAGAGGAGACAAGCGCCCCAACTATCAGCCTTAAGGCCGGGCTACTTGCGCGTGCAAGCAGTGAACATGTGGATTTGACTATGGTGGTTAATTTGCTAAGATGGCTTAAATAGAGATAGGCAAGAATGGCTCAATTTAATATCTCCACTAGCTATGTAGCAAGACCAACTGCTGGCCATCAAGGTTGATCTCAAAAGCAAATAATGGGTATGGGGGCCAGAATGGAGACGACGCAAAAAAGAGTTATCACCCTCGAGAGCAATTGGGGTGGGATGGATATTAGCGACCTTGATGTGAAGCTCCAAAGACTAAAACTGAAAGTTGTCCTAGACCGGAATACAATATATTCCCTTAAGTCCAAACCTTGCCGAAGGCAAATTCATGCTACGCCACTTAGTGAGGACCAGGCGCCTCCTAGTTGACATCCCGTCAAACCATATTTTAATTTCTTCAATATTTTTTCTAGAGGCAAGTGAAGTGTAGGCTCAATCGTAAGAAATAATTGTAAATCTAAAAATATTATAATTGCATTTATTGTGATATAGCTATAGAGCTCTATTTGCTTCATGATGTTTATTTTTACCCGTCTTTTAGTGCAACGTGGTTATGCTATTTCTTACTCCCCCTATTGTTCTTTACTAAGTATCTCCTTGTTATATGAATTTAAAAATAGCAAATCCTTGTTCAACCAAATGACTCATTATGGGTGCACGTGCAAATGACTGTTGAATAAGTGCTTAAGTCAGCTAATTAGACTGATTACTAATTCATGACCCAGACACATTTAATGACTGACTAGGAACGAAGAAGCAAAGGCTAGAATGCACTTTTGTTCATCTTTACCGTATACACTTATTTTCAATTGGCTCTCTCAAGGATTATCATAACTTATCTCTCTACTTTCCTTGTATTTCTCTCTTTCATATTCGTTCATTTCTATTCAAAAAATGTTGGAAGCCTTGAAGAAGAGCAACAAGCCTTTCAACGAGCATGAATTCAAGTAGGCGTCTATGGTATCCCCACAAAAAGCGACATGGTATGAGGTAGTTTATGTGTTCAATGATCCCCACATCGTCTGAGGATTGAAGAAAAGTGAGTACCCTAACAGTTTCAGTTTCTTGGATGACAAGATCTGCATGTATGTAGACCAATTTTCTCTTGATTTATACTATCCTTTGTGCATTGAGCTTCGCAAGTTCATACACACATGCTTGCTCATCTTGAAAAACTCAATGGCGAGTATAATCAACTTCATTCTTGATGTCCTTGAGTTGCAACAAGCACAAAGTCTCGGTCTCTTCCATCACTTGTTTACATTGTAGCGACAGGATCACATTTTTTTTTGCCTAATATCAAAATAACGAGCTTGATCAACAAAATAAAATTTGGAAAGAATGTTATTGTTTTGTCAAATATCTACACATATGGCTTATACATGCAAAGATGGCAAAGATCAAAAGTGTGCCCCTACCCAACCTAAGTGAGGTTGAGCAGGTTTTGTTAGCTGAGCTAAAGATACTTAATTTAGACATAAGAAATTTTTCGTGCTAAGCAATGCAAAGCACATTATATAATGCAAATCATTATCTTACTCATACGTCTATAAAAATTTATATTTTCTTGGTAAATTCCCGACATGAGTTCTTTCTTCCATTCTAGTTGTCGAAAAAGTACCTCACTTCTGACAACCCCTCGAATTCCTCGTCATCCTAAAGAAAGAGTCAAGAAAGAAAAGAGAAACAAGGAAAACACTGAGGCGCTTCAAGTCGATCTTTGAAGGCAGGCTCATGTCCTTCTGATGAGGGGACCAAGTCACACTAGAGTAAGGTCAATTCATATGAGGCGACTTGGCAGTTTTGATCTCTTCCATCACTTATTTACACTGAATGGTTTCAACAACAACAACACATCATTCTTAGGTGAGTTCCTTTTAACCTCATTTCTTGAAAAAGCGACTCTTATGGTCAAATTAACTCCTCCAATGGCAAGTACTACCTTTGGACCAAACATTAGACGACCTGTCAAGATAGCCATCAGCAAGAAGGTTGTGGTCAAGGTCAAGGAAAAGAGTAAAAAGAGGAATTATTGTGCAAAAATCTTAAAAGAAGAGGTGAGTTCACCCTAGCGGCCAAAGGAAACTAGCCTTCGAGTATGACACACAGACAAACACAAGTAGGATTGATTATAATGTCGACCCTTGTGCCCTAGGAATTGCCTTACCACACTTGACTTGGGGCGATCTCCAAGATGCCTCATAAAGAGATCACTTAGCTTCATAGATGCAACCTACACATGGAGGGCATAAGGGCAATGATTGTCCGTTGGCAATATATGAATTTGTTAGAAAGCAAATATGGTAAGCAACTCAAGACAATTGAGAAGAAGAACCTTAAAAGGACATTAAGAAAGATCAGGCTCTAGAAAATTGAAAGTTAATCTATGAGATACTTGTGGGCAAAAAGGAACTTCTTTTGAAGAATAAAACTAGTTTAACAAAGCTTTTATCTGAGAAGGATGCAGTCGATGCTATGACAACTACCCAGGCCAAACCTACTCACCATGAAGTCACCTCTCTAAAGAAGCAAATGAAGACAATGACTAAAAAAATAGAAGTCATTTAGAAGGAAAAGATTGAGAGGAAAATCTTTGACAAACTCATGAGCTCAATCGACCCAAATCTTGTTTATATCCAAACTCAAGCTCAACGACAAGTGGTTGGTATCAGCTTCTATCTCAACTAGTTGACAACCAAGAAGATCATCCTGGAAGCTCTTAGGAACTTGGACTACTTCTATTGCAATGATTGAGAATGTATAGGATTCAAGTGAGGAGAGCACCACATAATCTTGCACTCTTCTTCTTCTTGTTCCATTATATTTGATTTCTTATAAATAAAACATGGTTAATGAAAAAATCTTTACCTAAATCACCTGATTTCTTATTTTTATCATCTCCTTTTATATGTCATTGAATCTAATATGGCTATTGAGTATGAGAGTAGGGACTATTATTGGCCTTTATGAGGCCGCAAATAAAAAGTCTAATCATTGAGTTGAACTTTATATAGGTATATAGTCAACATAAAGAAATTACAGGCAAGTGTTTAGGATGAGTAAGAAAATTTCAACCTATTAGTAGGATTTTAAGTCGAATTGTGTGCTTTCTCCCTCATAGGCATTTATTCAAAATTTCAATGAGTCCACTATTTCAACTAAGGAAGATCACTTTAAGCAATATGATTTTTAGGCTATCTAAGCTCACTTTGATGACTTATATAATTCAATCAAATCTTTTTCGCTATCACTCCATTATATATTTTTCCAAAGAAGTCATACTTAATGACCCTAATCTTATGAGGGTAACCACTCATACTTGTCAGAAAGACTTGCTCGCTACTTAATTAAGAGATAATGCAGATGAGAGAATTAGACTCTAAGATTGGGACCATCTGAATAATATGGGATTGAAAACTTCGATAGTTTGAATTTGACATCACGTCTTGGGCAAAATCTCAAAAAGAGGTGTCAATAGTTAATTGTAATATTCAATGTTATTTTTGGTAGGAATTATTTATCATAAGCATTTTTCTTCCTTAAATCCATTAGATATTATATGTTTACTTATGCAGTGATACAAGACAGGTAAATGAGAAGGACAACCTCACTAAGTCCAAACTTTCCTTTGCTTGGGCTGTATTTTTGAGGTAAGCCATGAACTTTATGACGAGCATAGTACATTATCAGGTCCCTCATGTGAAGAACAACCTTCATGAATGCTCGTCTCCTAAAGCACTTATTCAAGATAGCCTCAACTAGCACAAACATTGTCTTAATTGTGGCATTGCAAGCAAAGAATGAGTGGAGTGTGCTTGCAGCGACTTTTATCTCTTTCGATGGTCATCTTTCCATTCAAAACGAGTCTACCATATTTGGTGATGCTAGGGTTGCAAAAATATAAGGCAATTCAAACTGCTTGATTGGATTCTTTCAGTGATGTAAGAAATTGAACTGATAAGCCTACTCGACCCGAACCGGACTAAAAAAAATCCAGATTTGGATTGGCCCAAAACAATATTCAAGTCAGGTTAGTGTTAGGAATTCTAGCCAGTTTAATTTTTGGGTTGGGTACGGGTTAACCCACCAATAACCCACCAACCCGAGATTGACTCAAAATTGACTTAATTTTGAACTGAATAGCTATTATGCTTTATTTTAAACTTTATGTAGATCATGTTTAGTAGCGAGTTGAAGGCGGGTCGGGTTTGGGTTAAACTTTTTGACCCATTTAATATAAGTGTCGCGCTAGGGTTAACAAATTCAAGTTAGATCAATTTTGGGTTGAATAACCTGACCTGCGAATTCGATTTAACGCCCCTAGTCTTGCAGGCCTTACACACACCGAAAGGTTCCACCTCGATGGCCTAGAGTGAGGAAAATCGAGGTTATGAGCAGCTCTAGAATTTTACTTCAAGCATCTCCCATTGCAACCTCGCCACAAAGTTTTGAAGTGACTCACCAGGCTCCTAGCGCATTTGGAGGAGAGTCCACAGATTTTTCCATAAATTATGTGCGTTGGTGAATGAAGTCACAAGCATCTTCTTGGAGATGATGAATAACATTATCGTCCAGACCGATGGGTTAGAAACCAGCCAACGGTCGACTCTAAAAAGAACCTACAGTTTAAGATGTTGTTGATGTCCAATTGATAAATAATCCTCTTGAAACATGCAACACGATTATCACGTTAGTCCAACCCCTATAGCCGTCTAGGTGGGAAATCTTGTATTTATTCAGCAACTTGGCTTCAATGATCCATAAAGCATTTATTGACTTTTTTTTTTTTTTTGCTTCTCCAGGAGGCGAGGTTCGAGTGTCGGCTCCTCATCCTCCATATTCGGGCAATAAATTTCATCAAAAGATGATAAAGCTCTCGTTGCTGCAGTTCTACTATTTGTCAAGTCTGTAGATTCTTTTGGCAATTGAAGTTTGAGATGCTATTATAGGTATATGATCCATAACCCCTTAGATCATTTTGCTAATCTTTCCCTCCATTTATGCCCACTGCTACCTTTTCACTATGTCCTAGTTCTCCATATTCACTGAACTCCTCCCTGTGTATTTATTTTGGTCCTCAAAATTCTTTACCTAAAAGAATAGTGGATCTTGTTTTGTTCCTGTTTTGTGTCAAAGCCTTACTAACATAGAAAAAAAGTGAAGGTGAAAGCAGGCAAAAAACTGAAGAGACCAAAAAGCAGATATACATACCCAAGTGCTATAGTATAGCGCAAAAGTTGTGAACACCTGGTTCTTCCTGCAATCCCCTATTTATAGGCAGGAATCTAGGGTCTGGAGTATTGCACAAAATCCATGGCATTAATTGTATACATAATAAAAATAAGATAATTAAAAATTTTGGGGCAAGTGCCATGAGTATAGACTCATATTGGAACTAGTAGTCGGTCATCATATGCAGTAGAGTAGTTAGGCCACTTAGTAGATTGGTCGAGTAGCTTTTTTGGATGTTAGTGATGCCTAGGCTGAATCAGCCAGACGAGTTAGGTGATAACCTTGAGTGAATTCCTCTTAGGCTTAATGAATATTCTTTCTCTAGTCAGCCGGTAAGTCTACCTCTTGCTAAGGAGGTTGGTGCTTTGAACCTGGCCGAAGAGTCTTCCCATAACTCTTCTAATGAGTTTATCTCGAGCTTAGCTAGCAAGTCCTTTTGAAACACGGCTGATGGGTCGTGTTTCCTTTACTTTTGGGCAAGTTCACTTTTAGGATGTAGAATTGGATCTAAGCCCAACAATATGAATGATGGTGCAATTATGACAGCACAATTACGCTACCCCTAAATTACAAGGGAAACCAAAAGTAATATCATAGGAGCTCAGCTCCCATCATGCACAAATATGCTACACCGAATCACAAATCTTCTACATATCACTCAACATAGGGTTGTCAAATCAGGTTTGCGGGCCAGGTTCAGGTCATAAAATTGACTTAACCCGAACTTGACCTAGATATTAAACGGGTTAGAAAATCCAACCCGAACCGAACATGCCTTCAACCCGTTGACCTAAACACAACACCCCGTTTAACATAAGATATAATAGCTATTCGAGTCAATTTTAGGTCAAATTAAGGTCAAATTTTGAATTGTCAGGTTAATTTCGAGTCAATTTCAGGTTAGCGGTTCAACCGAAACCTGACCCGAAAAAATTAAATGGGTTAGTATTCCTAACCCAAATCTGATTAGAAAATTATTTGAGTCAACCTGAATCTCATATTTTTAGAGTCTAGTTCGGACAGCTTACGGTCAATTTTGACACCCCAAATTCAACAACTCAAGCTTTCGGTTGGAGTAAATGTAAAGGGAACCAAAAAAACCAAGAAGCGGAGACACAAAAGAACTTCCTAAACTGTAAACAATGTAAATATACGGAGGAAGAAATTATAGCAATGCACGGTGTTCTGCATTAACCAGAACTATCCTTGCTGATAGTTTGGAACAAAATAAAAACCTTCCGCGAAAAAGAGCATATGCCGTTATAAGACTGGCAGTTAAAACATAAGCAGGGAATAAAACTTGATCAACTTACGGAGCCATCCAACGATAAGTTCCAGTCTCTGGAGTCATCCCTTCTGGCTGCACTTCAATCCTTGCCACTCCAAAATCTGCTATTTTTATCGATCTATCTCCACAAATCAAAAGATTATCTGATTTCAAGTCCCGATGGATAAACCCCAATCCATGAATATATGCCATTCCTCTCGCAACATCCAGTGCCTGCCTCACTGCAATATTCAGCGGAGCAGAACGGTTCTGCCTCTTACTAAGAAACTGTCGAACGGATCCACCTTTGGCATACTCAGTAACAATGCACCAAACCGTTGGCTTTCTGCAAGCTCCTATGAACCTAACGATATTAGGATGCCTTAATGAAGCAAGCATCATCACCTCCTGAGCAAACTGCTGTTCCGTGAACTGGGCTCGCTGGGGGTCATTCTCAGGTTTCTCAACAGCTTAATTGCTACATCTTCACCACTATAGGTTCCCCTGTAGAGCTTCCCAAACGCACCTTGGGCGAAGGGCTCCCCCATGCCGAGCATCCTAAGATCAAGCGTCCACTCGTCGTAGTCGCGGAGGCCTTCGGTGGGGAAGCTCCGATCAATCAAAGCTTGTGCTAGGGCATCGCCGGTAAGGCCATGGGTGACGACACCAGAACGGAAAACGCTGCGGCCGACGGAGCTTCCAATGGTGCCGGCCGCGCCGGCAACTACCTGACGTGGGCCGTTAAGGTGGAGGACTCCATTACGAGAATCACTAGATGCAACACTGCTATTATCCAGCAACATCGCCACAGAACCACTCTGGATGCTATCCACCGACACGTTTGTACCGTCACCAAGCTTCGGCGAACAGCCCAGGTCGTAGCAGTTACCCCTGGAGTTCCCGGCGGCCATTATGCCGGCGAATTTGGCAGCGTCCATCATCTTTCAGAAAACCTAAGAGTTTGATCTCAGGATCGAAGCCAATAAATTATGCAAAACTCAAGAATCAGCTCCTTCCGTATTGCACTTCAAACATTCCAACTGCATCAGCAACGAAATTTCAATGAAAAGGTCTCATCTATGCAAACAATGGAAAGATTGAACGGCACAATCGATAGAAACAGATAAACTGATTGACCTGCGAGCAAAAACCACCGATTCTTACGAATCTAGACTCGGCCGGTAACTCTTCCCTCCGGCAAACTCGCTTGCAGAGAATTGATCAGAATAGTTTAGTCTTAGATATGAAGACGTCAGGATCGTGAGCTGCTTGGAGTGCTGCTCCCTCCTTCTCCCTGCGTTTCGCTCTTTAGATATGAAGACGTCAGGATCGTGAGCTGCTTGGGGTGCTGCTCCCTCCTGCTCCCTGCGTTTCGCTCTCTTGTCCGGGAATTTTTATTCGGTAGGTGCACCGCGAATTTTTATTCGGTAGGTGCACCGCATGAAAAAATTTGCCACTCCTTGTCCGGCGGAGTAGATTGGAGACGACCAGTGCGATCCGCATGCAATTGTACACAATTGGTTTGTCTTTACATACGTAATAACTAAATTTTAAAATTTTGGGATAATTACATGCAGACCACCGCATATATACATATTTACAAATTTATCATCGTAATGCAATTCTTTTGAATTACCAAAGAGATATGAGGGGGCCATAATCAAACTATTGAAAGTTTAATAAAAACTAAAAAAATATGGGTTGGGGTTTTACTATGAATTTTGATTTTTGAGTGAGAATTTGACAAATGGATGAAAGAACGTCGTTGATCTGTAAATAATAAGTTTTTGGCTGGTCAGTATCTAATTGTTCCTATTTTTATATTAAAATCATTCAAATATTTTTAATTAAAAATATTATTTTCTTAATATAGATCAAAGTATCTTTCATATCACATTTGGAGGAGATGGTATCTAAAACGCTACTTTTCATCCTATCAAAAGCTCTCTTCATTTTTGAGTGATAGTTTACTATTTACAATAAAGCTTCATTGTGAGCTAGTTCAAATAAATAAAGATCAATGCTTGTATTTTTTTATATTATGGAAGTATGAATGCAAATATTAATTTATGGCTATAATAGAAAGGTGAGAGTAGAGAGTTGTTGTTACAAAAAATGAACAAATATTGAACGCCAAATGTAACGTTAAATCCTTATTTAAATAAGGAAAAACATGAATGGCTTTGCTTGTACGTGCTTGAAGACATAAATATAACAGATGGATGAGATTTCACTTACACATGCTTAA
>NW_018164444.1:65047533-65050295 GCF_001263595.1 Phalaenopsis equestris | reverse complement strand
GTCTCATTTGACAAATGAAAATCCTAAACTTTGTTAGTACATATCAACACTCAAGTTATCAAAATAACATGAAAAATAGTACATGCCCCAACTCTCTCCATCATTGAACCATCTAATCCCAATCGCTTAACCCTGTCCAGCTTCCTTTCTCAAATGTCTTGAGTAGCTTCATCTTTTTGATGATGCATGTAAATTCTAATATGTTTAGTGTTCTTCTCTTATGCTACAAGTGATAGTGTTGAGGACTAACCTCTAAACTCCTTTAGGGTTTAGGGTTTAGGGTAATGAAACACTATGTTTTCAGCCAGTATTGCCCAACCTAAGGAAGATTTTTACCAGGAATATTTATATTTATACCACTAGTTCCTATGTATTTACATATCTAACACCTAAACTTTAATTTATATATGTATATATGCCCCCTTACATGTACATGAAAATGTCTATTTCACTTTTTGAAAGTTAAAATAGGGTTTTTTTATGTGATATTAAAGATTTGAGCGGTATAAATGTAAAAAAAACAGAGCTTAGGTGTTATATATGTAAATATTTAGTAATTGGGTGTTATGTATGTAAATGCCCCATTGTACAATAGTTATTAGTCCCTCCAAGCCCCCTTTTTTTATTGCACATTTTTCTGTCCGGTCACCGTATTTGCGGACAACGGGCGAGATGCAGCGGTGACCGGACCGGTCACCGTATGGACTGTACTTGCGGACAACAGACGACCGGTCACTGCTGCATCTCGTCCGTTGCCCGCACATACGGTGACCGGACAGGAAAAACACTCCTTTTTTATTGAGTTCATCAGCAGTCTTTAAGTCTTCTGAGATTTTGGGAATGTATGTTTATTTTAGCCATTTAAGAAGATTAATATTAAAAGAAGAATGAATATATTGAAATATTTAGTATTTTAGTCATCCAATTAAATGAAGAATAGATTTAATCATGAAACATTATATTTATCATTAAACACATTATTATTATGAAGTATTCATGAATTATTGAATTATTTTATGAAATTAATTCAACTCAAACTTTGAGTTGAAAATATTATATTAGTTGAAAAAAAAATTAAATATTTAAACATTCAAAACATAGCATGATATTGCATTAAAAATAATTTCAAATGTGTTAAATGTAGGGTTTGATAAATTTTATATATGAGAGAAATTAAAAAAGCATAAATTTAATTATTTATGTGAGCTTATTAATTTTTAAAATTAAATATATATTAGATATCTTATGGGGGGTTCTAAGATCTTGTGGAGGGGCAAGAGGTGGAAGGAAGATTAAGGTCAGCTTAGAAGTAGTTTTAACCCTAAAGTCGATTGATTGTTTTCAAGCGGTGATAGATTTCTGATCGGCACTATGCGTCTGGCAGCATGATGCGATCCACTCCGTCGAACGTACGCCTGATTTACCAGACGTAATATTATCTGCTACACCTTTCTCTTCATAAAAGGCTATTAATACTACTTGAGTCTTTCTTTTCATTTTAATTCGTGCAATTAAGCCTGCATCAAAGATTTTTTTCATAAATAAATTATATATCTCTAAGATTCTATTTAGGCAAAAAAAAAAAAAAAAAAAAAAAAAAATTTTTTTTTTTGAAAAAAATGGTAAATCTTCCAAATCTAAAATTTATTATATTAAATGAAATTTTATTTAGTTTGCATTAAAAAATAATTATTTAAATATCATATTGATGTTTAATATTTATTGAAAATTATATTTAATTATTATATGACTTATGTGATTTATCATGAATATTTTGGTAGCATTTTTTTATTATATTTAATTCTAAATCGCTTAAATGTGAGATGACTGACCAAGTGATTTTAGTGATTTTGTTTAATTTTAGTTTGCATTTAGAAAATGAAATCTATGGTCAGTTCATGCATTTTAATAAAAATAATAAAAAAAGAAGGGAAACTTGACCTTGAAAAATTTAAATTAATTTTTTTTTAATTTATATTTTTTTATTTTATGAAGTCACATACACCATTATATGAGTGAGGCTTTGAATTCAAGATCTCATGGTTAAAAAAAAATCATCCAACAACTAGGCTAAAATCTTTGCATAAATTAATACAAAAGTTTAATTTAGTGAAAGATTATGGAAATGATTTAGTCTAAATGTACTTATTTCTCATTATTATCATTAATATTCATGCACTTTCAGTAAAAACGAGGGTATGTTAATGTACGACATGAAGTTGTTGGAGCCGTTGTTGAGTCAAAAGAGCCGCCGCCGTCGAAGTCATCATCATCGAAGTCATGACAGTAGCCAAGAACCCATCCCACCCCCAATGTTATCCCAGCCGGTCGGCTATCCTGGCCAGCTAACTTTTCAACCGGTCAGATATATTGGGTCTGTTATTCTACCCCAGCCGAACGACCACCCTGGCCAACCACTTCCAGTGAGCATGTATTAGGTCGGCCACCTTTAGTAGGTTGGTCGCTTGGGCCGGCCACAAAAGACCATCTGGCCGACCACCTCCAATAGGTCGGCCACATTTGGTCGGCTGGCCATCTCGGCCGACTACCAGCAACTAGCTTGCCACCTCTGGCCTGCTGACGACATCGGCGAGTTTTAACGATGGAAATGCCCTAAGTCATGAGATCCAAGCAAGGAAAGGACTAAATACCTCTACTGCCCCCATAAAGTAAGGGCATTGTTGTAATCATCTATTACCTCTCTCTTACTATAAATAGATGACACTTGGCATGTGTAAGGGTCTCTCTCTCTCTCTCTCTCT
>NW_018164444.1:65039194-65047433 GCF_001263595.1 Phalaenopsis equestris | reverse complement strand
ACCCCACACCAAAAATAGTGCCGACAAAACTTTAATAAGTAAATATCACTCATCTCTAATTCCTCCACAAGCAAACTCCTTGAAGTTCCTCTGAATCTCTTCCTTTCTTTACAGCACACAAAATTTTTCTTCGAAGCAACAAGGAAGAAGAAATCTCTCACTTTCCCTCCACTCTTACAATCTCTCGAAGAGAATTCCTCACAATACTAACCCTAAATTAAACTCTCTACACTCTACAAACAACAAAAACTCAGCGGACACCACCACGGGGCTTTCCTCTTTTTTTTTCGGCCCAAATGTTTCTCTTAAAGTTGTAGAAGAGTTTTCCAAGAGTTGCCTAAGCGTCCCTTAAAAAATCAAAAATCGTCCACATTCAATGCATCTGTTGAGAGAACCGTTGTTCTCGCCGTCGGCGACCTCGATGGCACCATCGGTGGCCTTCTAGAATATTTAATTCTGAACTCTCGGGAAAAACTCGCCAACAAACCCGTCGTTGGCGTCGTTGGCGCCCTAGTTCAAATCTTCATATTTTGGTCCTTTTTGCTCCAAATTCGTTCTTTTTTGCATTTCTTTGCTCCAATGACCATAATTCAATAAACCTACAATAAAAAATCAAAAATATCATTCTTTAAAGTGCAATACTATCAATATTAATATAAAATAAGTATGAAAATCTCAATATATTTATTCTTTGGTCAAGGTCGGTCGAACCAAAGTGGTTGGTCGACAGGGCCAGGGTGGTCGGTCGGACCCAAGTGGTCGGTCGACTGGGTCGGGGCAGTCGATCAAACCGAAGTGATGAGTTGACTGGGTCATTGTGACCAGTCGGGCATAAGTGGTTTGTCGACCGGGATAGGGCGGCTGGTCAACCCAAGTGATTGGTTGACCAAGATGGGGTGGTCGGTAGAGCCAAAGTGGCCGATCAACTGGGATTGGGCAGCTAGTCAAACCAACATGACAAATGCAAAATGTATAATGCAAAAACATTCATAATGACATGGCATGCAATATAATCCAAATGCTAACACTTTAGCACTCTCGCATAGGCACCTAGCTTATATCACAAGGATGTGCGGCATAGCCACCATTAGACTTGGGGAAGCATGTTGGGAATTTCACCCTCTGATTTCTTGATGGAAATTTTCCCCTCAACTTGTAGGATGAACTAGCTACAAAGCTTTTTTCGTCCTAAAAATCCTAAGCTCCAACCCCTCCATGGTTGAAACCACCAAAACAAGGGGCAATAAAAATTTTGATCCTTTAGGATTGAGATTAAGGTTTTTCCAAGGATATCACTTAGGTTCTTAAGGGATTTGTCCACGTCAACTGCCTATCCTAGCAATTTTCTCTATAAAACAACAACATAGCCCTAATCATTCTCTAACACGATCCTAAGGCTAGCAAATGAAAGGAAAACATAAGAGAAATAGTCTATCACCTATGTGATGTTTGATGATGTCCCTAGTTGCAAAGATGAAGCTCTCCTCAAGTAGGAGAGTAGATCCTCTCCTCCTCCTCCCAAATTTGATAGGATGCTCTCCCTATGTAGGAGGTGACTATTTCTTCCCTTCTCCAAAATCAAGTAGAAGCTCTCCTTTTGAAAGAAGACATCACTTTCCTTGCTCTTGATATCTTCTCTAAGCTCTCTCACCCTCTCCCAAAGATTGGTGGTGGAAAACAAAAAAAATGATAAAGAATCTAGATTTTTGGAGAAACAAAAATGGAGGGAAGAAGAAAAGAAGAAGGTGTTCTTCTTCACTTGATCTTCTCTTCAAAACTCTCTCCTCTCTTCCAAGCTCTCTCAAACCTCCAACTCTTATGGGAAGAAAAAAGGAGAGCAAAATGCACTCTCCATGCAAAAAGAAAAGAAAGCAAGAAAAAAAATGAAGATAAAGAAGAAGTTATTCTTCCTCACTTGTTCTTTCTCAAGAAAATCCTCTCCCCAGCTCCTTATCTCCAAAGCTCTCTCTCTCAGTTTGAAAAATAGTGGAAAGATCTTCCTCTAATTAGCCCCTCCTTGTATATGTCTTCTACCAAGACATAAGCTTGGCTTTCACTGTTTCCTACTGATCTTCTACTCGCTACATGCTGCATATTTGATTTTTTTTTCGCAAGGAAATGGTTAAGCCCCTTTCTAATGCTTTTTGATCCCTTCTACAAGTTGATTAGGGGCCATGCAAGAGTTTCCCCTATTGTTCCCCTTCATCTGTGCTTAAACAACATGACAAAAAATTTGGTGGAAGAAATTGGGTTGAGTGCATATGCGCAAAAAATCGGGCTCATATGCACCAGTATCTTGGCTTCACACATTAGTTTGGGGCGCCTAAATGTTAATGATAGGGTGCATAAGCCCCTCCCTCTCTGCTTGGAGTGATTCATGCAAAGTTTTGGCACCCATGCACCAATTGGGGACACTTAAGCACCCCCTTATCTGTTACGCACGCCATGGAAGGGCTTGGGTGCATATACACCTATATTTGGGTGCATGGGCGTCCACATTACTGTAGGTGCTCATTTTGGGTGTCTATACGCCCGTTGGTGGCTCATATGTGCCACCCCATAATTTATTTATTTATTTATTTATTTATTCTTCCTTTCTTCATCAAGGCTTAGATGGAGGGCTCATATGTTGAACCACCAAAAAACATTAAAGACTGAAAATAGGCTTCCTCACATTTGGATGGACCACGGGGTGCATCGGGCAAGAATTGACGCCCGAGTTTGGATATGGGCCCGAGGGTCTAAAATTTTGTGTCACTAAAGTACGAACCTGTAAATCAAAATAATCATTATCGAGGCTTTAATTGTGGGATTTTGGTGCCAATAAACGTCTCAGACCCCCGAGCGGGTAGATAGATCCGAAATATGACTTTTCCCAAAATGAGCTTTGAAGAGTTTGATAACTCCACTTGGCCATCAAAGGCTTTGAATAAGCAGGGTATGACCTCTAAACACCAGATAGAAATTAAACATGTCCCATGTTGGAATTAACATCACCCCACGATGAATTCTCTCAGGTAGGGCTAAATCAATGTGATTCTAGTTTCGTGCTTGAGGTGCATATCAGATGGCTTGGATTGATGTCCTAGGCTACGGGAAGCTGTAAATAATCATGTAGCACTTAAGTAAACATCAACATATATGAAATTTAAAAGTGATGTCAATAAAGGACCCCTAACAAGTGTGTTACGTCGCTGAGGCACAATGTGCTTGTTGTAAGAAACCTAAAGTCTTCCTTGGTGGTTGGAACGTCATCCCAAGAAGAAATAAACAAAGGACTCAACCAGAACAGGTTTATTGGACAGAGTATGACTGACGTGATGGTTATACGAAGGAAAATCTAAGATTCACATCCCATCCTGAGAGCCAATCAAAATATATAGAGCTTGAATACATTCAGAAGAGACGCACTTGGACTCACATCTGACCCGAGAGGTAGACAAAATAGCTAGGTCAGGAAGGAACACACGAGGGCTCACATTCTATCTGAGGGCTAATCAAAACAAGTTGATCGGGAACGAAGGAATTAGGACTCAAGTCTTCCCCTGGAAATCTACAAGGCCATAATTAATAAACAACGTAGGACCGAGGGGTAGCTAGCTAATAAAAGTTGACTAACCATGAAAAGGACTCAACCTAGCTAAATTTATTGGACAGGGTATGACTGAGGATGTGGCTAGCTAGTCAAAATTGACTAACCATGAAAAGGACTCAGCAAGACCAGATTTACTAGACAAGGTACAGCCGAGGGCGTTGCTAGCTAGTCAAAACTGACTAACCATGAAAAAAACTCAATTAGGCCAAATTTAATAGATAGGGTATGACCGAAGGTGTGGCTAGCTAATTAAAAATAACTAACCAAGAAAAGGACTCAGCCAGGGCAGATTTACTGGATAGAATATAACTAAGGGGTTCTACAATAAGATATTGATATGTCAAACATATACTTAGAAATAATAGAATGATGAGGGCCTCTACCAGACCCTACTTCAAAACGGTAAAGGAGAAGGTTGAATCATCTCGTGTGATCTGATATTTCTTAAAGCGTGCTTAATTTATTTTATATTTTACACCTATTTATGGATGTAATTACACTTTAAACAAAGTTATATTTGCGTTTTTTTCTTTCTGTTATAATAAGTAGAACATCTGGAGTGAAGCGGAGGCGAAACAGAGCATATTGGAACCAGTTGACTGGCGCATAGGCCCAGCCTTTCGGTGCCAAGGCGAGCCACCCAAGAACCTTAGTGCTAGCTTACTTGGCACCTAAGAGTCAGAACCCAATTAGGTAAACCAAGAGGCTGGCTCCTAGGCGTTAGCTCTGTGGTGCCAAGGCTCTGGCCAGTTCCTGGGCAGTTTACTGCAGTTACTGCATCACGACTTGCAGAGTTTTGTGGTCAATTTAGGCAATTTGGGGGAGGACTTAAGAGTAATTTGAAGCCTTGGGAAGTGGAGGAAGGTAGACAAGTAGCAGTGTAAAGTTAGGATTTGGTGTTTTCCACTTTATCAGGGAGGTTGGAGAAGAATTTAAGAGAATTCTCTAAAGGGATATACTCAAAATTGCAGGGAGCACTTAGAAACCTTTGGGAAAGAATTTTCATCTCTTTTCTCAAGGAAAAATATAATTATTGTGCTCTATATTGTCTTGTACTATTTGTGATCTAACCATTGAATACTAAGAATCTCTTAGTAAATTAAAAAGTTAGCGATAAGACCTCTTAAGGTTCCAATTAATCTCCCTGAGATAACCAATTGATGAGCTGAATACACTTAGACTCAAACTAACCCTAACATAGTAAAGGCAATCAAGTAAAAATCAATGGCCAAGTTGAGTCTAATGGATCTCATTAAGTTGACATCTCCATTATAATTAACCAAATATATTGAAATGGTCAAAACAACTAAAATCATTAAGTGCAAATCCTTTTTACTTATTAGCAAATAAATTAAAATTAGACATTGCTTCTTAACATCATTAATTAGGTCAATATTGGATTTGATAGTTCAATGTGATCCAATTGAAATAATCTGAGAATTAAATAAACTTATCATCTTAATTGATAAAATTAATTATATCAATAAATTCTCTTAACTAGTTATCAACATCATATAAAAAACACAATATCATTAAGCTATGGTAAACCCATTAACTATCAATAGTCAAAGGGTTAATACCATTATTAAATGGAAAAGCATAAGTACAACTAACTGGTATTGGCTTTCCAAAAGATTTTAGCCAAGTACTTCTATAATTGGAGCCTAATATCACCCTTGTTCTCTGATTCTGATGATCTTGTAGCTGGAGAAGGAGAGTCTTTAAAAACTCATCATATAAGCTTGGCTAGGAGAGGAAAATTAAAGGTAGTTGATATTCTATGTATATAATGCATCATTAAGCTTCCTTACTTCCTTAGCAACTAAAAGATACCATAGATTCTTTATTTTTAGCTCAGACAGTTGCATATTTCATTAGTGATTTGTGTAAGGCTGAATGGTGATTACTCCAAAAAATTAACTCACGTCAACCCAGTTCTATTGAAGCTTAATTGCATCTCACCTCATTGAAGGTGAGAGCATCTTGTCATCTATTGAGTGAGATAAGTGAACTAAAATAATATTTAAAATTAAGTATTTTGCATTATTTATCTAAACTAATTAAGTTGTTAGGTATAAACATTTTTATAAGTGAGATAGTTAAGATAGTTGGAGAACTTTTAAAGGAGTGTTTTTGGTGATGAATAAAGATAAACTACAACCTAAGATCTTAGTGTTAGAACACTATCTTTTGGCATCATAATGCCATAACATTAAATGATTTGGCATCACATCACTAAAGTTTTGTGCCTCAGTGCTAGTTGGAGCATATTTCAATGCATAAGGTAGATAGTACAACAGTGCAATACACCGGCGTAGGTCCAAATCTCAACATTATAATGCTGGTTTTGTAGTGTTGTAATGCTAGCCAATGATGAAGCATGATGAGCTTGACAATTTAGTTCATATGAAAATTTAAAGCTAATTTGGGGGTTTCCTAGCAATTTTAGAGAGTTTATGTTGTGAGGATAGTTGTAAGGGATAAGGGAGAGTCTGGCTTGTTTGAAATGGAGATTATAGAGTGTGTAAGAGTGTTTTGTCGAGTAAATTAGCGTGTGAGTGTGAGTGTGCAACAAGGAGAAGGTTTCAAAAGACAAGGTTGCACAAGAAAGGAGGAAAAATAGGATTAGAGTCATGATTAAAGACCTAATTTTATTTTTCTATACTTGCTTATCTTTGTGTAGTTTTTTATGTCACTTTTGTGTATTTTCTCTTTTGTCATGTCAATGCATAGGAAATGAGTTTCTCCTTTGGATTTATAAAAAACTTAGAGATGTATGTTTGTTGTTTGTGATTTTGTGCAATAAAAATGATATGTTATTTACTTTACTTGGATCTTGTTTTCACTGAATTTTAGCAATGCATATATGAAAAATTATTGTGATCTAAGGATATCACAAGAGTACAAATAGAGCAAGTAGGGTGCATCAAACATTTTCTCAAGTATATAGGCAAATAGTATTTGTGAAATTGCATTCTTACAAGATATATTCTAAATGTAATCACTTAATATTGCTATGATTCTAAATTTTTTATAAGAATATTCTCTTGACATCCTTGACCACATAACATATTTTCATAATTTGTAAAGGTATTTTGGTTTTGCTTTAAAGTTTTGTATAAACATGAATTAAAATAAAAAATAAATCTAATAATTTAAATTAACTTCATACTTATAAGAACAATTTCCAAAATTATATCTTGATTCAATGGATTTGAATAAAATTAAAAATCCATCTAAAATTAATTATAAAAATAATAAAGATAACTATTATAATTAAAAGTCAATTTAAAAATTAAAAGTCAATTTAAAATAGAAGATAATGTAAAATAATTAAACTTAAATCATCTCTTAAAAATCATAGGCTACCACTCCATCCTTATTGGGGTGTGCAACATACTGAGTCTTTAAGTGTTAGGGATGATTAGGCCCACCTTCAGGTTAGTCTCACTAGCCTTAACATTCTTTAAAACGTTCAATAAAATAAAATCCAAATTTAAAAATAATGAAGGCTTAAACTTGCTATCAAAATTATAATCACTTAAATTGAAATTAGAAAATAGGTAAAAAAAATTAACTCAAATAAAAAAAGAAATGCTAATCTCCATTAGAGTCAAAACACCATCTCACATGCTAAATTTTTGCTTGTTTGATTGTTAATCTAGATTTGGGCAGGAGTTATTTTGATTATTTATTTTTCATTGTTGTGTTTTTTTTTATGATGTTATATATATTGATGTGAATTTTATGTGATAACTATTATAGATTTGATTGGTTGTTAGGCATATAATTCAATACATCTTACATATGCCTTCTGCCTATGGTCATGTTTAGCAAGGTTGTCAAGTAATTTAAAATCTAACAAGTTTTCTTGAAGGTTTTATGCCCTTAAACATGATTAATAAGACAAGCCTTGACACAAGTAGTTGTTAGGCTATGTGTGTATTTCTTTTGAATACAAAATAAACATGCATGTTTATTGACTATGTTTAGTAGGTTTAATTAAGTTTTTGTTTATTTATTTATTTTGAAACTATAATTTTAAGTAATACTAAGTAGAAGGCCCATAGGATCAAGATGAGCGAGGATGAGCTGCTCCGCACTTTTATCCCATTTTTTTATATGTAAGGATTTATGAAGTTGACACCACACCAACGCCAAAAACTTGATCCGTGTACTAAAAGTAATTTGTGTAAAATATATATAAGTATAGGCAATTATTAATCAGATTCTATGCAAGTATACTTATCGTTATCAAGTAATAATGGACTTTTTATTTAAGCCCCAAATATCGATCCTACGGGGAAGGTTTAAATTTGCAATGATAAATTTTACTAGGAAATTCACAGAAAGTCAAACAAAATTACTGTCACTAATTTTGAATGTTGAAACAAAAACTAAATTACTTAACTATTAATAAATCAGAAATGCAAAATTCAAACAGTAACTACTAATCTACTAACTATGTTATGTAATGAAGATTTCTTATGTGAAAAAGCATCCTTCCCACTATAATGAGGTTTTGGTGAAATGAGATGAGATAAATGTTATAATATGTATTGTGCCAAATATGAGTAGTTTTAATTATCTACCCTGATACAGTGCCATAAAAAATCATTGGCTAATCTCAGGTTTAGTTCCTAA
>NW_018164444.1:65034599-65038765 GCF_001263595.1 Phalaenopsis equestris | reverse complement strand
AACTCTTTCACAAAGCAAATCCCTTGTAGCCTTTCCTTAGAGATGCAGGAAGAAGATATCTCTCACTTTTCCCCTTCTCCAACACTCTTACAGAAAGTTTCACACTTAATCTCACCACACAAACTCTAAATTATAAAAGAAAACTCATTAATTGACTCTAATGTGGTGGTGGGATTAAAATGGATTATGAATAATGTCGAAAAAGGAGCGTGGTGGAACGTTGTGGAGTGAAAAGGAACGTGAATGAGTGAAGGAGTGAAGGAGTCTATTTCCTGATGAATTTCGGCCCTAAATAGAGCTAAATAGAGCCTAGGGTCGGTTCTGTTCTCCAAGAGGTGCCTCCCAAATCTCTTCAAAAATCGTCCAAATACGTCGAATCTTCTAGAAACAAGGGCTGAACTGACATTGGCGCTGACGGCGCCAGTGCCCCGCAATTTAACTCACTGCTCTCTGTTTAAAGGTGCCGTCGACACTGAGTAAATTCTCAGTCTGTACTGTTGTTCTGCGCGGTCGGCGCTGCCCTTGGCGGGGTCAGCGCTGAGTATTTCTTCAAAAACATCATTTTGACTCCAAATTCCATCTTTTTTGCTTCCTTTTTTGCTTTAAGTCCTAAAAATCAACAACCTGCAAGAAAACATCAAAATATCTTCCATTAAAGTGTAATATCACCAAAACTAAGTATAAAATATTGGTCTAAAAATGCATATATTTTTTGTGTATCAATGAGCTGCTCAACACTTGAGGAGACCTCATGATACTCGAGGACTTGTAGAATGATAAAAAAGAAAGCAACTAACATGCTAGAGAAGACCCAAAAGACAACCCTCAATTTTAATTTTATTCGGTTGGATTAAATAAGAGCATAACTTGGTTGCATGTTTTTATCTTTTTCTAAGGTGCACCACTGTATCTGGCCACACCGGCCTTTGTTTTATTATATTGTTTTAGATTACTTGTATTTCTTGTTATATTTAATTATTCCAAAATACTAGAAATTATGTTTTTTCCTAAGTTTATTCTAGTATTTGAGCTTAAATGGGTCTGAATGGTAGGCTCCCAGAATAAGGCTTTTTCAATTCTAAAGAAAAAAAACTATAGAAATTAAAATAAACTATAAAACTTAGGTGAACTTTGGTAAACTATTCATGTGCATCAGATGTTATTCCTCATTTTTTCTTTTTTAATAGTTCATTCATTAAACGCATTAGGGTCATTTAAACTTTAAGGTTAAGCACCCCATTGGACAAAATTTTGGCTTTGAATCAAAGTTTAGTATTCAAAACATGTGTTGCAGCTTGAAAATGTGTTCTCTCCCAGTATTTGCTATTTTCTTTCTCACTTGGTTTCTTCATCATAATGCTTCTGCTTCTTCTTCTTCTTCTTTTTTCTTCTCTAGCTGAGGCTGCAACGTGCTATCCTTCTTTTGGATGATCAAATTCATTTCTTTTTTCTCCTTGTTCAAGAATAGGGTCTAGAGTCCTCCTTGGTCTGGCTCTCAACAAGTTTTGCGGAGGCTAACCTTGCCTTGCTGGTTCTTACATGTGAGCCATAGATCCCAACAATCCAATGCGAGTTTTGGGCTCAGTTCTAGAACGAGATCTGGATGCTTCTTTCACATTTTATATGGCCTTCAAAACTTGTTCTCTTAACTCATTGATCTGTTGCATCATGAACACTTCGGTAAAATACTTAGTCCTCATTCATCTTTATTCTTATGAAGAATTTTCATTATAGATTTTGAGTATAAACTTTACACTCATTGCATATTTCAGAATATTGAATCATTTTAAGACGCAAGGTTCTATATCGCTCATGAGTACATACAACCAAGTAAATATCCTATTTTTTAGAAGAAAAGTAGAAGAGAGAGAATGACCTAAGACCCTGGAGAGGTCTCAAATATCATCTACTGAACTCAAGCCTCCGGTAAACTGAATATCGGGCTCGACGGAGATTTTTCGAGCTACAAGATTTTTAGGGAGAGAGAGAAAAAGAGAGAGATCCTTAAAAACCCATAAATCTCTCTTAGCTTTACTCTCTTTTTATACAAAGAAGAATAATTATAAAAAATATATTTAGTAATATATGATTCTCATCCTTGTTGACTTGATGAAAAGACTGTGACCTAGATGTCAGATGATGCTTGTAAAAATAATTGGACCTGTGTCCATGCTGGTCATGATGACCATCTCCAATAGGTGTATCTTTCTAGAGGACTAGGTTGCTCCCCATCAGTGAAAGAGATGAGTCCAACCACTTCCATAGATCGCTTAATTCAACCAATTTGGCAGGTGTGAGCTCAAAATACATGAAAAAAATCCTATTCAACCGTATTTTTGTATACATTATCATCATCAATATTATTATTTGGTAGTAGAAACAAGCCTTCAAATAAAGAAAATTCAAGAATGATTTCAAGACATGTAATTTGAATCATAACAAGTATTACATAGGTATACATGATAAAATATATTATTAATTAAGAGAGAACAACAACTTTGCTCAAGATCCACAAAACCAGAGTCATCTCAAATGCGAAGAGTGTGTGAAGCAAACCCCTGTCCAGAGCAAAACCAAATAATGTGATCCCCCCACCATTGTGTTGCAAATATGTCACTGCAATATTTCATATCACTTGTCAAATTAAGCTTATACACAAAAACATTTGTTTTTTTTAACAAAATCCTTCATCAGTAAGCCTTCTTATCTACCATCTTTTTAAAATATTTTACTTACTAATGAATTCTTATGTATTTACAGATCTAATATCCAAAATTCAATTTTTACATATACGTCATATTAGATATGCATGCAAAAATATTTTTCATATTTTGGAAATAAAAATTGTGATATTTTTTATGTTATATGAAATACCTAGGTGGTATAAATGTAAATGTATGTATAGTTATTAGACATGTAAATACATAATAATTGAGTAGTATGTATCTAAATACCCCCTCTTTGTTTAAATTTATTCTTATACATTTTATATATCTTTTTATCTTGTACATATTAAATAATGATAATTCACATAACAATTTTTTTATATTTATTAAAAATTTTCATAATATTATGTAGTTCTAGAATAAATAATATGTGCAGATTGGTGGTATTATGATGACATTATAGTGAATACAACCACAACCTATCAAATACGTACCTACCATGTCTGCACGTAATATTTTTATGTAGTTAACGATAATGTCATCGATACGTACATTATGTTCAGATTATATACAATTATGCAAAAATTTTAAACCTATTTTAATGTAGAACTTGTCCAGACAAATTAAAATTAATTTAATTTAAAGCCTATTTTACGTAATTATCCCAAAATAAAGCACGTTCCATGTTATATAATAATGATGATTTCCCGTTAAACAAATGTACTTAAATAATCTTATAAAGATATTTGTATCCTATTATTTTTATTTATTTATTTATTTATTTATTAAAATCTATTTGTAACATATTATTTTCTTATTTTTATTTTTTATTTTCTTAAAAAAATTAATTTATTTTTAAAAACTCTAAAAATAAATTTTCAAGTATTTTATCTGTTTCTAATAAATGAATAAATATATTTTATTTCAAATTAAATATAAAAAAATAAATAATAAATAGTGAAATTAATCCATAAAATTTTAAAATTATATACAAAAGTGAGATTTTTGGTTATAGCATTAATTAAAAAAGGTGCATATGCATTCATAATGCAATTTGTTTATGTATTTATATATCTAACACCAAAACTTTATTTTTTATATTTATATCATCAAAAATTTTTACATCTTATAAAAAATATTATTATTTTAACTCTTATAAAGTGATATATATCTAAACACATGAATTAAGTGATATACATCTAAGAGTGCGTTTGGGGCAGCTTGTGCGTTTCAGGATAAACTGTTTATCTTGAAACGCGGCCTGCGGGGTTCAACATGCGACCTGCGTTTATTGTAAAAAGCAAAACGCGGTTCCGAATAAGTTGACGAAATGCGCGAACCAAACGATACGACAGCCGCCCGCACTTATAAGCTGTCTCAAACGGACCCTAAATCGTTCTCAAACAAAAAGCAAATCTGAATAAAATTATGGACTGAAATACAAAAACGAGAAAATATCTAAACAAAATTCATACCTAAAGCTTGTCGTGACTCGAACGT
>NW_018164444.1:65031961-65034499 GCF_001263595.1 Phalaenopsis equestris | reverse complement strand
ACCTCAAACCCTTAAACCCTAGAGCTACTACTACATCAGGAGGCTCGGAGCCAACTTCGTGGCAGTACGGTGAGGAGCTTGGATCAAGCAGCAAGAGGATATTCAGCAATCACTCTCCTAGTCTAAATAACAACCCCTAGAACTTCAAGGTAGCTCGCCCAACGCGACGTAAATCCTCACACCCTCTGTAGGCTCCTATGCAACCATGTTGTGTAGCGTGAGTCCTAACTCACCTTAGGTTCTGAGGTTGTTGTTTAGTACGACGTAAACCCTCCTATCCTTCTAGCCTATATGCATAATTGGGTATTATGCAAGTGTAAGTTCCAAATAATAAAATTAATAGGATTGAATACTTAAATAACATCGTCTCCAAAACGCAATCACATAGTAGGATAGTTTGCGAAGTCACGGGACTATCCTCAGGATCTGTAACATCCTCTACCGTTTCCTTCATTCGACTCCTGAAAAAAACTGTCTTATTTGGGCCACTCCCACCTACCTTTTCACGTCCTAACATGAAAATTTAAACCTTAAATTCTTGAAGACAAACACCTATGATCATTATCAAGAGTTTTCTCAAGTGACCTCAATCATTTGAGATGTAATTAACTATAGGGGTTTGTCTCTATATGAAACTTGGAACACAGGTCAAACGCAGTTTCGGATAAGCTGGCGAAAAGCGCGAACCAAACGGTATGGCGGCGTTTTGAAAACGCCGCCCACACTTATAAGCTGCCCCAAACGGACCCTTAAACCTTAAATTCTTGAAGACTAACACCTATGATCATTATCAAGAGTTTTCTCAAGTGACCTCAGTCATTTGAGATGTAATTAACTATACAGGTTTGCCTCTATATGAAACTTGGAGCACAGGTAAAATAAACTCTACCTAATTTTTATATTACGTAAGGGAACTTGTCTGTCACACATAAAAGGTTCGCAGGTCAAATAGATGTCACAAATCTCTTAGTTTGCATGATTAGGTCCATCGTCGAGATATACATTTATCTTTCGGGAAGGTGTAGCATTCGAGGTATCTGACATGACTATAAAAACTATTGACGAATAAGATCCATTTGATCTCATTTTTCAAAAATTAAAACACCACTATTTCAAAATACAAAAATTTTATACCTCTTTTATTAAATTAAATTTAAATTATTTTCAAAAAGTTGACCGACAATTGGATCTTGTCGATGAGAGCAAGGAGAACAGAAGCAAGGTTTAGGGACCAAAAACAAACATCCGTGGATGAAACTGCTTTAAATTTATTGCCTAATTTTAATTAACTATAGAAGCTAAAAAAATAACATATATGATAAAATACTAGTGATCTTTTAGCAATAAAATTTGAAAGAATTAAAAACTAATTTGATCAGTTAAAAAAATTAAAGAACAAAATATAAGCACCTATGCAAACCCAAAAGCCAAAGATTTAATAATAGAGTACAAAAGAATGATAAAAAAAATAAATGCATAAATTTTCAGAAAATGATTACACACTCAAAAAAGCCTTTAGCAGAAAAAAACATATGTATATAACAAAAAGGTAACAATTAAGCTCATTAATCAAATAGTAAATAAACAATCAAATTTTTATGAATAACTCAGTTTTTCTTCATAAATTGTTGAGATAGAATTTATCAACTGCAGCATGTGATCGCATGCATTGTCAGATCTTGTATATGTTATAAATAATATTTCCAATAAAATGGAAAAGTTAAAATCACTAGCATTTTTTTAAAAGGAATCATATATATGAAGTGTGTAATGGATCATGGATAGAGAGGAGTGTCAAAATAGTCTATTGACTCTTTGTAGGGAGTCATTTTAGTTCTCGAGTCTATAAAAATTTCATGTAGTACCCTGACTTTTTGAACTGGGGTTAGAACTGTCTCTTTATAGATTATATCAGCCATACTAAAAGTAGGAATTCATTTGACAATTTTATAGACTCTGAGACGAAAATGACCTTATATACCTCATATAAATAGTCAAGGACTATTTTTGACAATTTACTCCTTATAAATAATAAAAACATAATACAGAAGTCATGTCTACAGCCAAAATACTTAACAAAAGTAAAGCCAAAATTAAGGAAACGATCAACTGTTGGGAGTCCTCCAAACAATACTCAATGTCACATCGGAGTAAGATCACAGGATTTGAGAGAGACGAAACAGTAAATTTAAGCACAAAAGTAAAATCAAAACAACCAGAAAAGCACATAATAATTTACATGAAAAAACCCAAGGACAAAAAAAAAACACGGAGCCACACCACCACAAATTTCACTATAAATTTCAGAGAGTTTTACAAAGGAATCACACAAGTTTCTTCTCCACACTCACACGAAGAAACTTACAGTGCACCACTCCACACTCTTCCCACTGATTCGACGTAGAAACACATGTCGAAAAACACCAAAATCCTTCTCACCCACACTTCTCACCTTCACCACGATTTTGTTGATGAACAAACAGAAAGATTATGCTCCAAGCCAGCACATACGCTACCCGAAATCGTGACATAAATAGT
>NW_018164444.1:65025815-65031861 GCF_001263595.1 Phalaenopsis equestris | reverse complement strand
CGGCTGCAGCTTCGCATTAAAATGCAAAAGTAGCGAACAGATTGATGCCTTCGGGTGGGAGGTGACCGTAACAAACTATTTTCGGGCCGCATGATGCTTCTATTTTACGTCTTGCAACAAAGAATTTGCGAAAATTATTTGGAAAATTTACATGCAGACCATTCAATTCTTATATATTTACATACATAAAATATGAACTTCAATTTTTACAGATATACCAACTTCCCAATGGACTAAAAAGTGTAGTAAGCTTTCCAATTAAAAATGATGATGTTTTCTATGTGATGCGAAAGATTTGAACGATATAAATGTAAAAATTAAAATATGTTTGTTAGATATTTGAACATAAGAATTAGGGTATGTGTGTAAATGTCCCATTTGATTAATATAATTCAATAATAGTTATCAACAAATTTTTATCATTTGACATGAATTTCGAGATAATTTTAAATAATACATGTTCCCGATTCAAATTCGACATCATCCAAGATCTCGATTTCACCAAGCTTATAGTCAAATTGACCGTCTCGACAACAATGAAACCAATATTGTTCAATCTAAGTCCAACCAGGCTTAGATAAAACCATTAAATCATATTTGGAGGCTTTGGATAGTTTATTGGAATGTCAAATAAACTCCAAATTTGGGTACCTGTAGTCAGATTGTGCACCTCAATGAAAGGAATCTAACGACCCTAAGCTCCCTTTATTCTAAGTTTACTAAGGCTCTAAAATCATAAAAAAATATCATACGATCAAGGGGGATCAATATAGGATGTGTGATCAGGTGGTTGGGAAACTTATTCGCTAAAAAAATTAAAATACTCCACATGTAAGGCTTATAAATAGACCACCTCTCTTTATGTGAAGGGAGAGGAGAAGAAGTCAAATTCTATTATTGTTCTCGACTAAAGAAACAATGATAATTTTCAGCCTGAATACTGTCTAATAAAGTATCTCGTGCACAGGATAATAAAATATATTGAATATGGTGTAATGAAGTTTTTGTAGTACAAGATAAAGAAGTATCTCGAATATTGTATATTGATATATCCCAAACAAAGTGTATCAAAGACCCAATGATAGCTTCCAACGACAATCACTTACGATCGTTGTATTCGAAATATGGTAACTTTCTCCTAAATCTTGATTTTTTATCTACACTTGTGCATACAAACATTGTACATGGTTTTGTCATTGTAACATTTTTTCTTAGTTTGGTGGTTGTGCAAAGTTAGAGAGATAAGTATTCTGGGAGGTTTAGATTAGAGTTTTCTGGGTGACATACGGGGCATACAGTTATGAGGACTCTATATGTGGCCACAACTGACACCGTTGCCAAAAGGAAATAACTAATTAATGAGCTAATCATATCTATGACTCGAGATAGGGTAGATAGACATATGCTCCTTTTGTCACTACTTTATTTACATTTTTAAACTTCAAACCTACAACCTAGTTAGTTATTCACAAGAGAAAAGTATTTTTTATCAATCTTAAATTTTACCTTATTGATTGTTCTAGATAAGTTTTAACATAGGATTAAAATTGTAACTTAGGAGTAGTGATAACAAAATCACTTTATTGATACTCCAAACTAGAACCTTATAATAGTAGACTAGAACTTTACCTAAAGTAATTTCTTCAGCGGTTCCATGTGGGATCGATATTCAAGACTAAAAAAATTCCTATATTACTTGAACGATGTGTGCACTTGCATTAATACCTAGTGAATAGTGTTTAGCCGTGGTAAATCTTGAGTTACATAATTGATAAAATATATTTTAAAATTATAATATTTAAACTCTCAAATGACTAGGTATATCGTAGAGAAAGTAGCAGTCAATCACCGGTTTACTACATTAGTAAAATCCTTTCTGACACAAAAATTTGTTATATGTTGACTAATAAAATGGCTCTAGGACCACTATTCTCGGCTCAAAACTTACTTATTTTCAGGCACCTACTATTAGTTTCTACACAAATTTTCCTTCGAGGGTTTTAGAGGCATCAAGAAGACCAATGAAGTGGTCCATAAAATTAAGAGATTTTGATGTCCAGTTTTTGCTGAGGCTAGATATCAAATCACAAGTGCTCATCGACTTTGGTAGAATGTATAATTCATACCCCTATCCAGTCAGTTGTTCCTCTCTCAAAGTCTTCAATATGAAGTTTATACTTTGATGGAGCTTCTAGGAATTCTGGAGCTAAAGTCGGAGTCGTGCTTATCTCTCATAAGCAAGAATTTTAGGAGATAGACTTGGTTTGAAATTTTCTACGATAAATAATGTTGTTGTGTATGACCACCCATATCATCGAATTAGAACTCACCAGGAATTGTGAGGTTCATTGCTTAATCATGTATATTGATTCTTATTTTATAACCTATCAGATGGAGAGGGCTTCAATATTCATAATCCACAGTTGGAACAATATCTCACCTTGAGGAATCACTCATTATTCATTATCAAACAAATTAGATAATTAAAATACTCTAGGAGAAAATTTTTTGGGTTGATGCCCTTTCTACGCTAGCCATTTCAATAACAATATATTCTTATAAAAGGAGACAAATTGAAAATTTCTAGCCCTTAGGAGATACACTCTATCTAAGAAATGAATGAAACTTTCTGGATGGATCCTATCAACTCCTACACATTTAGAAGGGGGCATTTCCTGAAGAAATGAATGAAGCCCACAGGGTCAGGAGGCAAGCAACAAATTTCACCAATATAAATGGTGAACTTTACAAAAGATCATTTACTAGGGCATATAATAAACTCTTTTCTCCGAATGAAATTGACTACACATTGTGAAAAATTCCCATGGGGCTATGTGGTGAACACTTTAAAGGAAGATATCTCGCTCTCAAGATAACGAGACATGGGTATTACTAGCCAACGATGAAGCAAGATGTACAAAATTTCACCATAAAATGTAAAAATTGACAGTTTCATTCTAACCTCACACACATACACACACACACACCACTGAAAAAGCTAACATCTCTTCAATGCCCTCACCCATTCGCTCAATGGGGATGTATATCACGAGATCATTTTCTATGGTTGTTGGGCAATGTAAGTTTTTGATTTTGGTCATTAATTACTTCACTAAGTGGGTGGAGGCGGAGGCCCTGGCCAAAATTACATCGTATGGAAGAACATATTTTGCCACTTTGGTACTCCATAAAAAATTATTACTGATAACATAACCTAGTTCAATGTAAACGCCTTTACTTCCTTATGTAAGGATGTCCACATCCAACTCCTACATACGACTGTATCTCATCCTAAATTGAATGGTTAAACTAAAGTAACCATCATACCATACTCAAGAGGCGAAAAGCTTATCTCGGGAAGGCTTAAAGGCAATGACCCTAAGAACTCATTAATATTCTTTGGGCTTATCGCACCACTTCTCATACTCCAATCACGAAACATCATATAATCTTTTTTTTTTTTCAATATGAAAGCAATTATACTTGTTGATACTGAAATCTCAAGCCTCTAACTTCAAGATTTCAATCCTGATGCGAATATTGCAAAACTCTAACAGAATTTGAATGTTCTTCTAGAAATCAATGAAGCGACCTTTCTCAAAGCTGCTTCGTGCAACCATAGAGTAACCCGTTATTTCAACAAAAGAGTAAAACCTCGACCAATCTCCCTCGGGGACATGGGTTTGCGAAGCCTTGAGGCCACATAAATCCCTTTTTATTTAAAATGTTAATTACGTCAAGGAATCTAAAACATCTATAAACCACAGTTAACATAGCTATTACTAATGATTGTTTCTCTTACCCAAGACAGCTATCATGATAATTACATCACAACAGAATCATTCCCAACTAATTAATGAAAGATTTACACACACACCACTTAATTCCTCACTATTTACATATCTAACACCTAAACTTTAATTTTTACCCTTACATCATCATTCCTATGCAGGAAACGTGTACTCTATTTCTTAAAAAGTTAAGAAGTGATGTTTCTTGTGTGATATGATGGATGGGGTGGTAAAAACGTCAAAAGAAAAATTTGTGTTCGATATGTAAATACATAGAAATTGGGTGCTATGTACATAAATGCGTCATAATTAAAATGCATAACCATCATAATTAAAACCCTAAACCCTAAACCCTATTTGCTTCAATTTATGTAGGAATTGCTAATGGAAGAAAAAAATCATGAGATCCAGCTATGTCAAAATAATTCATTATATGATTTGTTAAGTATATCGGTTCACGCTTCTCTAACATAAAAAAATGTGAAATTACAAATATGATAATCACAGATGTACAATAATAGTTTATAACGGTTATATTTGGGGTACAACATATGTAGTTCAAAGTTATACCTGCACAAGTTGGTCACAAATGTTGTAGTTGGTTGCTACACATGCAGTAGTTGGCCATAAAAGATGTAGACAGTAGTTGCAGTAGTAGCAGTTGCCTATAGATATCATAGTTGGTGAATGTAATATCGTTAGTTAGTTACAAAAGTCATAGTTGGTGATTGTAATAGCATTAGTTTGTCACAGAAGTTGTAGTTGGAAGTTGGAGTAGCAGTTGGCTATATAGATCTTAGTTGTCGACATATGTTGCAATTGGAAGATGTAATGACAGTTGGTCACATAGACCTTAATTGATAGTTGTAGTAGCAGTTGACCACATAGATCGTAGTTGGAGGTTATATTAGTATTTTACCATTTAGGTCGTAGTTAGTGCAACACTAGTTGGTGACTGCAACCATTTTCTTGGGTTTACTATTTTACTCCAGAGACAATACTTAATAGTATAAGATGTAAGGAAAAATACATGTGTTAGGAGCCACCAGTGTATTTTGCTGCAATAGTTGTAAGTAGTGTAATACTGGCTAGTGGTCGACGATGATAGATGGTGATGGACTGTAGTGGTCGGCCACTACGTAGGTTGGGATTTATAATCGATGTCAAAATATGAACTTATACATTGTCGCATTTGAGATCAGACATTGACATGCAAGTCGTCAACAACAACAAGCAGGGGTGACTGATAATGGTTGACACCGGTTGATGGGCGGTGGCCAACGGTGTTTGGTCGGTACGGAGCCCGAAGTTATTGACGGGTCTTTAGTACAATGTTATACATTACGATCGTATTTGGGATACAACGTCAGCAAGCAGAGGTCAATGACGATAGACAGCAGAGGTATGACTGGTAGTGATTGACAACGTCGTTGCTGAAAGTTATCGTCTGGTCTTCAACATATAACAAGCTTTGAAATTCCTTCTTCTCTCCTATTTCTCCTAAGGTGAAGAGAGGGGGTCTATTTATAGACTTTAAGGGATGAGTGTTTTGGTCCATATGCGAATAACTCCCCCAACCACTTGATAAGATGACTCATATTGATCTCCATTGATCATAGAGGTTCTTTAATGAATCGAGCGTCGTAATGACCTCAAAATGGAGCGATCTTTGGATTGTCGAATCCCTCTCATGTCATATTTGGAGTTTATTTGACCATTTAATAGCACCTTGATATGTGCTTGATTGGACTAAGATTGAATCAACTTTGATACCAACAAGTTCATCTTGTTGAGACGATATTTTGACTATAATTTCTTGAAATCGGGGCCTGACTGATCATGAATTTGAATACAAAATATGTACTATTAAAAAATGTATCAAAATTCATATTTGAAGATAAAAATTTATTGACGATGCTTCAACACAAGTCTTTTTTTTTGTCATTTGGTCGAGATATAAAATTGTCTATTAAGATTATATTTATTATATATAGGAGCATTTGTTGATGACCTTTTATTAGTTAAAACATCACACACATATATATATATATAAAATATCATCTTTATAGTTTATATAAAAAAATCATCAAGCTATAAATTTATATTTTACTATTTATATAATGTTAAATTTATTTTGGTGCATTCATATTCGTACTTTTTTCATTTAGATATTATTTTTAAATAATTTTTGAATAAATTAATAATAATAATAATAATAATAATAATAATAATAATAATAATAATAATAATAAATG
>NW_018164444.1:64988786-65025325 GCF_001263595.1 Phalaenopsis equestris | reverse complement strand
ATATATATTTTATTTATTTATAATAAATAATTCAAATTACTTTATTTTTTTAGTTAATATTAATTTTATTCATATGATAATTAACTGTCTCTTCAAAAGCCCCTACTAGAGGAAATATATTAATTAGGGCTAGTACTGAAATCGAATTTGCTTGTCTTTAGTCGATACTGATTAGAGATGACTTTTGCGTTGCATCAAAAAACATTTGACTTAATATGATTACTTAGTAGTGTCACCAGTCTAGATAGTGTAGCTGATGATAAATAATTTGTGTCCGCAAATGCCGACGCAAAAGCGTTAAAATTCTATTCCCATGCGATCGAGCCTCATTTGTGCTCCAGTGTTCGATTGGGTTAGGGATCCCGTGAAGATTGTTCCCCATTGATCGTCTGACGATTTTGAGGAGTTTATATGATGAAGATTTTATGGCTCTGGCGAGTATTCTTCTATCTTCTTGCTTAGGTCCTTCCCCTTGACTAGTTTTGTTGATTTATGTGATTTTTATGTTAAAAATGAATATTCGGTGTTAGATATGTTATACATAATGTATACGAAAACCTGTCAACACGAATCTTAAAGGAATATGACGAACGTAAAAGACATACGAGGCAATGTAGGGCCCCCTTGTAAAAAATAATCCATGCTAAAGCTCATACAAAAGTCGTCAACCAAAGGCAATCGACATAAAGAGTGAGAGAACTCACTAAGAACTAAATCGGTCAACAGTATCCTTGTAAGGTGGAACAACAACACTCGGATAATGGGTTTGTTTGGGGCAACTGTAGCTTTTGAAGAAGCAATTGTGATGCTTCTGAAGAAGAAACTGTTATTCAAAAAGATGTGGTGGCTATTACACAA
The DNA here is from genome assembly GCF_001263595.1 of Phalaenopsis equestris. NCBI lineage: Eukaryota > Viridiplantae > Streptophyta > Magnoliopsida > Asparagales > Orchidaceae > Phalaenopsis > Phalaenopsis equestris. Next base: position 65,024,467 of record NW_018164444.1, on the reverse strand, counting down.
ACAAAAAAAAAGAGTTAAAAAGGTTAGACAAGAGCTTTTTAGTAGCCACGACATATAGCCAGGTCAAATGGAAAAACACAGCTTTCAGCAACAACTTTTTTAGAGAATGCAAGCAAAACACAATTTTGCTAAAAAAGTAAAACTAAAGTGCAGTGCTACACTATCACCTCACCGCCGCCCCAAATGCACCCGGTGTTATTAGGTTGAATGACCAACTACCCCGGCTGACATCATAGGAGCGGCCGATCAACTATACCTGATTGATATCACCAGAGTGACCCACCAACTATTCCTGATTGACATCATCAGAGCGATTAACCATCTATACCCAAGACGTCAGTTAGACGGTCTTACTGAAATAGATGGTCTACATGATCGGCTGCCTCATTCCCACGAAAAAATATTTCATATGTGCAACGTATGCAAGCCTGCATGCGGTAGCCAATAACAAAATTCCACGTGGAATCTGGCCCCAATATTGTAAAAACTTTAAATCCTAAAATTTTAAAGTTTGCATACGTCCGACCCGGCCCGAGTCCTGCCCAAGCACAAAAAAAAACACAGTTTTGTCATTTTTGCTTCTCGCCAATCAGAACGAGTCGTATTTTGTCTCCTTTCGGTTTAGGGATTGGGGATATTCTCATTTCGTTGCCTTTCTAGGAATCCATTTTGTTATTGGTGGATAGGGTTCGATGGAAGTATTTCTTGATGAAGATTTGTTGCTGGAATCTCAAAATACTTGCGAGAAACACGACAATGAGCTGGAATATCAAAATATTTTCAAGAATCATGAGAATGACTTGAGTTTAGCTGCGACAGAAGGTATTCGACAGGTAGGTTATTTTAGTTTTACTGCAGATTTAAGTTGTAAGGAATATTTGTTTTGGTAATGAAGTTTGCTATGTTTTTAACTAACGTTTAACGCTAAATTTTGGTTAGCGTGAGACGTGATGTTATTTAGGTAATATCCCGATGCTATACTGGTTGTTTTTGAAGTTGTTATAGCATCATTTGCTTGTAACGTCACTGTCGTGGGGATTTGGTGTTATTTTGGTAATATCATGGTGTTATTAAGATAATATTGGATATGATGACTTGGTTTTGTTTTGGTGTATTATGTTGACGTTTAATGAATGGTTATGTTGACGTTTAATGGTGTTATGCTTGTGTTATGGTGGTGTTATGCGGGTGTTTTTTCCCTGTAATTTCTCATATATGGTGGGGTGGTAATGTGATGTTATTTTGGTATTTATCATGGTGTTATCCTAGTGTTATTTGATCTAATGAGATGTTTTATTAGAGTCTTATATTGGCGTTCCTATTGTGTTATCAGGGCGTTATTGTGGTTTTATCACGATGTTATCTGTGTATTATAGGCTTTTAACGATGATGCTAGTAACATATCCCGATCTAATAATGTGATTTGATTTGTCTGTTATATTGGCACTGCAATGATGTTATCTGGGTTATATTATGGTATTATGGTTGTGTGATTTATGTATCGTAGCCTTCTATTGATTTCCTTTAGTACTGATGTTTAAATTTGCAGTCACCCGAGGCAGAGAAATTGCTTCATGTAGTTGTCCACAATGAGAAGGAAGCCTATGAACAATATTGTGTATATGCACACCATATTGAATTTACTGTACGAAAAAACCACAGTGGTTTTTGGCTGATTCAAATAAGATTAAGACAAAGGATTTTGTTTGGGGTAAGGCTGGTTTAAAAAAAGAGTTGAAGGACAATGTCACGGTGAGGTTCAAAAGAGCAGACACAAGGACTGATTGTCCAGTTATGATCTGATATGTCGTTTATTTAGAAGGCAACTGGTCGATTAAAAAATTGATAGAAAGTCACAACCATTCGTTGTCGGAGGACGGTGACAAAAATCTATTGCGTTCTAGCAGAAAGATGAGTGACATCAGTGTTGATATCCTCAGATCAATGACAAAATCAGGGATTAGAACTAGCGATGCATTCAGATTCCTCGCTACAGAGGTCGGAAGAGTGGAGAATCTTGATTGCACGAAGCGGGATGCTTATAATTTCATACAAAGAGAAAGAAGAGTTCAAATTGAACTAGGGGATGCTAATTCTCTCATATAATTGTTCACTACACGACAAACATTGATCCAATGTTTGTGTGAGACTTCCAAATTGATGAGTTAGGTAGTTTGTTGAATTTTTTATGAAGTGATGGGATGTTCAGAATTGATTAAGATTGCTTTGGGGATGTAATAATATTTGATACAAGTTATAGACTTAATAAATACAATTTATGTTGTACTCCGATTGTCGGCGTGAATCACCACTGACAAAATGTTCTCTTTGGTGTTGGTTTTTGTCAGATGAAATGATTGAATCATTCAAGTGGTTATTCAAAGCATTTATCTGTATAATGAATAACAAGCACCCAATAACAATATTCACTGATAAGGATCAAGTAGTGTCTAAAGCCATTGAAGAGTGTCTAAAGCCATTGAAGAGTGTCTGCCGCACACCAGACATAGATTATGTCAATGACAAAAAAAAAAAAATATACAAAAAATTATATTCAAAAGTCCATTGTGGCGTGAGTAGCAAGAGAGTCAATGATCTTTTTTATAAATTCTTGAGTAGATGTGACTCAGAAGAGGAGTTCGAAGAAACTTAAGGTGCAATGATTGAGAAAGGAAATCTACACAAGAATGTTTGGTTGGATGAATTGTATAATATCAGATATAAGTGGGCAACCACCTTCAATAAGGAAATTTTTGGAATGGGGATCCTATCAACACAAAGAAGTGAGGCCACTAATAACATTTGTCATGGTGTCTCCAAAGCAACAAACACCCTCACGGAATATTTTTTGGGTCTTGAAAATGTCATGAAATCTTGGAGAAGAAATAAGAAGGATGAAGATTTCTATAATTATTGTTTGCATTTCATCAGATATCAGTGGTCGCCCAGGAAAATCAATGTGCGACTCCGGAATTGAGGACTACACATAAACACAACTGTTGAAATATCTAATATACTAAACAACGCATACTACAATATTACGAAGTCAGTTAGAAATACTGATGATTCAGGCTGGTTCACTACAACTGGTAAGTGTGCATGTACTAGAGGTGCAAATACCACTATTTGCAAGGCTTTCTCTGCCTGAATATCTAAAAATGTTTGAGTTATTGGATCTGAAATATTTACAGTGGGTTATTCTGAGGGTGATGGATTATCAACAATTGGTTGTTCTGAGGGGCAGCAGTATCAACAAGTAGTTGTTCTACAATATCTAAAATTTGTATAGTTATTTGTTCTAAGGATGCGATAGTCTCTTCATCAGTTATTGGTTCATCAAGCTGAGGTTGTTCGTTGGCATCCTTTGTTGTTTTTCTTCTCTTATATTTGAAAGGAGTGAAAGGGGAACTCACAACATTTTTCTTCTGACTGCGTCAGCCCTTAACCCTATGCATTAAACTGGAAATCGACTGTGTGACCTAGGTAGGCATTCCAACAGGTGGGACTTCATCCTGTAAACCCCTTTCTTTAATAGTGCCTTGTTCGGCAGGAGATGGTTGGTGGGGGGAGGGATGCTGGGCAGATTCCACGTCAACATGCGGGCTTCCAACAAGAGGGGAGGGGGGCTTGGCATATTCTTCCTCCAGTATTGTGCGTGTATCAACTCCGTCTTTTTCATTTTTATCAATTTTGTTTTGCAGTATCAACATTTGGTCTTGCAGACCCGAAGCTCCAACAGTTATTGTATTAAGTGTTCCTTGGAACTCCTTGAACCATTTCTCATGTCCTTTAATCAGATCAATTATTGCTTCAAAGTTCTTGTTCATTACACTGTAAATTGGTTCTGGAGCAGTCTCCCCCCGTATCAAATGATATAGGGGGTTCAGCTCTAACTTCAGGCTAACGGTTTTCAAAATGTATAGCTAGCGATGGACTGGGTAGTCCTTCATCTGGATTGACTAGCAAATTGAGTTCATCCTCCTTTAGATCCAAGAATTTATCGTTAACCTGCAATTTTGTTCAGGATAAAAATACCTTAATTAATATTCCAGAAATAAATTATTTAACAACAGTGTAAATCACTGACCTGTTCAGTGTTTAGTCTCTTAAAGGCTACATCTATCTGTGAGGAGTTCAAGCTAACATTTGTAGGCCACCTCAACATTCTGGGTCTGGCCTCAACATCGACAGGTGTTACCACAGGTGTATGCTAAAAAAAACAAGAGCAACATAAATGAGATATATTCATCATAAAAAATAATTAATAAACAGTAATGATATTCAACTTATTCAATATACTAACCGTTAGCAAATAAAGAAACCAATTTATGTATCCAATTAGCCGGTTTCATATTAATTTGATGGCCACTGCATTAATTTGCTCAATAAGGTAATCACAGAGCGCAACACACCAATTAAATGAGGGAAAAGTCTGTATATTCTCCCCAAAGTTCTTAAGTCATTAGGGTAAACTAAAATTAATGGAAGGAAAAAATAGTCGGGTCCCACGTGACAAAAGCATTTTTTAATCTCTTAAATTAAAAGGGGCCCACATATACATGTTGAAATAATAACACAATAATAAAACATCGATAACACTGCAGTGAATTACGAAAAATATCACGGTTGCAAGACAAGCTCATAACATCAACCACCATAATATACTCGAATAATACCATAATACAACCATAATAATACATCGTCGCGATGTTAATAAACAGAAACGTCAATAACGCTTCAATCACTCCGCAATAAAATAATAATAGTACATAACGAAACATACAACAATAATACTTGAATAATTCACTAATAATACCACAATATTACAGTAATGACGATCCAATAACCACCGTTTAATACATCTATGACAGTCACATAAACATCAATATATTAGGCAAAGGGGAGGTCGGTCCATTGATTTGTAGAGTCAGCTCCAACTTTTTTGGTTAAATTTGTGGGTAATGAGATGAAGTTATTTAATGACTCATTGAGGGCTTGATTAGAATCAGTGAAGAAGCTGAAAATTGCAATATATGTAATATTCATTTCAGTGGAAGAGAGAGTTTGTTGATTGCTCAGAAGCAATGAGATTGAATTATTTAGTGATTCAGCTAATCTTGAAAAATAAGAAGTCAAACAATCATTCACATCAATGATCAAAAGTTGATTAATAAGAAGTTTCAGATTGTTCGCTCATCTAAAGTTGAGGTAGTTATAAAATCTGGTGCCAATGACGAAGATGTGGTTTGGATCAGGTAAGTCAGGATAATAGTTTTGCTAAATTGTGGAAACAGAATAAAATGTAACTGTAAGTTATGATGTTCTGGACTTCTTAGGACTCATGTGACTGGTGTTCCAACCAGAAGGGTCAATACATTCGTTCTAAATTAATGTTCATTATCTTTCCTTCTTTTTCTCGTTCACACTCTATCCTTGGGTGCGACTCATAGAACAATTTCGAATTCAACACATAAGAATTGTGTGGTTTGTATGTAAAAGTTGAAGTTTGTGTTAGATATCTAATACATGTGAATTGTGTGGTTTGTATGTACAAAATTGAAGTTAGGTTGTTAGATATGCACTACATAAGAATTGAGTGGAATGTATGTAAAAATGGAATTGAAGTTTAGGTATTAGATATGTAATACATATGAATTGAGTGGAATGTGTAAGAATTGAAGTTTAGGTATTAGATATGTAATAAATAAGAATTGGGTGGTTCGTATGTAAAAATTGAAGGTGTTTTAAATAATAATAATAATAATAAGTAAAATGTAATACATAAGAATTGTGTGGTTTGTATGTAAAATTGAAGTTATAAGTGATAGATATGTAATACATAAGAATTGAGAGGAATGTATGTAAAATTTAAAGTTTAGGTGTTAGTTTGAATTAGACTTATAATTTTGTTAATTTATTATACTAATACATATTGCGTAATTTTTAATTTGAAGAGGTCATTCCACTTGCTACCACTGCTAGAGCATCACCAATGGATCCGACATATTTTTTAGGTTCGCAACAGATACCGGTTCGGTGATATTTTCACAATGGTCTGTGGGAAGAAGAGCGGCTTATCTAGGTTGGGGAGGAGGTTTGGGCACAGATGACCAAATCATGGGCATCTTCTGATTGTCAGGGGAAGAGTGAAAGTAACCAACAGAACAAGAGGACCGAGGGGGCCAGAGCTTCCACACTCCACATTAGATGATCAGTTCCAGATAGAGCACTATTAGAGAATGGTAAGCTTATCTGGCGTATCACCGTTATGACTGAGCTGCCTCATCAGCTACGTGAGGGCTGGCAAAGTGTCGAGGTCACAATAGCGCGACTGGTCGAGCAAATTTTATATCGTAGTGTAAATGGGTCTCTGAGGGGAGGGGGAGGGGGGTGATGATGTCCAATAGGGTTTTTTGTTCTTTTTTTTAACAGTATTTTTACCTTATCCTCTGTATGTATATTCTATGTTTAGATAGACACTTTTAATGATTTTAAGTAATGTTTGTTAAATTTAATTTGTTTTCGTTGTCGATACATGTTTGTGCAACATGTTATGTGCTGTGTTGGTGATCAGTAATTCTTCTGATATTTCTTGTGTACATGTTGTAAAAGCATGATCTTTATTATATATCCTCTTCAGCGAAAACATTGAACACAAATGATAACGTAAGTTCGCGTCTGCAAACGAAGGATGCAAATTTCTAGTTAATGTTTACGTCAGCATGGTCACGTTGAAACTAGCTAATTTCAACAATTTCATAGGCGCAAACATCGACATAATTTGTTTGCGTTAGCAAGGGTCGATGTAATTACATTTGCAACACTTGTTTTGGCACGGATCATATTTCTTATGCAAATCTGCCGCTAATACTGCTTTGTGTTAGATTATTTACATATTACAACACCAATTTGAAAAAATAATAATAATAACTTGTAGCATCTCCGAAGAGAACAGGTCTAACCATCGTAAAATAATAGCCTTCAAGACGAATCACATTCAAATTCAAAATGACTAACCTAATCATCTTTAATGACATCCATGACCACCGACCTACACCACATTATCCGCACCATCGTGTCATCTAACCCTAACATCCATTAGGAAGACAAGCTTGGGCCAACAACAACACTAATACTAATAGCAATCTACATTTATTTATTGCATATCAATACTATTTTAACCTTTAAAAGTGAAATACACCTTTGCATGCATAGAAAAGTTGACATATATGTAAAAATTTAAGTTTAGGTGTTTGATATATAAATTCATAGGAATTGACAAGGCATGTATGTAGATTTAGGGTTTAGGGCCTTTGTAATTCAATGACTTCCGAAAAATAAGGTGCCAATTTGTGCTTGGCAATTAAAATAAATAATTTTTATTTGCTTAAAAAACATTTTAAAGAAAATAAATTAATAAGATTTTATTATTTTATTTTACTAAAAAAATTAATATTATTTTGAGCTTCTAATGGAAGTACTCATAAAGAAATTTCTTAAAATAATAATAAAAAAAACTATATTGATATTTTTTTATTCAAAAATATTTATAAAAATATTCACATACATATCACATAAATTTCATATTTATATATCTAACTCCTAACCTTTAATATTATATTTATATCACTCTATTTTGTGCATCAAATTTTTTTAATTATTTATAAATTATTAATAATATTATTTTTTTGTGATATAAAACATAAAATATAAAAAATTAAACATTAAGTATTACATATTTAAATACCACATTAATTTATATGGACATTTATTTACATGAAACCCATTTCCTATGTATTTACATATCTTAATACCTGAATTTTATTTTTAACATTTATATTACCCAAAAAAAATCTACAAAATTAATTTAAAATTAAATTAAATAATCGTAATACCTCTCATAAAAAAAAAAGTAATCTAGTCAAGTGTTAGACTTATTAAATTAATTTTAATATAAATATAATATAAAAATAATCAAACTTTATTATAATAAAAGAAACAATCCTATTTATAAATCTAGCACCATCTTTCACCTATTTTTAAATTTTTCTCATGTATCAAAATTCACAATAAAATCAAAATCATAATCCATTCGATAAAAAACATACAAATCAATCGAAATATTGATATTTACAAATTAACCACTCATATGATCTTATTGAACTAATGGATCAAAGTATCTATACCTGTTTCGGTCAAATTATTGAGAATTTGATAAAAATGGAAAGAGGGCAATTGATTTAAAATAAATCACATGTTAGTTTTATAAATAATAATAATTCAAGTGTTGTTTATGTAAAATATAATTTTTAAAAAGAAATCAATTATTTGCAACCACCATAAAAACTAAGGGCCCGTTTCGGGCAGCTTATAAGTGCACGGGCGTTTTTGAAAACAACGTCACACAGTTTGAATCGCACGTTTTGTCCGTTTATTTGAAAAAAAAAGTTCCATTTTTACACTAAACGTAGGCCACGGGTTGAATCCCGCGGGCCGTATTTTAGGTGTTTTTGAAAACAACGTCACACAGTTTGAATCGCGCGTTTTGTCCGTTTATTTGAAAAAAAAGGTTCCATTTTTACACTAAACGCAGGCCACGGGTTGAATCCCGCGGGCCGTATTTTAGGATAAACTGCTTATCCTGAAGCGCACAAGTTCCCCCAAACACATCCTACACATCCTAAATGAGTGTTACCTTATAAAAATAAAAAAAAAAATAAATAAAAATAAAAAAAAAGTAGGTGGGAGATTTTAGGGACCCACAAACAGCCAATAAGAACAATAATTGCGAGGAAAAAGTAGTGTTGACCAGAAAATTGTTCTTGTGATGGTAAAATTGTAGCAAAATAATAATTTATTTAAAGTAAAATACGCATACATTATAATGAACTTTAGACGAATAAATATAAAGTTTTAAATATTAGATATATTTATATATGTAAATTGTTCATATAAAAATTTGCAATTAATTATAATAATTGACACAAGTTGGGATATAAAAAATAGAACAAAAAAAAAAAAAAAAAAAAAAAAAAAATGTTTTGAAAACAACATTACAGCAATAAAGTAATTCATCTGGAAGCGAGATAAAAGGCATGAGAAAATACACATGAATGAAGGTGGCGGATGGAGTGGTCCCATCAAAGGGCCCACAAACATCTGGAATTGAGCTTAAATTGCACATTTTATAAAGTGGCATTTACATATCTTACACCTAAATTTTAGGTTTTTTCACATTAATACAACCAAAATCTCTCCTATCACATTAAAAAAATATTATGATTTAACTAAAGTTTTATGTATGAAAAAATTGAAAATATCCCAAAAAAAATATAAAAGAAATAAATAATGATTTAAGTTTCAAATCACAATACTAATTACAATTAGAAGCTATAAGGAGCAATTCAAGGTAGTGTTATCGAATTAGAAATTGCAGTGCGATGCACAGAACTTTATTTTTGCTTCAAATTGTAGAACGAAGCGGCACTATTATCAATCAATGCACTAATAGATTATACAAAATTGTTCATGTATATGTACACTCATTAGTAATTATAAAACATATTAAGACTTAAAAGTTGATATGAAATAGATAAAAATATAATGCAATATAAAAGTTGAAGGCAAATATTAGGGGTAAATATGTAAAATTAGAACTTTGAATAATTTCTAATAGTTGTACAACAACAACAACAACAAAGCTTTAATCCCACTACGCGGGGTCAGCTACATGAATCATTTTTCTCCATTGCGTCCTATTTATTGTCATATTTTCATTCTAATAAATTAAGATCCTTTTTTATACAATCAGCCCAAGTCTTCCTAGGTCTACCTCTGCCTTTCTTAACATAAGTCGAATCTAAAACATCTACTCTTCTAATCAGATCATCAAATGGTCAACGCTTAATGCTACCAAACCATCTAAGACGACTTTCTCTAATTTTCTCCGTCGTAGGAGCTACACCATCCCTATCAAGGATATATTCATTTCACATTTTTCCCTATTAAGGATATATTCATTTCATATTTTGTCTCTAAGTGTAAAGCCACTCATCCACCTAATCATTCTAATAGCTGTAATAATTAAAATTTAAAAATTGCAAAAAAAACATGTAAATTAACTTCAGCAGTACGAAGTGCGTCTCAATAAATTGAAGGAAAACGGGTGTCACGCGCTTTGCTTGTGAAACGCGCTTTTAAAAACATTAATTCAAAAAACTAATGACAACACATTAATCAATCACTCATAACAAATAACAGAAAAAAAACAGAACAAACTTTCATAGCTCATAAAAAAATTAATATTTCCAAAGTAAAAAACCAACAATTTGAGAATATGAAGCATATATTTACCTTCATAACAAGCATAGAAAATAATCAATAACATCCATTTCCATTTCGGCTATCAATTGAAACATACTTTCTGAACATTACTGCAAGAAAATTAGTAAATTATGTATATAAAGCAAACAAATAATTTCAGTGATTAACAGCAAAAGCTTAGGAATTGCTTGGAATAACATTAAAAAAGTGATAAACCTCATCTTTGTCAAATACGCCAACTTCAGTTGAGCAAACTGAGCAACAAACCGGATGAAAAACCATATTATCATTATAATCCTGATGAAATTTACCAGAATCTGAAAGTTTTTTAGATTTCCTTTTGCTCTTACTCTGCTCTCTTAAGATTTGATCAGTTCTGATTGTGCAGTTTACAACAAACATGGCTCTGTACTGGGTGACATATTTCTCATGCCTGCAGCAAAGTTCTGTCAAGAATTGTAGAACACTTGACATTTTTTAAAAGAGTTGAAAGAGAGGAATTGAAAAATGGAAATGAAAATGATAAAGGATTAGAAGTTAGTTTTTACTCACATTATTATTAATAAGTACTAATTTTTCATTAAGATTAAAAAAACATTCAATTTAATGCAAAAGAATAAAAGTTGATTGAAAAATTAGAGGGGCATCATCTTGGAATTAATATTAAGAATAAATGAGATATTTAGAGTTGTACTTACATACACAATTAAATTACATGATAAAAAAACCACAACAATATTGGAAAATTAGATTGAATTTATGCCCGAATGAGCAACCATGAAGATGATTATGACTTTTATACTAAGAAAATGAACGAAAACTACAAAAATAAAAAAAGGTTTATCATATTATAATTATTGATCTTGTAAGAATAAATAATAAATAGTCTACTTTTATTATGTTATGGAACTTACCTAAGCCTTTTCTAACGCAAATCTTGTTACTAACACTTCGCATTCAATTTACAATACCATCTCTTTGATTGATTGGACATGATTCCTTACGTCACACTTACGTCACATGCAAGTTCAAGCTCATGGCAACAACTCAAGTCATTACAATCTCAAATTTTAAACTAATTCAAATGACTGTTTCCCTGCTCTGTAAAACTGCAAGTTATCTTTGACTTTGATTGAAAAAATAAGTAACTTCATTTGTAGAAAGAACATCAACATACACAATATTTGTCCATCTAACTATCCTCAAAATATAATTCATTAACTTCTTGTTAAATACCAAAAAATTAGTCCCATGTCTATTTACATAATGTCATTTTAGTCCCATAATTTACACAATATCAAATTAGTCCGCATTATTTTAATATGAGGGGACTATTTTAGCTTCCATTAAAGAAGTTTGGGGACAAAATTGACATTTTTGTAGACTCCGGGACTAAAATGACCAAGAGTCAAGGGACCAATTTGACATTGTTCTCAACAAAAAAATGTATCAATTTATATTACCTTACCAGTCAAGTGCATGTTTAGAGGTAATTTCAAAATGAAGCATCATAATATTGTCCATAAAGATATCACTACGCTGAACAAACTGTGATAAACTGATGATGGCAACAATCAAAATGTTGGCTTAACCATGCATTAGAAATTAAGAAAAGGGACATTTACATACAGACCGCAAAATTTCCAAGTATTTACATATCCAAAACCAAAACTTTACCATTTACATTAAAACCACCCAAATCTTTCATATCATATAAAATATGCTAAAATATTAGCTTTCAAAAAGTGAAAAAACATCTTTTCATGCAAAGGTAAGGTAGAATGTATGTAAAATTTGATGTTTGGGTGTTAGATATGTAAATACATAGTAATTAAATGATATGTATGTAAATCTCCCATAAAGAAAAGGTATGGATAGAGGAATGAGAATAAAATACCGTCATTTGATTTACAAAAAAATTAGCAGTCATAAACTCGAGGCATCAAAAGTACATGGACTAATCAGAATCAAATCTACAGCATAGTGATGCTATTAAAGAAAGGAAGATAGAATACATAAGCATGCAAGTTAAAATTTTTTAGGAAGGCAAGGAAATTTACAATTTATAAAAGTTGTGATACTAAAATATGTAAATTGCAGCTCAAATGCAGCTCTGTCCGCATAATTCAGCAGAGGATAACATATGAAAAGGTGGGCATAAGGATGTAAATTTGAAGTCATAGAAAAAGAATTTAACGCTCAAATAAAGCTTTCATAATACAAGAATTTTATTTAGAGCAATAGAATATACCTTTGACAATCAAAGCATAGGGTAGTAAAACAAGCAGGGCAACTAAGCACTGCATCAGAAGTCCTTCCTTTCCTTTGTTTATTCATCCACTGTTCATCCTTCACATCAAGCAATGGGTCGTAAAACTCAGGCTTGATGGAGTAGTCTATCTCATCATCACTGGAAACTAAAAGAAGATTTCAAGTCAAGTACATGAACGACATGCTGGTAATTGTAACAAGAAAAAAAGGGTATGCATATCCTGAACCCTATTTTAATTTACAAAAAGAAAAATTATCACATTTTACATTTTTTGTATATATAAAATTGATTTGAAACTTCAAAACAACAAGTATCCATCTGTAACAAACCAACTCAAAACCCGTTTTGACCAAACCCATCAATTACCACGCCCATAATATGAAAGTATAAACTGTTTTGGCCCAGCCCGCAACATACTAGGTTCAACTTAACGATTTTATCATTTTTTGTGCAATTTCAGGAGCTGTACACCACAAGCATGCTTAATAGTGGTGTCCCTAACAAAACTCCACCCATTAGACAAAAAGATGTCTCTTATATTTAGGTATAACCCTTAACTCGTATAACCCATTAACCTTTTTCATAAAAAGATGTCTCTTATATTTAGGTACAACCCTTAACTCGTATAACCCATTAACCTTTTTCATCCATTTCTAATGGGAGTATTATTTCATCCACCTCTTTCTCCCAAAAGCCTATCATAAGCTACAACCTGTCCAGGCATGATTATTCCCCGACCTCATCAGATTGCACTCTTTAGATGCAAGATGTTATAGGAGTTGACTGAAATTCGAGAAGAAGAAATGGAGAAAGAAGCGCAGGAGAAAAGGGGGAAAGCAGAGATACGAATCAAAAAGGTAAAATGACTTTTATTATTGTTGGATGAAATGAAGCTACAAGTTATATAGGAAAACAAAAGCTAAAACACGGCACACCTCACTAACACATGGTACACATCGCATGTGACAAGTAAATAAAACAACGGATCCCATATTTTATATCGTTAACATGATCCCTCAAACTAACAGCCTCTGCTAGAGAGATTGTTAGTTTGTCTCAAGTTTTTGAAACGGAGGAGTTGAAAGAGCTTTTGTAAAGATATCTGTTGTTTGTTCTTCCGAAGATAGGTACCGTAAGGTAATCTCATTGGACTTGATGTGATCTCTGATAAAGTGATAGTCGATCTCAATGTGTTTGGTTATGGCGTGAAAGAGATGATTACGAGTTATTGTCATAGCTGACATGTTGTCATAATAAATTGTACTTGGTTCTGAAGTTAGAATTTTGAAATCCCGAAGAAGCCTTCTCAACCAGATAACTTCTGTTGCTGCTGAAAATATGACTCTATACTCAGCATCGATGGATGATCTGGCTACAACTGCTTGCTTTTTCACATTCCAAAAAAATAGATTAGGTACAATGAATGTACAATGCCCAGTAATGGATCTTCTGTCAGTGACATCATTAGCCCAGCTAACATCAGCCTACATGTGGAGAGCAAGTGGACCGGCTTAGAAGGGTAAACCTAAGTCAATTGTACCTTGAAGATATCTTAGGAGATGTTTAAGGTGTAAACTACAATGGTTTTATAAATGTTGAGAGAGAGAGAGAGAGTTAACATCAAACATAATATCTGGACGAGTCAAGGTTAAGCATCACAGTGATCCAAGAAGATAGTTATATAAGGCAGATTAGAAAAGGGTTCTGTAGAATCAGTTAGAGCTTTGGTAGAAAAAGTTTGAGGATTGGGTAGAGATTTGCATTCTTTCATACCTGCTCTATGTAGAATGTCTTTGACATAGCTTGCTTGATTGAAATGATATCCATAGGAGGTAATTTGGATGGTGACACCGCGAAAGGTCGATACAGTGTCCAAGAATTTCATGGAGCAGGACTGCTGTAAATCTTGTTGAAGTTGCTACATTAAATCGTTGTTATTTTCTGTTAACAATATATTATGTACATAATGTAGAAGATAAAGTATATGAGACTGATGATGGTATATGTAAAGAGACAAATAAGCTTTAATAATGTGAAACCCAAATTTGAGAAGATGTTTGGTGAAAGTATGACTCCATTGTCTCGGTGCCCTTGGTGAAGAATACTTTTGCCCCTCCGATGGCCTAGCGATGTCCCTGGAATCCGATTTCAAACGTGGCACGCCTTCCTAGTTCTCCCTGCCACGCCGAGTTTGTCAATACCTTCCACATCAGAGTTGTTGCGTTGATTCCCACATTAAACTCTGTTCGGTATGTTCTGTACTTCTCTTCCTCTTTTCTCTCGATCGCTTGCACCTTAGTGTTACGATCGATGTTTTCGGTCCCTGGTATTTCTCATTCGTATATCCTTAGCTTCCTTTCATTCTCCCATCGGGTATATTTTTGATACATTCTATTGATATTTGATCCTTGAATGCGGTGGTGATTCAAAGCAATTTGATGTTTGAGGCATTAAATGTTTTCTGATTGTCTATTGCTTTTAAAGTTATTGTTCTTCCCTTTGTAAGTATATATAACAAATTGAGGATCTGGTTCAAGCTTTTCAGACTGAGATCTGATGAATGATTTATTTCTTCACAGAACAGAGAGCGTATAGCTCTGATTGATGAATGAATAGTGGTGGATCGCGTCCTCATTGATGTTTTAAACACATTATAAGAAAGCCAGAAGACCCTTCAGGATGTATAGTATGACATCTTCAGTGTCTACTGTTGAGCAAGCTGCCAGATATATTATCCACTATGGCTTTGATTTGCATCAAGTATTGCGTCATGGTAAGATTTCTCATCAATATATTGTGTAATTCGTTCTTTAGCTGTATGACTCGAGACCGAATTGAAGCTTGCAGGCATTTCACCAAAATGGTCCAGATCTCATGACAGCTATCCAGATTTAGAACATAGGGTAGAATAAATGCCGAAATTGTTTAATATAAGGCAACGACGCGATTCTGATTGATTAACAGCCAGGCCGTATAAATGCAATTGATCGAATAAATACCTGATTTGCTGATGAATTTCGAGTTAGGGGGTGGAGTGGAACCATCAAGAAAACCCAGGAACTTGTTGGTTTTAGTAATATTGATCATTTGGGACCTTCAAATTTAGTAATAATATGCAGATAGATGTTGGGGACCATAGGTTTTAGGCTGGACATAAGAAATTTCAATGAGGGAGGGATTGGGGCTTTCAAAATTCTGAGATTTCCCAACCCTTCAATGATATTAGAAGTTCCAGGGTCGTCCATGGGTGCAAAGCCTAGAGAGCTCTGATACCATGAAATTCGAGAAAAAGAAATGGAGAAAGAAGCGCAGTAGAAAAGGGGGAAAGCAGAGAGATGAATCAAAAAAGTGAAATGACTTTTATCATTGCTGGAATGAAATGAAGCTACAAGTTATATAGGAAGACAAAAGCTAACGCACAGTACACACACGTGACAAGTAAATAAACAGTGGACAATATTTTGACCTCCCGTTTGTCGTACTCATAAGCTCAGAATTTGGACACATACTCTAATTGGTGTGGAGTCCCCTAGTTCAATCATCACGATATCATAAGCAATAGATGATTTGAATGTACCTCTTTTTAATTAGGAACATATCTTAGTTGTTCACGCATCCCTCCCTTTCGTTGGATTTGGAACACACACTAGACTCAAATGAACTTAAAGATAACACACACACACACACTAGGTTTATTATCATTTTTTGTCCAATAATTTGTGTCTCATTACGATTGTGTGTACCACACCAAGAATGTGATATATGTTTTATCATGTGTCTCCCCCCAAAATCCTGATCTCTACTTGATTGCATGCTTCTTGCTGAGATCATGATCTCCATCAATCTATATTTGTTCCATAACGGACTTTGAGTTTGACCTAATCAAGTTGACTCAATTTAATCATTAAAATTTGAATACGACAACAAATTTCAAAATTCAATGGCAGAGTAAATATGTTGAAATATTGATTTTATAATGGGCTAATTATATTTCATTAGATTTTATAATTAGGCGGTTCAAATTACATTTAATTTTGAAGTTTAAAATTTGTAGAGAACCTTGAAGGTGTCTGCACTTGGTCAATGCAAGCAATGAATCTAAAAAACTTTAATTTGTTTAATCTCCACTTTAATGGATAACTCTAAGCCAGTGATCATAAACTCACATCCAACTTCAGTATTTGCATGGAACTCTGAAAGAGTATAAATTAGTGCATTATGCATCATTCAAAAGATATGAACACTAGGTCAATGCCAACTCTGGCTTTAAAAAGTAAGTTTGAATCAATAATTTTCATAAAAGAAGCAGCATCAAAATAAAATTTCTTAGTCAACATCTACTACATGCCTGAGATTTACTCTAGGAGAGATCATTATTGAGCGGAGAATTTGCAACATAGAGTGTGTTGCAAGAATAATAGCCAAAGTCTATCATTTAAAAGTTGGTTGAAACATCATGATACAATAGAATCAACATTTGAAATCCATTTAGCATATAATTATTGATGTTATGCAATTAAATAGGTGTATTTTTTTGGCTTTTTTATTCATGACATTCAAAATAATATTTATTAGTAACATAAATAAAGAGCACTTTTAATAGGTATGAGTTAACATGCAAGTTAAAGTTTTGCAGAAGAAGCATTGCAATACACCATCCAAAGCTCAAACTAAAATAAACAAGGAGCATAAATGATTCCCATTATGGAGACTCCACCAATAATTGTGTTTTTCCATAATAGAATGAATTATTTTAAAAAATTTTATCATTTTTTAAATAAGAATGTTTATTCTTCACTGACCTAAACATAGTACAAAAAAGGAGAAATCGTGATCCTAACTCTTTTATATGATAAACAAAAAAAAGGCATAAATAAAACTTGTGTTTTCATTTTCTCTCCTGGTTTCATTATGACCCAACTTTCTTCCTTCATCAACATTCAGCTCCTTTGCTTGTTTCTATTCATCTAAAGTAGCAATCTTACCATAGAGTCTCAAATGCTCCTAAACACCACTCTTCGGCACAACCTCAATATTTGTATAATGTCAAAGTCTCCCGCAAGCTACACGCTAGTCTATGCCTTCGGATACACTTAGTCTCCAAATTTTGGGTGTTTCTCTTCTTTCATTAAAGGAGTCATTTTCCTTCTCAATCGCATTGGGCTCTTCACTACGCTTCTTCGGTAAGACAAAATTTTGAGAGAAACATTGATAAAACTCGAGAAAACTTGATAAAACTTTGATAGCACAGTTTTGCCAGGATTTAGCCATGAATTTAACTTAAATCCAGCCAAAAAAAAAAAAAATCCTAAATCGAACTCTTCGTTAAACAAAATTTATTCCAATTTCGTCTTCTATACAGCCATTTCATCTGTAAATCCAAGTTTAATAAATCCCACAGAGAGGCAGATTTAATGAATTTAAGTTGTCGTTGCTTGCAACCTTCACTCCCATCAAGAGCTTGCCGGAAATCCGGATTTGATTAATCCTACTTAACGT
Source organism: Phalaenopsis equestris (assembly GCF_001263595.1). NCBI lineage: Eukaryota > Viridiplantae > Streptophyta > Magnoliopsida > Asparagales > Orchidaceae > Phalaenopsis > Phalaenopsis equestris. The sequence goes on along the minus strand of NW_018164444.1, from coordinate 65,006,373 downwards.
AAATCTGACCCTGCAGCCAAACACCCCCAAATAATGCCGGCTTTAAAATCCACCTGATCTAGAGTTTGGCGGATTTATATCAAAACCTGGTTAAAACTCAAATAAACAAGGTAACCAAACAGCCCCTTAATTTACTGATTTTAGAAAACTGCACAGTAACTACTGCAAATTCAGCCGCATTTATCCAGAAATATATATTTCTATGCGTTTTAGTTGGAAAGAATCAACCGCTAATCAAGAAACTACTGAAATTTCCTCTACAATTCCTACGATCTAACACCAAGAAGGGATTTGGGGGTTTCAGAAACGGAATGAATTCAACTCGGATTTGAGAAGAACAAAAGTTAAAATTCCAAGAGAATGAATTCGTAAAGGAGAATGGAGGGAATAGGATTTTACTGAGTTCCCGCGGATCTGTAGGTGGCGGCTCCAAGTCTCTCCCCATAGGCCGCCGCTCTGGTGCCTCGCTCTCTCCTCCCGCGCCTTGCCTCCATCCTCCCAAATGGCAAACGGATCAGCTGGACTGAGGAAGAAGAAGGCTTCAGAGTATCGATGTTTCGAGACGAAGGGTTTAATTTATATTTACATAAATACCACTGAATTTTTATGTAATTACTTCAACTCTTAAATTACAATTTTTACAAATATATCACGCATTAATGGCTCAAAAATTGATTTGAATTTTGACTCGGATCGAGATCCGATCGGAATAAACTAGCCAAGCTACGAGCCAAAATTTTAGATCGAAATAAACTAATCGAGCTACGAGTCAATTTTGAGTTGACACTAGCTAAGCCCAACTTGAGATATTTTTGATGCGATATGTAAGAACGAGGAGTTATGAAAGGAAAAAAGATAAAATTTTGGTATTAGATTTATAAATTCATAGGATTTCGTTGGTGTAAATGTAATGCTTCTATACACGGACTCACATTATCTATGCATGAAAATTTTATATGAAATATGAAAACTTTGCAAAATTTTGTGAGTTAAGGTACGGAGGGAGACCGTAATTAGGAAATTTTTTTAAAAAAAATAGGTTTATTATAGAAGAAAATAATATATAAAAATTAATTAAATTTTTGTGCTTTAAATTTTATTATATTTATCACAAATTATTTGCAATGTAAATGTATATGTATTTTACTTTAAATGAATTATTGTTTGTTATAATTTTACCATCACAAGAACAATTTTATAGTCAACATTACTTTTTCCTCGCAATTATTGTTCTTGTTGGCTGTTTGTGGGTCCCTAAAATCTCACACCTACTTATTTATTTATTTTTATAACACAACTGGCAACGCCCATTTAGGGTTTGTTTAGCGCAGCTGTTGATCATTTATAATCTACTGGTAAACAGATTATTCTGATAATCTGCAGATTATCAGAATAATTTGTCTTGTTGTTTGGGACAGCTTATTCAGATTAGCTTATTGGTGGTTCAATGACATTCATGCCCCTGTCTGATAAAACTATTTGGGGCAGTTTATTCAGAATAGCTTATTGGTAGAACAAAATTATATAGTACAGAAGCATACGATCATCACAGATCAGTTCTAAAAGATGACATACAGTTCTCACACTCTCGTGAGTACCAAAAGAAATAAAAAAGTACAAATACAAGTACAACTACAAAGAGAAATATTAAAATATTTAATTTCAGACTTTGGCTACGTCTGTTCTCATATGCACTGTCAACCTGAGAAAACACTGAATTCCCATGATTGCTGACAGTGTAATATGAGGGACTGTCAGCCCACCGGAAGAAGCCGCAACAAGCAGAAACCTCTTGGCACAACCGTAGAACTGCCTCCCAAAACTATGAGACTGACGCGACGTGAGTAACGGAGACGGTAGACCACGATAACACAAAATATCTCTATCTGTAACTAATATCCTAGAAGTCATTTTTGTTTAACTGCGAAAAAAAAAGAATGTTAATACTTATTCCAAAAAAAAATAAAATACTCATAAAAATTAATCTACATATATACGAAGAAAAGAAAGACTTGTTGGATTAGCTGCAATGTATATCATCTACTATAGACTCCCTCAGAGTAGCAATTTCAGCCACACCCTTCGTGTCATGAACTACAAATTCATTAAATTCATTCTCATCCTCAGGAACTGAAGGCCCAATCATGCTTTCTGATGGTTCCTCATAGACTGTCAGCTCTTCATTATCAGTCATGCTAAAGTCCGTATCTAAACGTGAAGGGTGTCGCCGTATGAAGTTATGAAGTGTCATTGTTTCCACCACAATATGCACATGCTTCTGAAATGGATATGACGGCATATCACGTAGGATGACCCATTTCTTCTTCCACACACCAAACTTTCTTTCAATTACCCCACGTAAAGAAGAGTGACATTTGTTAAATATTTCTTTCCTATCATGAATAGTGCCACTTGCTCGTTTAAAATCATCGACACCCGACAATCGCCACTGTTGTGGTACATTATCGTTGTCGTCAAATCACCATCTCCATGTCGCCATTACCATCGCCCTGGCAATTTTTCTCAATTCGTCACCATCGCTAACTACTGTCACCCGATCGACACCACTGTTATCATTAGATCACCATTGTTCGACCACTGTTGTCGTCATAGTACACCACTATGGTCGAACCATCATTGTTCAGTCAATGGCGATGCTTCTATTATTGTTGCCCAGCCAATGCTATTGGACTACAACCATTATAATTGAACCATTATTGTCAGGCGACCACCGTGCTGGAGCTCTATTATCAGGTCACCACGGTGTTAGACCATCTCCGTTGGGCCACCATCGCACTTGCGGTGCACTGTTATAGCCGCTAGATCACTGTCAAATAGCTAGCATCATCATTGTCATAGTACATTGCCATTAGTGAACTGTAATCATCTAACCAACCATGTTGTTGTCGCCAATACCATTGTTGTTGGATCACCATTTCTGGCTACTGTTATCGCTTTCATCACTTGATCGGCGTGTTGGACCACAACCAAATCACTGACATCGAGCCGCCACTATGCTAGACGACTATCATAGGGTTGTTGCTATATTAGAACACTACTTTCAGGTTCCCACTGTTCCCGACCGTTGTCGCAGGATCGCCACAGACAGTGGAATGCCATCATTCATCTATTGCCATTCCCGGATCACCGTCAGCATCGCCTGAAGAGAGCAGGCAACCATCACTTGAAGGGAGTAAAGAGCAATTCCTTGAATTTGTGTTGGAGCAACAACATGAATTTAGGAATGCAACAAATTGAGTGAAAAGGCAATAATAGACCGAAGAAGACTTCAATCTATGGAGTAGTGTGACTTCTCTCCCTCTGAGAGCGAATATTTATTTGCAAAATTTGAAAAAAGATAATAAAAATCAAAATTTTGGGATTTCACTATGCAAACTAATCCGCAATGCGCACATGCAAGCACGAGTGCACTCAAGTATGCATCTCCCACAATCACATTGACTAGGTTTGCGCATGCTCGCCATTGCAATGTCCGACTCGTGCTAGTGCACTGCTTTGCCCTGCGCGCGCTGCCATAGGTGTCTTAGCCCATGTACTTGACACATGTATTCCGTAGTTGTCGTTTGCTCGTGTACCAATCACCCCACGCCGTTTCATTTCTATTTGCATTCATACTTGTTTATGGGCCTCACTACATTTTTAGGTACATCATTGTACTCATTTGCTTGTATGGACATACATAGGCACCCATGCATACTTGCCTACACTCCCATACACGTAGAAAAACCTCCATCGCTTAACCATTGCTATTTGACCACCACCGTATGACCACCTCCACTATCGGTCCACCACTACCCGACCACCACCGTCCTTACAGCCAGACCATCGTCTTCTGGCTGCTACTACCGCTGGACCACATTTGCTCGACCATCAACATCACCGTTGTTGGACCAATATCGTTTGCCCTCCACAACAGCCGAACTACTGTTTCCCAACCCCCAACTTCTTCTTTGTCGGACCACTAATGTCCGGATCACTGCTTCCCGACCACTAATGTCATGTCCGGACCACAACTGTCTGATCTCCTCGAATCACTACCACTTGACTGTCATTGCAAACACCAGTGACAACTACAATATGGTCAAAACTTTACGGAGGCCCATGACAACTTAAATCTCCTCAAAGTACGAAACTTAGGAACTTCTGAAATTATATTTTCAGTACTAGTTACATATTTTTGAACAACATAAGCCATATTGCCTGATGTGTCATCAACAAATTTTTACTAAGCTCAAATCTCAATGCATTTTTTATAAGATGTCTTCCAAATTCAAATTCAAGATCATCCGACACCGATTTTGGCAATTTTATAGTTACACCGACCGTCTCGACAAGGCTAACCCAATGATATCAAAATTGGTCCAATATGACTTCAATCAAGCCCGAATCAAGTCATTGAAGCACATTCAGAGCATTTGGATTGTAATTTGAATGATTAAATGACCTTTAAATTTGACATTTTTATAGTCAATTCGAGCATCATGACGGGATGAATCCAACGAGCACAAAATTGCTAAATCTAAGGTAATTAAGTTATTCAAATCAATAAAAAATCTTCTATGATTAAAGGGATCATCAGAGACCGTATGATCGGGTGGTTAGGGAAGTTATGCGCCTAATTACCAAAATGTCCCTCCTTAAATGGCTATAAATAATCACCCTTCTCACTTGAGAGAAAGGGAAGAAGAAGAGAAATTACAGCACCTCCTTTGGAGAGAACCGTCGACCAACACCGACCGTCTCTGTCTACTGCTGCTGATCACTGGTCACGAACAACCCTTGTTTGCAACCATTGTATTCTAAATACCGTTGTTGCATCTGACACCTGTATTGGGGACTCGACAATAACCGTCGGGCATCGTAGCCGCTAACCACAATCAACCACTACTCGTTTGCCAATGTCAGCCACACTTGTCGTCATTGTTTTCTACCGCCAACTACTGGTCGCTAGTGACCCATACTTGTAATTGTTGTTGTCCAAATACAATCTTTATGATCTACTACTGTCAATTTAATAATCAACTACGGCCTTTGCAGCCAATGGCCACAACCTTTGTGACTTGCTACTGACATTGTAACAATGAACTATGGTCTTTGTGCCCAAATGCTACTATTACAATTTCCAACTACGACATCTGTCGTTAACTGACGCATTCCAATCACCAACTACAACTTTTATAACCAATTACTGTCTTTATAGCAACTAATTATGGCCTTTGTAACAACCAACTACGATCTTTAGGACTAAATACTACAGTTATAATTTTCAATTACAAGCTTTTTGGCAAACTGTTGTTATTGCAGCCACCGACTATAATCTTTATGACCAAATATTGTATTTGTAGAAACCAACTACGACCTATTGCCTTTACAACCAAGCACCACATTTGTTGTAGCCCGACTATGAATATTATAGTTAAACTATTATTGTACATTAATGATTATCAATTTTGTAATTTCATATTCTTTAATTTTGGAGAAGAGTGGACCTGTGTACTTACAATTACATGGTAGATCATAGTTTTTTTTCTCTTTCTAGGGTTTTTACATGTAAAATATTGGTGTCTTCTTCCGCCACTTTTCATTTATTCGTGTGTGTGTTGGATCTGCTAAGATATAAAATTATCACCTACCGCCACAAATTTTTCTGCAGGCGACAACACTGAGACTAATTAATGAATCGTATTGGTGTTTTATTGTACAGTGTCAGGTTTTTGTTGCCTTGTTAGCGAAGTGATATTAAGTTGCATGCCCAAACGATAGAGTTGTAATTTATTTGGAGCTAGAGGCGGTGTTTTTGCTTATAGAGGTGGTTGCAATTACTGAATTAGTCAAATTAAGAAATCTTTTTAAAGCTTTGGCTATGTTGATTAAGGCCTAATTTTGGTTATTGGAACTTTGCTAATTAAGATATTCTTACTGTCAGGACTTCGCATTTGCCCATGTCCTCCTCCTGAATTTAAACCATAAGCTAATGAGGAAAGTGAGTTGATCATATCATAATTTCTAGCATTTTTGTATATTAATTTATTAAAAAACTAATTAAATAGCCTAAGAAATTCAATATATAAAAATGATAAATAGGGTAATACATACATTTGATCTTCGACCTTCATTTCACCCTCTGAGGCGTGGATTCAGGCGTCTGATTTTATTTAACTTGATGATTACATTTAGTTTATATTTCCATGCAATTAGTTTTATAAGCCATGAGGATGTAAGGCATTACACGACTGATTAATAAAACCATGTCCTACTATTTATTATCCTTTTCCCTCTCCCTTCCCCCTCCATGGATGAACAAGGCTCGATACCTCTCACTCCCCCTAATGGCTGCGTAAGCGAAGGCTTCTATTATTCTCCCTCTTCTCCTCTCCTTTTTTCAGCCCTAGCCATCCGCTAGTCTCTACCTTGATCTCTCTTTCCCAAATATAACAAAAAACTGAAACGGGTCTGTTACAGGGGGGATGGGAAACGAAAAATTGAGGAAGAGGAAAGAGGGGTTGGGAAATGAACTGTAGGGAGAGGAAGATGAATCGAGCGATCGGGAAGTCGGAGAGGAGTGAGATGAAGTGAGAAGTCGGGAAATTTAAACTAGGAGATAGGAAGCCAACATACATGTTTGCCTTATAATCCACACAACATCACCACCGCCGACCTCCGTCGTCGACCGCCACCGACAACCACCGCCGACCTCCGACGACCACCGCCGACCGTCGTCGACCTCCGCCAATCGTCATCGATCATCACTAACCACCATCAATCACCATCAACCAGACGCCGTCAGTCGACGTTGTAATATGAAAAATATAGTTATTATTTCCCGTCTGTGGGACAAGGAATTTCTGTAATCATCAATCAATAGTGGATTTCCGCAACGGGGTCAGGCCTCGTGGTTTTTCACCAATGGGTTTTCCACGTAAAAACTTCTGGATTCATCCCCGTTTATTTCTCTTTCATCTGCGTGTGTGCTGAACTTTCGTACGACGCTAAGACGATAATCCGTTACTCTACCGCCATGAATTTCCAACACGCATCAGTTTGGCACCGTCTGTGGGAAACGAAGTCCTATTCAACATTTTCTTCAACTCTAAGAAGTTGATCTCCTACTTCGTTTTCCAACGATGTATATTATCCAACTGGCTAAGGAACCTTCTTTATGTCTTGAAGAACTTCTTAGATGCATTCTTCCAGTCTGGGGGGCAACTTTTATTGTTATCTCGAAAGGTCGTTCACATCAATGTTCCGAGCACGATTGCAGTGAATTTGTTTTCTCGCATCTTATTCAGACATAGTATTTCACAACTTCTTCCAGGCAAAGGGGCAACCTTCACTGTAGTCTCGAAAGTTCATTCATGTTAACATCCCGGGCACGACTGTGGTAAGGAAGTCATCCCATATTTTATTCAGATTACAAGTTTTCGAGAATCTATCCTGGACTGGGGGGCAATTTTCACTGCAAAAAACGCTTCCTCAGTGTCCCCTCATAGTACTGAAGTTCCTCTTCAGCTATGCTAGGAAGCTGATCTTTTTAAGGTCCAATACTTGTGTTGTTTTACAAGCTTGTATGGAAAATACCCTAGCTAGGAGAGCAAAAGATTCAAAAGTAGCAACTAACAAGTTGTCAAATATTTTCTTGAGTATGATTGCAACCATATTTCCAAAAAAATATACGGTCCATTGCGACCAACACCATAGTATCGAGAAACACAGAGCATCTCTGACATCTCATTCTAGGCTTAATCGATCCAAGGGGGACTCGATTCAAACTCTTCCATTACAGGCTATAGTCGTCAAGCAAAAGCTTCGACATACAACCTCGAATGGGTCAAAAATCCTTGGTGGATTTTCTTCGATCTCTTCCATAACATGTTACGGTCTTCAAACAAAAGCTTCAACCAACAACCTAAGATAGGTCAACCATCCTCAATGAATTTTATATGACTGTTCATTACGAGTTAATACTATTAGTATCTCCGGTTATACAACTCAGAACTAGTCTTACATCCTTAGTAGATTCTCCTTTCAACCATGTCTCTGAAAGTCAAGCTCACGAGGTAAGACTCAATGAGAAGCTACCATGCACCTGAAAGACAAGCCCGCGAGTCAAATCTTGATAGGATGCTATCAATGAACAGGGTCCTCACTAGAAATACTCCATGAGAGTAAGTGATTGACTTGGTCTCCACTCAAAGACCTCAGAAGGCTACGAGCTACAGAAGATACCGGCTCAAGCTCCTACAAGTCAATAGTCTGAGGGGGCATAATCTCGGAAGGCCTGAATCACAAAAGCCTCAAAAGCAACGTAAAAAATGTACAAAGAAATACATTATCATCATCTATAAATGTTACATCAGATAATTAAAAAGATTGCAAGTACCAACATAAGGGCTACAACATATCAGTTCATCTTCGAGCAGATTCAGCATCGCCTCCACAAAATTCCAGTACTTCTGATGATCGTCGGTGGGTCTCCAAATATTGACACCACATAAGCATTAAAATCTTCCCCTCAAAGCGCGGTTAGAAAACTGCAACATTTCTTCATCACCTCCGAAATATACCTCAACAAGAAAGAAAATCTCGTGGCTTGCCTACTACGCAAGACAGAAATGACTTTCCTCTTTGCTTTAACTCTTCACTGTAACTCTGTGCCACAACTCTTCACAGGAACTTTGCGACGCAACTCTTCCCCGCAAATCTGCACTGCAACTCTGCGTTGTAACTCGACACCGCAACTTTGCACCGTAACTCGGTACCACAACTCTGCACCGTAACTCGGCACCGCAACTCTGAACCGTAACTCGATACTGCAACTCCTTACCGCAACAGTGCACCGCAACTCGACGCCGCAACTCTTTGCCGCAACTCTGCATTGCAACTCTTCACCGCTGCGCAGAATGATTTTCTTCTGAGAAATCCTGAATCAGCTGAGAACTCCACCCCTACCTAATTTCATAACATTGGACATCCAACACATCACGCCACTGCGATACTTCGTCAAAGCGTAGCCGCGACGCACCGTCACAACGCGTTGTCCCGTCGTAACGTGTCGCTATGACACACTGCCGCAACACATCGCCGCGCTAAAACACGTCGTTGTGACGCACCGTCATAACACGTCGTTGTGAGGCACCGTCACAACACGTCGCTGCGACACAGTGTCACAACGCGTCATCAAGCTACAACGCGTCGCCGGGACGCACTATCGCAACGTGTAGTCACGCTGTAACACGTTGCTGCAACACACCGTCCCAACGCGTCGCCTCGCCGCAACGCGTTGCCCCTACGCACCGCCGCAACACATTACATCATAATGACGCACTATCGCAAGGCGTTAAAGGGCTACAGTATGTCATCACGCTACAACACATCGCCGCGCTACAACATGTCTCCACGACGCACCGTCACAACACGTCGCCCAGCCGCGATGCACTGCTGCAACGCGTAGCACAACGACACACTGCCGCAACGCACCACTGCAACGTGTAGCACCGTTGCATCACGCCGTCGCGTCGTCACGTTGCTGCTTCGCGCTGTCGCGTTCACGCCTCCGCAAAGCATCACCACGTCGCGCCACCCAACGCGTTGCCACGCCGCACCACTGCAACACTACCCTCTCCTTTAGGCCCCTATTTATAGGCTCCAAAAGGGATTTAACAATTAAATGATCATTATTATAGACTTCAAAAAAAAGAAAAAAATTAATATTTGTTATTAAATAGACCTCAAAAAGTAGTGAAAAATTGAATATTTGTTATTAACTAAACTCAAAAAGGAGTGCAAGAATTAAATGTCATAAAAAATAAAATAAAATAAAACGAAAAAAAACTTTTCATCTTGCAAAAAAAAAAATCGAAATTCGGGCTCCCCAACTTTGAATTTCAGGCGGGCGACCCAGCCACCAAAGGCCCAATAAAAAATTTATTATGTCTAAGGCAGGTTCGAACCCGTGACTTTTTTGTACGGAGGAAAGAAACTCAACCAACTGCACTAAATTTTGCTTATTAATATATAAGGATAAAAATTATTCTTATACCAATACTAATAAAATAATATATATTGATGTGTATGCAGGACATAAATGCACCAAATATTGATATTTTCAAACGATAAAAATGGTCTCACCCGAAAATAGATGGGCAATTGATATGACACCAACAAATTTTCATCATCCTTCACAAATTTCCAGACATGACACGAATCCCGAGATGATATTTTGAACAATAAATGTTCAAATCTTGATAAAAAAATCATCTAGAACTTCGATTTCATCGAACTTATAGTCAAACTGACCGACTCAATGAGACATACCTAATGATATAAAAACTAGTAGAATCTGAGTCAAATCAAGCTCAGATCAAGTCATTAAACCACCATTGGAAGATTTTCAGATACATTTGGATGGTCATACAATGTCAACACTAGCAAGCCTATACTCGAATCGAGCATCTCGACAAGAAAAATCCAACGAGCCCAAGATCACAACGACAACGAGCCCAAGATCACTCAATTCTGACATCGTTAAGGCACTCAAATGTCCATTAAACGCCGCATGATAGAAGGAAACACTCTTGACCATCAGATCAAAATGTTTGATATTCCTGCATTAATTGCACTCAGAACACTATAAATAGACCCCCACCCCTCACATAAGGAAGGGGGAAGTCTAGAGAGAGAGCCTGAAGTCTTGAGAAGAAGCTGCAACTCAGCATCACCACCGATCGTCGTCGACCGCCGCCAACCGCCAACGACCACCGATGACCACCGACGACCACCGTTGATCGTCATCGACCACCGCCGACCGTTGTCGACCACCACCGACCGTTGTCGACCTCCGCCAACCGTCATCGACCACCACTAACCACCATCGATCACCACCACCCAGATGCCGTCAGCCGCCGTTGCAACGACGTTGTAATATGAAAATATCACCCTTTACCGTTTGTGGGACAAAGAATTTTTGTAATCATCAATCAATAGTGGATTTCTGCAACTGGGTCAAACCCCGTGGTTTTTCTCTTATGGGTTTTTCACATAAAGCTTCTGGATTCATCCCCGTTTGTTTCTCTTTCATCTGTGTGTATATTAAACTTCCGTAAAACGCTAAGACGATAGTTCTGTCTTCGTTGTTCCATGACCACCATTATCGATCCATCGGGCGGATTCAGGTTCCGTTTGGGGCAGCTTATAAGTGCGGGCAGCGTTTTCAAAATGCCGTCATGCCGTTTGGTTCGCGCTTTTCGCTAGCTTATCCGAAATTACGTTTGGGTTTTTACACTAAACGCAGGCCGTGGGTCGACCCCTGCGGCCAGCCCGCGGGCCGCCGTTTCGGGGTAAAAACTTATTCTAACGCACAAGCTGCCCCAAATAGACCCTCAGTCTTATCTGTCCCATCTGCGGTTTAGCATTGATCCAACACTCCGACATTTCAAGCTCCTCTTCTTCTTCCACAGATCACTCTCAGACAAGCCCCAATCTCCCCCCACAACGCACGTCAGCTACATCACCCGCAACGCCAGCTTCGAAATAAGCAATCCCGATAATAATTTCTTCAAGGTTACGTCAGAACCAGGTTTTTTCACTTCTCCCTACTCCAACCCTAGACCCATTCTTCCCAACGAGCCCGCTACTGAATCCTTCATCTCATTCGGAATGATGCAAGAATTCATAGATAAATGTATAAGCGAAGGCGCCATCATCAACTGCATAGTCCTCCAGCCTGAAGCTATTCCTCTTTCTTACCATTATAGCAGCTCGTACGACCCTTAGTCCGCGCCTCCGTCAGCCATTGCCGCGCTTCCGGACTTCCAATTGACGGAGGAACTTCTTGCTTCCGGCGACACGCAGTGCCCTGTCTGGATTGAACATTTCAAGATCGGGGAGGAGGCAAAGAAGCTGCCATGTGAGCATCTGTATCATAAAAACTGCATTGTAACGTGGCTAGAAAAGTGCAACTCGTGCCCCGTTTGTCGTTTTGAGCTCAAGTCCTGCGATCTGAACAACGAACGACAGAGCGGTGTCGGCGATCCGCAGCCGGCAGTTTCTGGTGCTTTTGGTGCGGCGGGATACAGATGGCAGGGTCCGCCAGAGCGATTTAATATTGAGCTGCGATGGCCGATTGGTTCAGAGAATGGACAGGGAAATAGTGGAAGTGGGATCGTCGACGCTTCAGAACTTGTAAAAGAGGCACTTTTAAAGGTAAGCAAGTTTAATAAAAATTTGAAGAGATTATTGTTAGATTAAATTAAATTATGAAAATATATTAAAGGCTGTGAAAGTCAGAGAGGTTATTTATTGGAGATTATATCAGCATTATACCCTGTAAACAACCTATGACCTACAAATATATAAAAACAGAAGTGCGAAACTTATTTATAGGTTACAAATAGGTTATAGGTAGATTACAGAGAAATTACAAGGAGTATAAAGCGGATATAACTCCTTAGTACCCTCTGAATAGCCTCCCTGACGCGCACAGCGCTGCGTACATCTCACGTATGCAAATTTTTTTAAGATGAGATTTAATTATTTTATATTCAATCAAATAATTCTTAAATATTTTAAATGAATTATATTTAATTATATCACATAGCTAAATAAAATGAAGAGCATTTTGAAAGTTGGTCTGTTTTAACACGCAGGCGGCAAGAGAAAATGGCGACGGGTAAAACGGTTACAGTTACGGGTGTTGGTATCTTGAATTGCCAAAATGTTCATATGCTTAATTGTCCATATCACGATCGTGAATAAATTATTGTCCATATCACTCGTTTATATGTTCGGCTCGTTTAATTTATGATTGATTAAATGAAATTATTCACGATCGATTAATTTCATTAAACCAAAATTACATAAGCAAACCCTCTGAAAAAAAAAATACAATCTACAAAGAAGTTACCAACCCGCTATAGTACTATTGATGAATTAGAACTTGAGGAGCTGCTGCTTTAAGCAGTTATGTTTCTATAGACCATTATGGAAATCAAATGGATAGAAAAAGATTAATAAGTTATTTGAGTAATACAATCATTTCACCAGTTCTCACTCACCGATCGCCCCTAAGCCGATTCCTGCAAATCATCGCCATTATCGTCAAGTAATGGTCTCTGGTTGGATCTCTGAACTGGAGGAACATCATGCTCGCTGGCTTCGTTAAATCGATCGACGGCATGAAGGAAGATACCTGAATATAAATAAACATTTCATATAGTTAGGAGAAACATGTGGCACTACCATAAGATGATGATGATGAACATGCAGACATTCTATAGTATAGGCATTTACATTTATACCAGTTAAATCTTTCTGATCATATAAAAAAAAAATCATTGTTTTACCTTTAAAATCGTGAAATATACATTTTCATGCATAGAAAAAGTGATATGCACTTAAAAATTGAAGTTTATGAGCTAAATATGTAAAAAAATGAGAATCGAGTGCTATGCATGTAAATACTCTTTCGTAATATCGAAGTATATGGTATTTGACACATGCAAATATGGCACGACATGCAGACATATTTAATTAAAAATGAAAAAAGATGAAAGAGCATGGGTGTGATCTGATGAGTGAAATAGTAATATGTGAACAACAAAATCATAAAGAAGTTAAAAGGTCAAATAAGAGACTTTCAATCTTGAAGGACAAATGAAAAATTCCTGAAATAATTTTCATGTTTATTTAAATTTTCCTATTATTAACCATAGGAATATTGAGAATGTGAGGATTAGTTTTGTATTATATTAATAAATGTATTTTTAATGATGGTTATGCTTTTATCATTATTATTATATTTTTTTGTATTTTTTATATGCATTATGTGTTTGTTTCCTCGTGTTCGTATCGATGTATAATATCAGCAAAAAGTTCTTGTCACCTCAAAATTTGAACTCACAAAGCAAATAAAAACCAGAAAAGAAATGAATAAAAAAGAAGCAAATCAACTGATACATTGAGAAACTAAAAAAACAAGTTGCTTTCCAATTTCTCAGGATGCAAGTTGAATAAAAATAAGAATAGACAAAAAAAGAAAAAGGTTATATTAAACATAACAATGTGTGCTTAACAAATGAGGCAGCCATAAGCTTAGAATAAAAATAATGATTAAAGGTTGAAGAAACATACCTACAAACCATATAGCAGAAGCAATGAATAGAATAGATGTCAATATAAGAGCACTACTTCTCCAGCTGTTAATGTGATCCTGCCCCCATCAGCACATATTTCCATGAGGTGAGCAAGCAAGCCAAATATTTTCACTTCAATATCTCACAAAAAGTTCCTCCATTAAAAAAATTCATAAAATGTGAAAACATTAAAGGGGTATTTACATAAATACCACCCAATTCCTATGTATTTAAATTTCCAACACCTAAACTTAGATTTTTGAAATAATACCAGCCAAATATTTCATACCACATTAAAAATAATACTATTTTAGCGTTTAGAAGTGAAATAGAACTTTTCATGCATAGACAAGGTGGAATGTATGTAAATATTGAAGTTTTAAGTGTTATATATGTAAATACGTAGGAACTGAGTGGTATGTATGCAAATATTCCAAAATTAAAACATGCCCTCAAAGCATTAAAATGCAAAACCATGTTAATAAAGCAATACTAAGTTGTGAAGCGCAATTTTTTGCCTGATATAAAAACCTCATTATGTAGCCAGTCATTGGCCATCGGCTATCCTATATTTTTTTGACTGCCTTATATTTTTCCTTTATTAAGGGGGAGGCGCCATCTTATGTTATCATTGATGGAATTAAGTTTGTAATTTTCCACAGCCAAATCATGATGAAATTTACATTGACCACAAATGTATGTAGACATCAGAAAGACCAAAACTGCTATTACATTAATATGACCATATGGAAGAAAGGAACACACACACACACACAGATATAACTATATATATATATATATATATATGTTTGTGTTTCTGTGAGTGTGGGACTAAATAAAATAAACTGACCTGTAAAATTCCAACCAACGGCGACGATGGGACGTCACCAAAAATGTGAATTGAAACAGTTGACATTGCCATAGACAGTGGTCTCAAGCTAGGATTGACGGAATGAAGACAGACATAATTCACAGGAGCCTGCAAGATAAACCAATGTTTATGGCAGATCATGAAGAAATATGATCGCAATTATACACAATATCCTACAAGAAAGCCCATTACAAAGTCGTAAACATATCAGATGGTTCTAATTAACTTTCATAAAAACTATAACCCAAATAGGTTAATCTTACAGCTAATGAAACACAATGATAAATCTATGTAGTTTAAAGAAGAAGCCATCATATATAAATAAAGATGACGAGATGCAATGAACAATATAAGGCGATGCACCCTTTCAATGTCTATTTAATGTGAAACTTTTCATACATTTTTAAAACATTCGAAAAATATTCTCATAAGAAAGTTAATAAAAAAATTATAAGTGAAATGACATACCACAATACATCAAACTAAGAGAAACATAGAAGAGCTACATGAATCCAAATTAGGGGTGATGTTGAGAGTCAAATTATCCAAATTAAGGTGACGTTGAGTCTAATTTGAGCAAGCCAAACAAAATACTAAATATTAGATACTGATCGCTGCAACTCAAGCCAAGTTTGAGTTAAATTGAAAGTGGTTTTTGATTTGATTTAATTAAAGAAAATTAATTTTATAAAATATTTTTTAATTAAAAATCACAATTATATATATATATATATATATATATATCTCAATATGTGTGTGTGTGTGTGTCTGTTACGCAAATATATGTTTATATCATATTGAGTATATTTGGAAGTGAATTGAATTTATTTTGAGTGAACTACCTTAGAGTTGGGGCACGTATATTTTAATTCAAGTGAAGTAAACTTCGTAGATAAGTTCAAGTTTCGGAGATATTATCAGCCTTTAATCTTAATATATAAGAAAAATTAGAAAGTCAAATAGAGAAGAAAAAAATATGATGGCAAGTGGTGGAAAATATACACAGCAAAGGCACCAAACGGTCAAAGAATAAAACCATATATTAACAAGGGTGCAAAACAAGATGTAAAATTTCGTTTCAAAGGACCAGTTAACAGATTCAACAAGGACATCAACCCACAGCGGCTAAAGTTTTTGGTTCATACCTGCGTTGCAAAAACCAGAAGCTCTCCAACACTAAAAAGAGCTATAAATCCATACAAGCTTTTGAAGCAGAAGGCACCAAAGCAAAAACATGCCCCTAGAAAAGTTGCCACAGAGAGAATCTGGCACAACAAGTCTAATTCTGATTAGTAATGGAAAATAAATAATTAATAAAATTAGTAACATCAATAGGAACAAAACTTATTTTAACTAAAGAACCCTAAATTGCAAAATCATGAGAAAACATGTGATTTGAAAGACAAGTATACAGGCATACAAAGAAAGCATTAAGTTTACTTCTTAATCCTTTTAGCCAACAGTAAGAGACTAGTGTGTAAATAACATAGAAAATTGTTGATTGATCAACTTAAACCATAAATTGCAAAAGAACTCTGTACCGTATGATCATACCAAACTATCACATACTCAATATAAAACCTAAAAATGAGGAAAAAAAAAGATATTGACAGCTGATTAGTACAATAGTGGGTGATAAATATACGCTGCCTTCATATGCTATATGTCTGCCGTTCTTAGGTTTAACTCAATAAAAGCAATTCTGAAAAGAATAAGCAACAGCAAAAAAAAAAGGGAAATTTGGCGAATGGGGGTTAAAATAGTCCTACTGGGGTGATAAAGAAGTGTCAAAATAGCCTCCTGACTAGTTACATGGAATTATTTTAGTCTCAGAGTCAATAAAAGGTGCCAAATTAGTTCCCATAATATTTTAATGGGGGTTAAAATAGTCCACCCTGGGGACTATTTCAACCCATATTAAAGGTTTTTGTGACTGATTGCACATTTTATAGACTATAAAACTAAAACAGCTCCTGTAAAGAGTTAGGGGATCATTTTGACGCTTTTCACTTTGGTAAATTCAACAGATGAACTCATCTATGAATTTTCTAGCACAAAAGTGATCCACATGGAGTATACTACGTAATCAACCAGTGGCATATTGCACATGATCAAGGATAATAATATGTCACTTCTAACCTCCTCTAGGTCATTTTAAGCGAAAGCTGTTAAATTTTTCAAATGTTATAGTTC
This sequence comes from Phalaenopsis equestris, assembly GCF_001263595.1. Lineage (NCBI taxonomy): Eukaryota > Viridiplantae > Streptophyta > Magnoliopsida > Asparagales > Orchidaceae > Phalaenopsis > Phalaenopsis equestris. The sequence continues at coordinate 64,989,159 of NW_018164444.1, read as the reverse complement.
ATCAGTCTTCTATTGCTATACATGATGTGCAATTCAACCCAAAATTATAATGTAATAGCTCATCATTTCATGGCTTTTGATTGCATTTTACAGAGAAAACTTCCACGAATCATCATCTAGCATGTAGAAGTAGCAACCTTAAAGGCATTTGAGAGTGTAGACTGTATCCGATCAAGTATGTAACCACCAGCTAAAGTTCCAAAGATTCCGCATACTATTGTTATTCCCCCAAACATCAAATCTGCATTGTTCTGATTCAATCAAAGAAAAGAAGTTTAGAAAGCTCAAGAAGCGCCTGCAATTACTCAGGAAATAACATCAAAGATTGTGTAATAATGAACTTCAAAGAAAACAAACATATTATATATATATA